>NC_056629.2:89342032-89653103 GCF_002870075.4 Lactuca sativa
AATTCATGGGGCTCGACGAGTGCTATATCAGACTCGGTGAGTCCAAGACAATCTCCTTAAGATCAAAGATGAACTCGACGAGTTGTTCATACAACTCGGCGAGTTGAGGTCGGGACTTGTTCATCAGATGAAGGAGGACTCGACGAGTTGTTCATACAACTCGGCGAGTCGGATGAAGGATCATTCGATGTTCTTATAGAAGAGGAACTCGTCGAGTCATCGCCAAACTCGAAGAGTTGAGTCATGGATGACGTCGTGTAAATGGATAGGGACTCGACGAGTTGACGGCCCAACTCGGCGAGTCGGTTCAACTTAAAGTTGACTTTGACTTGGACTTGATTGGGGGTAAAATAGTCATTTTACCCCAAGAGTAGATGTCAGTTTCTGACTAAGTGTTTTGTGGGGATTGTAGCCGGAGGATTTCCAGAGCAGCAGCAGGCAGAGACATCCCACAGGGATTATCAGCAGCTACTTGTTCAAGGTGAGTTACCTTCCAGTAGCGGTGGGTCTACGGCCACAATGTCGGCCCACCAGTAGGAGCTGTATGATGATTGTGTTTGTGATATCATCTAGGTATGCTACTACCTGATATGTTATATGCTGGCATGATATGTTATATGTGATAGTGGTGGAGTTTGGTTGTTAGGACCGAAGGGTAGGTCAGGCACCCCATATATGTCTGATAGTATGTGATGATATGTTTATATGTTGGCATGATATGTTATATGTGATAGTGGTAGTAGGAAGGGAATGTTGGATAAGGTGTCTAAGTCCATAACTTATTTGGTATATTCTTGACCCGACCCGGCATGGTCCATTTGGGTTGCATTTCACCCGAACAATTTATGGATAATTTTATGAGAGTTATACACATATGTTTATTAATATATTATAAGTTATAATATATTAATATGAGGTTATGTTATTTAATTAGTCTTACTCTTAAATTAATTATGAATTAATTTAGAGATTAAAAGGAAGATTAATTAGATTATGGGCTATTGGTTTTATATGGTGTGGGCTAACACTCATTTGTTAATGGGCTAGGCTTGGATGGAAGTCCATGGATGATCCATGGAGCTTTTAACCCATGGATCCTTGGAAAAGGAAAGGTCATGGGTTATTAGGGTTTCACCCTAACCATGTACACTATATAAGCATGCTTATGGTGCATGAAATGAAACTAGTGAACTAGTGTGTGTGCTTGTGTGTGGCCGAAAATTACAAGTGTGTGTACACTCTCTAAAGTTTTCCAAGTGTTTGTGGTGATTTGTGATTCCATTTGAGGCATTCACACTATTGGTGCTTGGCCCTCAAACTCCTTAAGAATCAAACTCATCAAAAAGGTATTTAATCTCTTCTAACTCTTTTATGTTGAAATGTTCCCCATGCCATGTTAGATAGGTTATGAAACTTGGAAAATTATTATTTTGCATGTATTTAGACAAACATAGATCCAAGGTTTATTAGGGTTGCATGCACACTTAGGAAGTGTTAGATTGCTCAAAACCCAACAGTGGTATCAGAGCCTAGGCTTGCTTGTTTGATACTTGATGCAAAATAGTTGAAAAAGTCGAAAAACTTGTTGTCTGCCTGATGAACTCGCCGAGTCCATGGGGGGACTCGCCGAGTTCATGTGTATCTTCAACCTACTCGCCGAGTAGGTTCATGCACTCGACGAGTAGGAGCCACAGAGTGCAGATTTTCGACTTTTGCTGTTGGAAATGGACTAGAAACATTACCCTAAACTGTTTTGGTGTTTTAAAACTTGTTTTAGTTGGTGTAATGGTTGTTCTAATCCATTTACAATAGCATATATCAAAATTCCATGTTTTTATGTGTTCATATAATTCTTGAAATTTTGATGATCATGTTCATGTTCTTATGAATTTAGAAGATGATAGGAATTATTTGCTGAATTGTTTAGAATTAATTCTTGATCATTTAGATGTTTTAATGGAGTCCATAATTTTTCCTCAAGTTATGGATATCCAAAGGTCACTTTCTTTAACACACATATTTAAACACATAAGTTACATGAAAATGAAGAGTCTTCATTTTTATGAACCTTTAATTCATAAGTTATGAAATGAAAAGTTTTGGATAGTTACAAAACTTGTCCTCAAGTTTTGGAATTTGTAAAGTTTCACACACTTTAATAAACTTTAATTCCAACCCTTAGAGTTTTAATAGTTAAAATTCAACCCTTATACTATTTATAACATTAATGGTTAATTATTATATATATGTATAAGAATAAGTCGTTCTACCGTTAGTAGGCCTCATTCACGAAGTCGGTCTATAAGGTGGGTATAAGGTTGTTGCCTATAAAATGGCGACTTAATGGGTGTCCACTCTCACCCACCGCTTGCTTGACTGGTGGAGGGTCGTTAGCCGAACGGGTAGGACAATAACTTTAAATCCTCATTAAAAGTATAATGATTATTATAAAGTAACTAAACCTTTTTAATTCCCAATCTTAGTTATTTTAGGAAAAATGTGAACATGGTGCTAGTCCATGGAATTCACACTTTGTACCTTACCAAGTCGTTGGTGGAGCGTGTGTGGTTAACCGGCACACTAACTTGGACTAGTAAGGATCACGAAGGGTGACTTAATGTTTGTCATGGATCAATGGAGCGTGTGTGGTTAACCAGCACATTGATTAGGTGATAATATTAAGGGTACCAAGTGAATTAGCATGGTTATTCACACCTTGTTTTGTGATCCTCGGCATCCTAGTCACAAAACTTGAAGGGCACAATCGAGATTGAAACATGCCATTGAAAAGTTCAATGAATCTCAAAAGAATCTAGGAATTTCAAATCCAATTAAAACCTAATAATTCATTTTGTTTATCATGGTGGAAATTGGTGAATCGTCATTCACCTACCTTTCAAATATATTATTACTTAGATTACGGCATCCCTCTTCTAAGTATAATATATTGTGATTGGGTCCTAGCCTTAATATTACATTTGGGTGTCTTATTAAGGATTCTATATATCTAATCTAAACTTGCTTTCTTCCTTCATATGTCTTCCAACACTAATGCTTCAGGCTCTAACCCAACTGGTTCTTTCTCTCTCATGAATCTTTGTGGGAGGGTCATCTTTGATGGTTCCAACTTCATGGATTGGATTAGGAACATCAGGATGGTTACTCGTTATGAGGACAAGGAATATGTCCTCGATAAGGAGTTAAAAGAGCTTGATGAGTCTACTTCTACTCCTGAGGAGATCGCTGAATTCAGGACACATGAGAGAGATGCTACTAAGGTGGCATATATCATGATGGCCATGATGACAGCCGAGCTCCAAAAGTCATATGAAGATTTTTACCCTTTTGAGATGCACCAAGACCTGATGGAAAGGTACCATCAGAGTGCTCGTCAGGAGCGGTATGAAATAATCTCCTCCATAATAACTACCCGCATGAAGGACGGTGATTCCGTCACGGCTCACATGCAAAAGATGCAAAGGTATGTGGACCGTTTGCTGAAGCTGAATGTGAACATCCCTGAGGAGTTGGCAATTGACATCATTTTGCACTCCTTACCTTCTTGTTATGACCATTTTCGTATGACATATCATATGAACAAGGAGGAAGTTACCCTCAGCAAGCTTCAAGGACTCTTGAAGACCGCGGAAACCGGTCTTAAGGGCAAGGCGGTTGTTACCTCTACTACTCCTACTCCAACATCTACCCCTGTTTTGGCTATCGGGAAAGGCAAAGGGAAAAAGAGGAAGCACCCTTCGAAGGGTACCAAGGGAAAGTCTATTGAAGGCTCCTCATCGAAGACCAAGAGCGGTTCTGTCACTCCTTCTGCCATTCCCAATGATGCTGAATGTTTCTATTGCCATGAAAAGGCACACTGGAAGCGAAACTGCCCTAAGTACTTGCAGGATCTAAAGGATGGGAAAGTGAAACCCACCCATGCAGGTATTTATACAATATTGTCTAATTACTCATCATATTCTAACTCTTGGGTGCTTGATACAGGATGTGGTATTCACATATGTTCTGATATGCAGGGCCTAAGAAGAAGTGAGGATGTGGAGCACGGGAAGATAAACTTGATCATGGGGAATAGGAAGGCTTCACCTGTTTCCAAGATTGGAGTTTATACTTTGTTGCTTAATAATGGGTTAAAATTAGATTTGAATAAATGTGTGTACTCGTCTGAAATGGCGAGAAATATTATTTCTTTTCATGCTTTGTACAAACAAGGTTTTACCTTTTTGTTTGATAATGAATGTGATGGTATTAATGCTTTCTTTAAAAATGTGTTTTATTTTAAAGCGTTACCTTGTGATGGTGTGTATGAAACTGTGTCGATTGTAGACAACTTAGGAAATAATGTGTTGTATATTGATTCTTCTACTAGCCTAGATAAAGCATCATTGTGGCATTGTTGTCTTGGACATGTAAACAAGAAACGCATAGGCCAACTCCAAAAGAGTGGAGTTTTGGAATCATTCGACCTTAAATCGGATGATAGTTGTGAATCTTGTCTACTTGGAAAAATGACAAAATCACCCTTCACTGGAACTTGTGAAAGGGGTGAGGGTTTGTTGGACCTAATACATACTGATGTATGTGGGCCATTCAAAACCGCCACAAGGGATGCTAATCGTTATTATGTGACTTTTATTGATGATTTTAGTAGATATGGGTATGTCTACTTAATCAAACATAAGTCAGAAACCTTTGAAAGGTTTAAGGAATTCAAACAGGAAGTAGAAAATCAATTGGGCAGGAACATTAAGATGCTTCGATCCGATCGAGGTGGTGAGTATCTTAGTACCGAGTTCCTTGACTATCTTAAGGAGTGTGGGATTGTCTCACAATTGACTCCTCCCAGGACACCACAGCTGAATGGTGTAGCTGAGAGGCGTAATCGAACCTTGTTGGACATGGTTCGCTCTATGATGAGTCGAGTTTCGCTACCAATCTCTTTTTGGGGGTATGCCTTAGAGACTGCCGCCCATATCCTTAATCTAGTCCCTATAAAGAAGGTTACCAAAACACCTCATGAGATGTGGACTGGGAAGGTTCCCAATTTGAACCACATCAAGATTTGGGGCTGCGAGGATTTCGTGAGGCGTGAGACTCATGATAAGCTCGAACCCCGAAGTGAAAGGTGTATTTTCATCGGCTACCCACATAAATCCTTCGGTTACCTCTTCTACAGAACCAGTGAGAATGTGGTCTTTGTAGCGAGAAGAGGGGTCTTTCGTGAGAGAGAATTTATAATCCAAGGAGACAGTGGGAGGCAAATTGATCTTGAAGAAATTCAAGAAGCAATTAGTGTAGGAACCTCAGACACTAGCAATCAACCTGAGGAGGAAACTCTTGTTGAGCAAGCTGACATGTCTGTACCTCCGAGGCGTTCCACACGGGTTAGGAACACACCTTCATTTTATTATGGCTTTCATATTACTACGGAAGGTGATACGTTTATCAGCGATAGTACGCTGGTAAATTTGGATGAACCTAGCAGTGTTAAGGAAGCCATGGCACGCCCAGAGTCTGCTAAATGGAAGGAGGCTATGGACAGCAAGATACAGTCCATGTATGACAATAAAGTTTGGAACTTGGTTGACAATGTACCAGGCCGTAAAACAGTCGGGTGCAAATGGATCTTCAAGAAGAAGACCGACATGGAAGGAAAAGTGCATACTTATAAGGCTCGACTGGTTGCAAAGGGTTTTACTCAGACTCAGGGTATTGATTATGATGAAACCTTCTCGCCGGTAGCAAAGATTAAGTCTATTAGGGTTATGCTAGCCATTGCAGCATTTCATGATTATGAAATATGGCAAATGGATGTCAAAACCTCTTTCCTTAATGGAAAGTTGGTTGAGGATGTGTACATGAATCAGCTAGAGGGTTTTGTCAGTGCAGAGTACCCTAATAGAGTATGCAAGCTTGAGAAATCCATTTATGGATTAAAACAAGCATCTCGTAACTGGAATATTTGTTTCGATGAGAAGGTCAAAGAGTTTGGCTTCTCGAGAAGTGAAGACGAGTCTTGCGTGTATGTCAGAGCTAGTGGGAGTATAGTTAGCTTCTTGGTACTGTATGTGGATGACATACTACTTATAGGAAATGACATCCCAACCTTGCAGGAGGTTAAGTCCTGGCTTGGGAAGTGCTTTGCTATGAAGGACCTAGGGGAGGCCACCTATATCCTAGGGATAAGGATATTAAGAGAAAGGAGTAAAAGACTAATTGGACTTAGTCAGAGTACCTACTTAGATAAGGTGTTGAAAAGGTTCAACATGCAGAATTCCAAGAAAGGAGATTTACCGATCCAAAGCAATGCCAAACTAAGTAAGACTCAGAGTCCGAGTACAGAGGCAGAGATAGCTGAGATGAGCCAATTATCGCATGCTTCCGTTGTTGGCTCGATCATGTATGCTATGACTTGTACCCACCCTGATGTGGCATTTGCTTTGAGCATGGTCAGCAGGTATCAGGGGAACCCTGGCAAGGCTCATTGGACCGCGGTAAAGAACATTCTCAAGTATCTGCGGAGGACTAAGGATTGGATCCTTACCCTTGGTGGGAGTGATGACTTGAGAGTATTAGGGTATAGTGATGCTGGTTTTCAGACTGATAGGGATAACTTCCGCTCTCAGTCGGGCTGGGTCTTTACCTTAAATGGAGGGGCAATTTCTTGGAAAAGTTCCAAGCAGGAGACGGTGGCTGATTCGACTTGTGAATCAGAGTATATAGCAGCGAAGGAGGCGATATGGCTAAAGAACTTCATCGGAGACCTTGGAGTTGTACCATCTATTAAGGAACCTATGGAGATTTTCTGTGACAACAATAGTGCGGTTGCCTTAGCCAAGGAACCAAGAGATCATGGCAGATCACGACACATTGACAGAAAATATCACTTCATAAGACACAAGATTGAAGAAGGACTCCTCGTGACAAGGAGGATATCGTCGGATGAGAATCCTGTAGATCCCCTTACGAAGGGACTGACGAGGGTTAAGCATTTTCAGCATGCGAGGCGCATCGGGTTGAGGGACGATATTAGTTTTACAGATTAGATAGTTTTCCTGAAACTTGTAAAATGTAATCGATGTTTGATGATGAATAAAATTTGTGATTTATTTATGAGTAAAGTGTTACTATCATTGTCAATTATTTACTATTGTTTCAGTTTTGCATGTTTTGACTTCCAGAATAATTAATTTATTCAAACCTCCACAATCGGTCATACGTCGGAAGTAGGTATGAATCAAGATTGTCATGAATTGGGTTTGTAGATGGCTAAAGGTGTTTAGACATGGCAATGGTTGCTGCAACATTCATGAGTACTCATAAGCTATGAGTATTGGTATAAACCCACGCTCACTTGTATCACTTCATGGAATTTATCTCGAGTGATCATGAGACGATAATATCATATAAGTCTTCTAACCTAGAGATATGAGTTGTTACCTATGAGTTGGTTGTGCATTGATTGCACGTAAACGCATCAGTAACTTGATGTTATAAAACGTGCCTTTGTGTACAATTCAACAAGTAGTAGAACAAGCATATGAGTCGAAGTTTATCTGTTCCTTCTAGAAATAGAAGCGATATCTGGGCCCCTCGATGATTTTGTGTTGACCCATGTACCGGGCCCGGTCAGAACTAAACTGATGTGTTCAGTAAAGTTCTTTGTCAAACAAATCGAAAATCGAGAAACAACTGCCAGACAATAAGCAAGACATAGTTCCATGTGTTTGTCCGGCTGATATCATGAGAACAGAGGATTAAATGATCACTTGTCTTAAAATGGCGCTTCATAGTTCAACAGAGTTTTCGAGAGCTACGATTGCTGGTTGGTTCCTGAAGTTATATAGGCAAATAGAGTTATTAGACTTATCCAAGTGGGAGTCTGTTGGATAAGGTGTCTAAGTCCATAACTTATTTGGTATATACTTGACCCGACCCGGCATGGTCCATTTGGGTTGCATTTCACCCGAACAATTTATGGATAATTTTATGAGAGTTATACACATATGTTTATTAATATATTATAAGTTATAATATATTAATATGAGGTTATGTTATTTAATTAGTCTTACTCTTAAATTAATTATGAATTAATTTAGAGATTAAAAGGAAGATTAATTAGATTATGGGCTATTGGTTTTATATGGTGTGGGCTAACACTCATTTGTTAATGGGCTAGGCTTGGATGGAAGTCCATGGATGATCCATGGAGCTTTTAACCCATGGATCCTTGGAAAAGGAAAGGTCATGGGTTATTAGGGTTTCACCCTAACCATGTACACTATATAAGCATGCTTATGGTGCATGAAATGAAACTAGTGAACTAGTGTGTGTGCTTGTGTGTGGCCGAAAATTACAAGTGTGTGTACACTCTCTAAAGTTTTCCAAGTGTTTGTGGTGATTTGTGATTCCATTTGAGGCATTCACACTATTGGTGCTTGGCCCTCAAACTCCTTAAGAATCAAACTCATCAAAAATGTATGTAATCTCTTCTAACTCTTTTATGTTGAAATGTTCCCCATGCCATGTTAGATAGGTTATGAACCTTGGAAAATTATTATTTTGCATGTATTTAGACAAACATATATCCAAGGTTTATTAGGGTTGCATGCACACTTAGGAAGTGTTAGATTGCTCAAAACCCAACAGGGAATAGTCCCCAAGGGTAGTTCGGACACCCCAAATATGTCTGGTAGTTCGAACACCCCAGAATGGTTTGACATAGGTAGGTCAGCACCCCATAATGGCCTGACATGGGTAGGACGGCACCCCATAATGTCCGCAAGGGTAGGTCGACACCCCAGAATGGCCGTACGGGTAGGCAGGCACCCCCAAATGGCCGTACCGGGTAGGTCGGGCACCCAAGAATTGCCCGACAATATATATGCTATGTGATTGTATGGTATGTGGTATGATGGGGGAACTTACTAAGCTTCGTGCTTACAGTTTATAGTTTTGGTTTCAGGTACCTCTTCAGCGAAGGGGAAGGAGCTGGCGCGGTAGCAGCACATCACACACACACATGTTGGTTTTCCGCACTAGAGTCTCTTGGGATTGTACTCTGACATTATTCTTACTTTTGTGAATGGTTTCAGACATGAGTTGTGGTTTTTATGAAAAGTTATGTTTAGATGGTGTTTTCTTATAAATAAATTTTGCTAGTCGATTAATTAAAAATGAAATTTTTGGACTTGAAATTTGGGTCGTTACATTATAGCTTTTCAGTGTCTGATCAAATTCAGGAAATTAGTTGATTTTGATGACACTGGTTTCCAGAATTTATACCAGCTTTGTGTGCAACACTTTACATCAGTCAAGGCTCTGTTTCAGGCTCTCATTCAAAGAAGGTACATCCAGTTACATATATACTCTCGTTTTTAGAAATATATGTTATTTCTTACTGATTCCATGTTCTTTTTGTGTCATATGCAGTGAGGTTGTATTTGTTGCTAATAGGAAAAACACATATCAACACATTGTGCTATTTGCTTGGTCTTCAGATAAGAATAATGAAGCTGAAATGATAGAAACGTTTTGTAGTTTATATGTTAAAGAATCCCAACTTATGTTTATGTTTGTGACTCAATCATATATAAATAATGTATATAATATTTTTAAATTAAATTTTCTGTAGCCTGGAACTCTTTCTGACTTCACAGCCTCCACAATCCAAAGTTCATGTAGGGTTATTTTGGTAATTTACTGTAGGATGGAACTCTTTATGCTTGAAATTTTCAGTTCCATGTCAGTAACCAACACCACTGTTACTGTCGCTCCACTAACAATAACCACCGCACCACCACCACCTCTGCCTGCAGCTGCCATGAACACAAAAAGTAACGGTTTTGATGAATTTGATCCTCATGGTTTTGTATCTGAATGCGTGGTTGCTTATGAACAACATCAACATCAGCATCAGCAACACCACCACCCCTGCCAGTATCAAGTGGTGGTGACATGGATTTGTTTGGGGACCCGTTCTCTTTGAATTCATAGTATTTGATAGTTGGGACCAAATGGTGCAATATTTGTTACTGAAATCGGGGTTTGTTTCAAAACAGTTGGAGTTGGTGTTTGTGTCATAACTTTTGGCATTGAAGTTGAGTTATGCATTTCCCTTAGTGTTCATAGCCTTCATTTATTTATGTACTAGTTATGAGACCCATGTAATACATGAGTTATTTTTTAAAAAAAAAAGTCAAATATAAATGTCAAAATATTTGAGAACTTTAAATTTATAAGAAAATAAGAAAAATAATGAATTATTATAATTGAAATGTTTTTTATCTTTTAAATTTAAATAAATAAACAAAAGAAACTAATGAGTTTTAAATTGAGTATTTTGAAACTAAAAGGTAAATTCATTAATGAAATTGATATTCATTTATTACTACATTTATTGTAATTATTATATTAAAATATTATATTGAATTTAATAAAATAGAAAAATTCATAAAATGACATGTGGAAAAAAAATTAATTAAAAATAACCATAAAATGACATTTGACAAATTGATTGAGAGTGTGACATGTGGCAAAAAAATAACTTTCATTTATTATAGTAGATTTATTTGGCAGTGGGTGTGGCATATGGAAGATGGATCTGTTAGTTATATAGAAGGTATTCCTCCTTATGCTCTTATTTTTTTTATAAAATATATTTTGATGGGGAAAATTATCAAGTAGGTGCAAAGCAACCAAATTATCTTGTTACTGCTGATGATGTTGATACATACCTTGCCATTGAAGTCCAGCCCATGAATAACAGAAAGCGAAAGGTAATGCATTTCTCTCCTCTCTTAACCACCACTTGATTATTATTCATTCTTCATATTTTTTATTGTTGCCAAGTGAAAATGGTATATCCATCCATATTCACATCCGCATCTGCATGCATCATACCCCAGATAGTTTTAGCTTTTATTTGCTTATTCTATAGCATCTTACTCCATATTTTACTTTGAGAAATCTAACCAACCAATTATAATTTATAGCAGTATCATACAAAAGTAAAGTTGTGTAAGTAAGTAGTATGTGATGGATGGACATGAAGTTATTTTAAATCTGGAAAGCAGACTCTACTTACGTCCTTATATCAAGTGGTATTGACATGTATATGTAATAATGTTATGTTATGTTATGTTATGTTAGTTCTTTATATCGACAAAAATATAAGTCATATCTGTATGGTTAATATGTTTCCATATTCCTTCGAATTGCTTATAGCAAATATTATATCTATATGGATGCAGATGCTGAAAACTTAAATATACGTATATGTTTACAATCAAAATATGAAGTTAGGAAGAACAATTGGCAGAGTGTTTTTAGGTAGTTGTATAGAACCGGTGGTCCATACCTCAAGAAAGAAGGTTGATAAAATATTCAAGTGTCTTTTGTGTATAATGATGATCGGAATCATATAGGTTAGTCACTTTAGAGCGGGAAACAAAGGCTTTGTGACATTAAGAAGACTTAAGGTTTGTGCATTTGTTCCTTATCATACATTACACTTATACACACTAATTGTCTTTTGTGATGTTCTTTAAAGTTAAAACAATGTACTAATAATCTTACAGTGCTTTCCTAATATAAAATTTGCAATTTTGTATTAGTTTTTGAATTAGAAGGGTCATGATTATAAATATATAATTTTTTATATATTTTACCTATTATGTAAGACATCGTACTACTCACTAGGCTTCCCGAACCTTATACACATATTTGACATAACATTTTCTCAGGTTAGTAGTTGTTGAGTAGTGACTTTTGAAGACTGTGGAATTTGCATGGATTTTTAGGACTTTATGATATCTGAAATAGCTAGACTTGGTTATATTTCTTTGCCTCTTGTAATGGTTGATATACCCCGGGTACATTATTTTTGTTTGTTAAATAACTGTAAAGTTACAGACTTTTTCTTTAGATTACTTATTTTTTCAAAACCTTTTGAAAGATTGTTTTAAATTATTAATAATCAAAAGGTGTTTAGTATAAGTTGATAATTGTCTTTGATTATATTAAATAGTTAAAATATCATTTAATAAGACAACTAAAATAACTTTGACCGGTCAAAAGCCAAAGCCATCCTGGTCCCTATTAGAGTTCAAACTATAGCCACTAATTTGGTAAGTTTCTTGCTTTTATGAAACTAAACTAGCTATATTATCTACTAGGTGTGAAACCCGTATATTACATGAGTTTGTTTAAAAAAGATTAAACATTAAAATGTAAACAATTTTTTTTAATATACAACTTTAAAATAAGGAAGAAACATATTTATTACAATTTAATATTATATATATTATATTTAATACTTTACATATATAAGTATATGATTTCAATTTTAAAAATTGAAAAAAACCAAAAATTGACAAGTGGATAATATTTATTTCAAAAATACCAAAAAAATGACAAGTGTCAAAACTCATTAAAGACTGACATGTGGCAAAAAAAAATCATTTATTAAGAAGGATTATATTTTTCGATTATGCTAATTTATTTGTTTTTGGTAGGTAAAGGCAAAAGTTAGGTGGCACTTTCATTGCTTGGTTGTGAATTATATAAATTATGAGGATGAACAATGGAATTACATGTGTTTGGTGCAACTTTTGTTTGCAAGAGCGGATATACTTTCTTGACTTTCTCTCAATTTCATAACAAAAGTATTTGTTTTTTGTTTTCTTTAAAATGCAGTTTAACTTATGTAAAATTGGAAGGTGATATATTTCAACCAAGTGGTTCTTGGAAGCAAGCTACACTTCACAAATACTGTCAATTTTCCTATGTAGTCGATAGTGGCGCTATAGCGGTGCTATAACGGCGCTATAGCGGTTAGCGGAGGCAAAGAAACGCTATTTTAGAACAGCGGTTTAGAATAGCGGTGGTGCTATTAGCGCAACGATTTACCGCTATTTACCGCGATTATGGTCACCGCTATAGCGGCGCTATAACCGCTATTTGAATAAATTCCATTTTTGAGAGATTTTACATAAAAAAAATGTTTTTTCTGCCATTCCATTGAATAAAATTGTTTTTTCTTAGCCCAAACCAAAACTTTTATGTAATTCCATTGAATAAAATTGTAATTTTGTTCCTGTCATGACTTCCATTGAAACCTTGTATGTGTTGTCTTACTAATTGTGTTGAAAACTTGAAGTACTAGATTATGATTAACTATCAAATTACTTAATAATTTTACTTGGTAACTATAATTGTGTTAAAGTATGATAAAATAATAAGTATTTCATATGTTTTCTTGTTGATTGTGTTAAAATATGATTAACTGTGACATTGGTAACTGGTCTGTGAAGTATGATTAACTAATTATGATATGTGAAGTATGCTTAACTAAATATGATATGTGAATTATGATTTACTGATTAACTAATTAACTGGATTGGGTTGAACTTCGAAGTATGATTTACTGATTAATACTCTAATATATATAAATTCTAAATAATAAAAAACGTTATATCATCGCTATACCGCCGCGAGAACCGCGATTTCAAATAGCGGTAACCGCTATTATATTTTTTTACGGTGATAACTGCTTAGCAATTTTCACATGCATTCATTATTCAAAGAGTATATTACAACTTTAGTCCTTATTGTATCAATGTCAAAAGTTATGGTTCTCTCTAGATGTTTCATTTGTTTAGGTGGTCCCTAAAAATTAGTTTATTTTGCAAGGTTCATCCCTTTCACTAGTGGTGCTAAAAAATCTATGTTAAGTCCAAAGCAAAATGACTATATTGCCCTCATCTTCATCTTCCCTGTCAGTGAAAACCCTAAAAAATCAGAATGGAATGAAGTTTTTCTTATTAAACATGTTTTTATTTATGTAATTCATTAATTGCATTACATTTTTATTTTATTATATTTTACCATTCAAGTTTGCTTGCTAGAAATAACACCATACATTCATTACGGTTTTTATAATTTTAGGTTTCATGTTTTCAAGTAATAGCGTCGTAACTTAAAATGGTTTTTTTCTCTACAATGACGTTAATTCCCTGTGCTTAGATATATGTTGCGATTACATATTTTCCTATTTGGTCCCTGCACTTAGTTGTTTTTTCGTTAATGTACAGGAAATAATGTTTTCCAAAACTTGCTTATTCCCATCACATTTTTATCGTCCTTTCATAACCCCATCTAATAAAATTCATTGCTTTTTTTTTTTTGGAAGATCTTGGAAAACAAAGATAAATAGAGGTTTACAAGATATTTTTTATTGGAAAATAAGAATGTACGTCACTATTCTTAACACATACACACTAATATATAGCCAGACACATTTTATATGCTGATGTTTTGTGACTGTATTAATAAAAGGCATACATAACTAATGGGAAAGTACGATGCTAAATTCATATATATATATATATATATATATATATATATATATATATATATATATATATATATATATATATATATATAGGTTCAATTGAGAAAATAAAAAAGGTTGAGAATAGAAGACTCATTCTCAGCCACTCATTTAATTAGCCTCTAAACATAAAGAACACGGTGGCAAACTTATAAATATGATATAATAGCCTTCAATCACAATACATAAGTGTAGAGAATTAGATAACATTTGAAATTCATTTTAATCGATCGTTTATCATCCAAATTTCTTTTCCAACATTCAACAATCATTCAGATTTCTTCAATTAAATCATCGATCAACGTCATCCTATGTTAATCAATCATCGATATTCGTCAATAACACGTGTTGACAACAAAAGTTCGTTTTTTGCTCTTTCAATCCAACCTTCAATTCTACTTGAATATGATTAGATCTTCAACATCTACGATTAATTATACTCCCAGCGTTATTAAATCAACATCATCGGTAATCAACAAAAAATCCACTTCATATCATTCATTCAACATCGATTCTCAAATAAAACTTCAAAATTAAGGTTAGAAAAAGATCAAATCGTTTTTTGTTTGAAAATTTTCATATAATTCTCTATCTATCTACTAGTTTGTAAGATTTAAATAGTCAAACTATCATGTTTTTAATATTTTTAAAAAAATTAAATTGTATACACTCCAACTGTTTGATGAAATGCATAAACTAAATTACCACGTTATATTCATATATGAATATGTTTTCTCACCTGAATCAGTATATGATTATTAAAACAAAAAATCGAATATGCAAGTCTGTATGATTATTAACATATAAAAATTATGTATATTTGTGAAAACACATTGTAATATTCATATGTGAATATACTGTGTAATATTCATAAATGAATATATCATCTAATATTCACAAGTGAATATATTATGTAATATTCACATGTGATATACCATGTAATACTATGTAATATTCAATATGAAAATATTATCTAATATTCATAAGTGAATATATCATCTAATATTCACAAGTGAAATATATTATGTAATATTCACAAGTGATTATTACAACACAAAACAAATATGCAAGTCTGTATGTTATTCATATGTGAATAACATATATAAATTATATATATATTTTAAAACACTTTGTAATATTCATATATAAATATACTGTGCAATATTCACATATGAATATACCAACTATTATTCATAAGTGAATATACGATCTAATATTCACAAGTGAATATACTATGTACTATTCTCATGTGATATACCATGTAATACTATATAATATTCACATATGAAAATATCATCTAATATTCATAAGTAAATATATCATCTAACATTCACAAGTGAAAATATACTATGTAATATTCACAAGTGAATGCATCGTCTAATAGTATTTAAATATGAATATACTATGTTTATTATATGCTATATTCACATATTAATGATACTAAACTGTAAAAAAAAATTAATCATACTTTTTATTCATAAGTGAATAACGATGTACTGTAGTAAAAAACTGATTCGTTTTTATTCACTTATGAATAACGAAAGCTGAAACTATATAAAAAAATTTATTTTATCTTAAAACTATATCAATATTAATGTCTATTTATAGAGAATAAAAAATTATGAATTTTGATATATTTAAAATTATTTTTCGATAAAAATAATTCCTTAAAAAAATAAATAAAAAAACTATGTTTTTGTACATATTAAGTTAATGATTAACATAGTTTAAGAAAACATGTTTTGTTGGAAAACACATGTGCATTCCTTTCCCATTTCCGCACGTAGGTTGGAGGTTTTTTCGGCAAAAATAAATGATTGACTGAGAATGATTCCACTATTCTCAACTTTTTTTTTTTTTTTTCAATTGAACTCTCCTATATATATATATATATATATATATATATATATATATATATATATATATATATATATATATATATATATATATATATATATATATATATATATATATATATATATATATATATATATATATACACACACCCCATCCTATGTGCATATATGAAGGCTAATTACAATTTTAAATTGGAAATCTTAAGCAAGTGATTCTCTATAAGTGCTAATAGCTGATTTTTAGAAAATTTATTACAAGGAGAAGAGTATCATAACAATGTTTTCCATTAAATGTCTCTTTTTCTGCACAAAAGGTATCTTTTCCCTTGACCCAATCATCATTTTTGAGCTCTCAGCTAAAATGCACAATGCATCTAGCTTTTTGTCACCCACCTCCGATGCATCATGAATCTATAACAAATATTTGAAATTTAATTATAAGCAAAAAAAGGCGTACACAAAATAATATAATGTAAAAAAAGGAAGCCAAGAAGAGATTAAGAACCAGATCAATGCTAAGTGCTAAGTGGGACATTATTTCGAACTTTTGCAATAGCATCTACATACTCTACAAACTAAGAAAAAAAATTACATTAATATGCTTAAAAGATCATGAAAAGAGTTTAATATTCATATAAATTTTAAATATCCTTAGGTTTCAGTTTTATGCAAGCTGAATTCAAACACAGAATATGAATAATTTAAAAGAAACCACCAATTATTTGTAAGTATGAAGATATTTAAACAGACATTGAAATGAATGACACCATTGTTGTTAACCAGCTCAATTCATACAAAGATGTTACTTAGGAGTAATAATACATAGACATATGCAAATTGTTTTAGAAAAAAGAGACATTAATTCCTTAATAGTCAAACAAATTTGTACATAATTTACATCATTGATTGCAAATAGACAAAAAAGAGCTGAAAAAATGCACTTCATTACGTGAATTTATAAAAACAATCGCCGTTGCCGGGGATCGAACCCGGGTCACCCGCGTGACAGGCGGGAATACTTACCACTATACTACAACGACTGATTTGTTATGGCTTTTGAAATAGCCTTATTTATTTGTATTGTAATAAAACGATTGGCTGTAAAACAACGTTGCGTTATCTATTTCTTTCTCATGGTTTTGGATTTGTAGTTTTGTAGACAAGCGTGAAAGAGTAATGAAACCGTATAACGGAAATTCTCCCCCAACGCATGGCCATGGCTACGTCGGCGACCACCACCACTTCCGCAACTGCAAGTATTTATCTCTGCCGGAAACCTCTGGCCATTGGAAGAAGCTGCTCCAACAATTACATCAGTTTCGTGAGGAAATCAACGCGTCGATTCTGTGTCAGTAGTTCCGCCGACGATTTACCATCTTCGTCGGCAGCCACTACGGAGGTTGAGGGAGCGGAGGAGAGTAAGATTGAAGTACCAAAGGGACCTCCTTCTTTGATTTCTGCCCTAAACGTCGAAAAAGCTCTTCGTGGAATTGGTACTCTTTTTTGAATTCTAATTGTTTTCAATCTTTTTCACCAATCAAACATTATACCGAATAGGAAATTCCAAAAAAAAAAAGAATGAAATTTTGCTTGTTATCGGGTGTAAAATTTTGAAAAAAAATCGCAGAAATCTGATGAAGTTTCTATTTAGAATGCAGCGATTACAGATGTAGATTACTATGGCATACTAGGACTGAAAAAGGGATGTCCATATGATCAGGTTCGTTAAATTCTTCTGTCATTCATTTCAATTTGACTCCATGGTCAACCCTCTTCTTCTAAATTCACCATCCCAGGTGAAAGTTGCATATGATGTAAAGCTTGAGGAACTAATGAACCAAGGTCTGGAACAAGAGGAGCTAACAAAGAAGCTTGACCTCTTAAAGGTACGTATAAAAACTAAAAAGTCCCAAACAAGAAATGCACACCAACTGTTTGATAAAATGTCTTTTGTATATGTTTCAGGAATCCTACACAATCTTGTCTTCAGTAGAAGATAGAAGGCTGTATGATTGGAGCTTAGCAAGGAACGAAAACCCAGATCGATATGCTTGGCCTTTTGAAGTTGATATTACTCAAACCATAAATTCACCAGACACCCCTCCTCCAGCGCAGGTAAATCTCTGGCTTCATCTATCTACTCTTTGGGATAATGTGGGTGCTATATTTTTCCAACTTACTGTAAGCAACAACATATGAAAATATCCCAAAAAAAGGAAGTTGAAAAAACTCTCCTATTGTGAGAGATGCAATAAGTTTTTTATTTTTTTACTTTGATCTTTTTCTATGAAAAAGCTTCACTAAAAACATCTGCTATTGTGGATGCTCAGAGGTTACTAGTGGATTTTGTTATGAAAAAGTTGGAAAAGAAAAAAAGCTCATAGCTTTTTCAATTTGCTTTCTTCCGGATGTTTTCATTTGTCTTTTAGTTAAATTGGTTGAAAAAATATGGGACCCACATTATCATTGAAAAAGGAACTTGGAAAAACTTGTTAATTAACAAGCAACTTGAAAAAGCTTTTTCAATTTTCTAAGAGCTTTTTGGTTTGAAAAGGCTCCTATTATTAAAAAATCACAATTTTTGTATCATCCATTTTCAATCTATAGATAACCGTAGAACGCAGTTAGTTTAGTTTAGTTTAGTTTAGTTTAGTTTAGTTTTGTCCAGTCCAGTCACCGGACAGAACTAAACTAAACTATACTGAAAATGGATGATACAAATATTTAAAATGGATGATACAAAAGTTGTCATCCATTTTCAGTTCAGTTCAGTTTAGTTATGTCCAATCTAATCAATTTAGTTTAGTTTAGTTCTGTCCGGTCTAGTCCAATGCAAAAACTAAACTAAACTAAACTGACTGAACTGGAATGGACAGAACTAAACTAAACTATACTGAAAATGGATGATACAAAAATTGTGATTTTTGAATTTTTGTATCATTCATTTTTAGTATAGTTCAGTTTAGTTCAATCAGTCCAATCAGTTCAATTTAGTTTGTCCAATCCAATCCAATAATACAACTCTAGTATTATGTTATTTCGTGAATGTGACAATGGAAGTAAAGTATGACATGATGGTTAAATTAAATGGTGATATTACAGGACCCTGAAGATTTTGGGCCCACTAGATTTGTAGGATACTTCCTCCTCACCTGGATTATCATTTCCCTCTCTTTATCTGTTGCATTTAATCGCTAGCTTCGTTTGTTTACCCCATTTTCAAAATCATCGCCCTTTAAATGTGTAAGAACAATATTTTATTCATATATCCTTCGTCAATACTTATATTCTTGTTTTTTGGTGTACATTTCTAGTTATCGTCATGATAGAACAAAATTTTAATTTTGCAAAATTATCCTTTGAGTTACCAAAATAATTTAATCTGGATATAATTTTATCATAAACATCACAATTGATTGAAACAATGAAGAAATTGGCGATAGCTTTTGTCTCTACAAACAAAAAATAAGTGAAATAGTCCTGTAATTTGTTTATATGTTTTTGATCACCAAATCGTGATAATATATATCACCTGTTAATTTGTTTATAATAATTGTTCTTATAAACTTTTATATAAATACTTATTGTCTAATAGGTACTAAATATCCACTTGTAGTTTATTTGCTATTTAGATAAATACATACATAAATCTAGGGATAATGAAAATGAAGGAAAGAATGAAGAAATTAGGGAAGAAGATGAATGAAATGGAATGTAAAACTGATTCACTTGTAATAACATCACTTCTTCACCAAGTTTAACATAAATTGGCTTTTAGAATCAAGTTGATACCCAAGACAATTAATTTAGAAAAAACATCCAGAAACAACTAATTGATTTCACACCCACAAACAACAAATAAGATCAAGAAACAACTAATTTAGACCACAAAGAACAAATCAATTCCCACAAATATTCGATTGAGATCCATAAACAACTAATTGATACCCACAAACAATAAAATCGATGCCAAGTTAGATCATAACTTGACTTCTTTCCTTCGTTTAGGCCTTTATTTTTATTTTTCAGCCGTTAAAAAAACAATAAAATAGAAATTGATACCCATAACAACGAATTAAGGCCAAGAAACATTAAAAAAGCCTTTATTTTAGTTCATTCTCATAGACGTCAAATTATAAAAGATGATCACTGTCATTCTCATGTTTGTTAAGAAACTAAAATAAAAGATAACAAATTTTTATAGACAAAGTATCAAAATTCACGAAGCTTGGACCCGACCCATTTCATCATCTCTTATAACTTCAAATTTTGGAAGATGTTTTTCTAGTGCACTCTAGCAATAAATAAATAAATAAAAAGATAAGTACTCTTACAAAATAATTTATATTAAAGAAAATAAAATAAAATATAAACGTGTTAAAATATAAAAAACCAACGGTTAATTGTTGTTCCAACATCTTGCCATTTGTTCCAACATCTTGCCATTTGTTATTAGGCGGGAGCAATGACACTTAAGAGCAACATCCCCCACAATCAATTGTCGAGGGCTGTTGGAACAAGTGTCGAGGCTTTCGAAACAACAAATGACGAGGTTGTTCGAACAACAAATGGTAAGGCTGTTGAACAAATTCCCATGCTGCTAGAATAAAAAATTAGGAGGATGTTGAAAATACAAATAAAATATTGACTTAATATAGTTTGAAGTCATTTTAAAAGAGACAAAGTTTGATGGAGATGATAAGGTCGTATGCAACCATCATGAAAAAAGGTGGATTAATCAAAAATGGAACACAACACTTGCATGAAGAATAAAACATAAGTTAATCAATCTTGAATCCACGCAAAAAAAAGGACATGTGAATGTTTCACTTGATACACATACATTTGATCAAAAGGTTTTAAGGGAAGAACTTGCGAATATGATCATTCTTCATGAGTATCTACTGAACATGATGCAAAATGTTGGATTTAGAAGTTTTGTTAACTCAATTAGCTTGTTATTTAAACATGTTCAATGATCAACCGTTACGAGTGATATAAAGAACATTTTTAGAGTGAAAAGATAAAAAAATGGTTTTGAGCGCTAATCAATGTAGAGCCTCTAAAAAAAGATATTGCATAGTTGTCACTACACATTACATCGATGATTCATGGAATTTAGGCAACAAAATGCTAAGGTATTCAAGAATTGTTTTTGTCTTTTATTTTGATTTAATCTTGACAAATTGTGTACTAATTAGTTTTCTAAATTATAAATGGTAGGTTTATGTATTTTTTGGGCCCTTTACACTGCTAAAACACTAACTAAAGAATTAATGGGGTGATTGGTTGCATGGTCCACTAACTGCAAGTTATCTACATTGACTTTAGATAATTGTAGTGTTAATATTTCTATGATGGATAAATGGAAAGAAAAATTAAGACATGATAATATAATTTTAAAATAAATTTACTTCACAAGAAATGTTGTGCATATATATTAAACTTAGATGTTTAACATGGATGAGGTGCAATTTAAAGTTGGGTAAAGTCTATTTGTGAGAGTGTTTCTTATTGGAATAAAACGTTTTATAGAGAGGAAAATTTCAAAGATACGAAGGATGGGTTGTCTCTTTCACGTAAGAGAAAGTTAGTTTTAGATCGTAAAACCAGATGAAATTCCATTTATTTGATGCTTATAAGTGCATTTGTGTATAAGGATGTATTCAAGATTGACATATAGCAAACATGATGGGTGAAAAACTTAAACTGTTTATAGTGTGACCACAATGTTTTTCGGGGTCAAATATCCAACTTTTTCTCTATTTTTTCCAAAGATTTGTGAGATCCGAATTTTGCTAAAGAGTGTCTTATATCACCTTATATGGGGATCAAGGCCATGACTACTTGTATATTTGGGAAATTTTAACTAATATTTGTCTCTTATACAGAAGTATTATTTCCTTAAAATTTATGGTAATGAGTCCCCGATAGAAGTTAAGCGAATTAGAAAGTTGCCGTATGATTTTGTAAAAGAATACAAGCCATATGATATCAAAGAAACCTATTCTTCATTGAATAATTTTGTTTTTAATATATATATATATATATATATATATATATATATATATATATATATATATATATATATATACTGAGAGAGAGAGAGAGAAAGAAATGATCAAATGAAAACAACTAAAAGGTTGAGAACGCGAGAACAATTGTAGACCAATCATTCCATCAGGGCGTAAAAGGAATTTTACAATGTAATTAAATATGAATAATTAATTAATTCCTACAATCATGAGATCCTATCTAATTAATTGATTTTTTTTTACCTAAATACTAGAAATGAATTTAATATATTTTTAATTAATAAGATTATTAAAAAAAACGTTTTTAACATGATTAAAAAATGTTTTTTTAGTATATCAAAAAGATTGATGAATTAGTCATTTCAGTCGAATATGTGTAATCATACAAAAATAAAAACTAATTTATAGTCATATACGAATCCGTTTTAATCGTGAATGAATAGATGAATTAATTTATAATAATAAACGAATATAACACAATTTATAGAGAAAAATTACAATACAACTATAATCATAAATAAACAAAACATATATATATATATATATATATATATATATATATATATATATATATATATATACACATATATATATATATATATATATATATATATATATATATATACATATATATATATATATACATATATATATATATACATATATATATATATGGAAAAAGTGAATATGTGGCTGTTATGTACCTAAGCTTAGGTATAGAACCTTTTAAACGATGTGGTTTTAAACAAAACAAATTCAATTTCATTTTCTCTTAGCTTTGTTTTAATAGAATATCATTGAATTAAGTTCAATTATGGAATGAAAAAGATCAATTATATATATATTTTTATTGCAAATAATTATTGAAGTTTATAGAGAAAATAAAAAACCAATATTTTTTAACGAATATAACTCAAGAGATTTGTCTTTCAATTGAAAAACTATTTCCAATGATTTTGTAAAAATCTTGATTGAGTTATGACATGTTCTTTTATCTTTTATTCTATTAGTTTTCATTTAGAATTTAGTAGGGTTGATTAAATGGTCACAAATTTTAATGCTTTAAGTTCTTAGACACAATGAAGAAAAAGAACATAAATTTGATCAATTTAGTAAGTCACATGATAAAGGAATAATAGTAAAAAGATATCATAATTTGTTTGGATATAAATGCATCAAAACTACATTATTTGGAGGGTTCTATATATAAGCTTAGGTACATGACAGCCACATATTCCCTAAGCCCCATATATATATATATATATATATATATATATATATATATATATATATATATAATAACACAAAAAGTTACAATGTAATACATATCTATTTTTCTATAATCACATATGAATACAACAAAAACAAAAATTATAGTAAAATTAATTAATTAATTATTATTATATAATCATAATTGAATAAGACGAGAACTTTTCCACTTTGTATTGTTTGATTGTATATTAGCACTCCAACATTCCGTTTGTAGAAGAATCTCGACTTCCTTTACAATCTGTCAAATAAAGAAATAAATACAATTATCAATCAACTAAATGAAAAAGATTTAGAAAAACACATATGACGTCAAATTATATATGAAAAGACATGAACAAAATATAAAATGCATATGAAATCCTATAATTGTAATTATATTCATAAATGAATATATATTATTAATCACAAATGAATACACTTCTAATCATAATGAATACCACTCTAATCATAAATGAATAAATGAATACCATAGTTGCAGATCCCACGAGGCACATGACAAAACCCATTGTTGACTTAGAGAGTGTCACAAATGAGATCAGAATTACTGATTATACTCTTTAGGAATAACAACTTATATTCTATTTTAGATATAATAGGTTTTATTAAAAATATAAAAAGAAGAATACACTAAGCATTTCATCAAATAGTTTGTATGCATACAAAATATGCAAATCTATTAAGAACAAAAACTATTTTTAACAGTATAGATTAGTGAGGCTCTTTAGAATGTTCACATGATATGCTGACCTTATAAATTTTAGTTGCAAATCAAGGACTAGAAAGTAAGCGTAGGCAGAGGAATTGTTCAAACAACATTACATGCAATAATGTGATGCTAACTTGAAATTCTACTGATGCCCTTGCTTTATGGAAATCGACTAGAATAAAGAGATGTTATTATAGAGATTAATTGGTTCTAGAACTCAATTAAAGCCCTGGTTTATAGAAATCAATTGTGATTTTGATTATGCTTGCAAGTATATGAAGAGGGTAAAATCGGAACTATAGAGTTCCGGTTCCCTCTCAATACGTGATTAATTTCCTTTCATACCAAGTAGCCCTTGCTTTATGAAAACCCTAATTTCAGAAAAATAATGACGATTAAGAGGAACAATGATGGTGATAGAAATTCGAAAAAAATCACCTGAAAAGGGGACGCCGATCATTTTTTTAAAGATTGTTCTAGAGGCGGAAAAGGTGGACCATGGTTTTGACGGACGTGAACGATGGCGTCTTGGGTGGTGGTGGTTGTTCGGAGAAACGATGCCCGACCTAGAAACGTCGGCTATACATAAACTTCATGAGTTAGCGAGTTGTGATGGTTAGATTATGGATGCGACATTGTGACAATCCATGGTGCGATGGAAGGAGTTTGAGAGAAGAAGATATTGTGGTGTGCAAGAGGCGGTTTATTGATTAAACCCTAGATATATAGAAAGAGAGATGAACAACAATATGGAGAATTAGAAAGGAAATACGGGAGTGAGTGAGAAATTACAAGAACTGGCTAAAGTTGTAATTACCATCATACCCTTATCACCTTTTTTAAGTTACACTTTAATACTAATAATTTCAGAATTTACATAAATGATCCATTTGATAATAGTCTTATATTTGAATATTTAGATGCTCTAGATTTGTTCTTGCGTTCTCAGCCTTTTAGGTGTTTTCATTTGATCCTACTCTAATATATATATATATATATATATATATATATATATATATATGTGTATATATATATATATATATATATATATATATATATATATATATATATATATATATATTGATGATTATGGAGATTATTTGGCTGGTTACAATTTATTTGCAAGTACCATTTCATCTGTTGATACTTACAAGTCTGAGTTACATTATTATTTAAAGGAGATTGTTTTGGCAAGGACCAAAATTTTTGATATTTTAGAACGATGGAAGGCTACTAGTCTTAAGCAATCCTACTTTGCAACGAGTTGTTAATGATGTTCTGACTATAGCAATGTCTACCGTTGCTTTTGAATCAACCTTTAGTACATGTGGAAGACACATCACTCCTCACTGTAATAGGCATCATTGTGATACATTGGAAACATTATTTTGTGCACAAGATCGGTCATGGGATGAGAAATTAGGTATTGTTTTTCTATATTCTAACCCTATTATATTATATTTTGATTTATTTAGCATAAAATACTTTGTAATGAACTTATCTTTGTTTATTTATTTATTTCTAGGTATACACTAAAATAGACAAAAACATATTGCAAAATTTCAAGTTATAAGAGATGATGCATCAGATACAAGGATTGTTGATTTTGTTACTTCGTCTACGAAGATTTCTCATTTTTATTTTAGTTTCTTAACAACCATGAGAATGTTGTGATCATCTTTTTTATTATTTATTTATGAGAATGAAGTATGAACAATTTAATGTTTTAATTTTGTGATTATTGCTTTTGTTTATTTTTTTATATATATTTTTTAGAATTACCAAAAAATGGATTTATTTAACTATACAAATATCTATCGAGTTCTGCAAACCCGGCTAATATATTTTTACCTGAACCTCGGAGCATTGTGGATTTTGTTACTTAGTGTATGAAATTTATCATTTTTATTTTTAGTTTCTTAACAAACATGAGAATGTCATGATCATCTTTTTTATTTTATTTTTTTACTACGAAAATGAAGTATAAACATTTAAACGTTTTAATTTTGTGATTATTGGTTTGTATTTTTATACATTTCTTAGAATTACTAAAAAAGTGGATTTTTTTACTAAACGAATATCTATCGAGTTCTATATACCCGACCGATATATCTTTACTCGAACGTGTGATTAGGCAGGGCACGGATGGGGTGGGGTTTGGGTACGAGGATGAGGATTGCAATCCTCACCAATATCTCTTCTATTTCATCATTAGGCGTGAGGGTCGAACATCGAAGGAAAGCGAAGCACCTACGCTGTGTTCATGCCTTAGTCTTTACTTTTCTTTATATATATATATATATATATATATATATATATATATATATATATATAAATGAAACATTTTTCCTTTCACCTCATTCATTTGAAACTTCCATGATTTTTCAATTTCTTTCTAATAATAATTATAAGTTGCTTAATAAGGTTAAATAAATATCTAACCTAAAGTGTAATCATATATAAACTAAATTTCAATATTAAAATAATATCTTTACTTTTACTTATAAAGTGATTTTTTTAACATTTAACATATTATATTTAATTTATTCGTTTTAATATATTGTTGGATGTAAATCATTATCATTTTAAAGATACAATTTTGGAATAATTTGTATAAAATAATTAAATTATTAAATTTAAATAAAACAATACAGGGTCAACATAAATATAAATTTTAGTTTAACTTAAACAACCCAGATAATATTTTATAAATAGTTAAAAGTGATAAATTATAGTGTCTTAAATAAATATCAAACTTAAAGTGTAATCATAAATATACTAAATTTTAATTTTAAAATAATATCTTTACTTCTACTTATAAACTTATGCCTTTAACTTTTAACATATTATACCTAATTTATTAGATTTAATATGTTGTATGTAACCATTATCAGTTTAAAGCTACAACTTTTGAACATTTTGGACAAAATACTTAAATTGTTAATTTAAATATAACATTACAATGTCACTTAAATATAAATTTTAGTTCCACTTAAAAAATTAACTAAAGAATATTTTGTAAATAGTAAAAGTGATAACTTATAATGATAAATGCAAAAACTAATTGTAATCTCAATTTAACTAAAATATTTTCTAAAGATATTTTTATAATCGTCAAAAGTTTTCAAATAAGTAGCTTAAAATAACTTACAAACAGTAGTTAAAAATAACTCTATATAAATGATTATATTGTTACCTTTAAAATTAAAAAAAAAAACAATGTTTGATGTCTTAGATAATTATAATGATAGAAATTAAAACATTAAAGGAAATAAATTATAAATAATTAATTATCAATAACAGCAACTATAAATAACATTAAACCATATATTATATTTAATTTTATTCATGTGTAAAATATTTCAACATAGTTGTTTATTAAGTCGATGTGGTTTCTTATAGTTAATCTAGACATTAATTAGAAGGGAAGTCATACATAATTATATATAGTTCCTTAATAATTATTTTCTATCGCATATAGTGAAAATAGACATAGTCATCTTTTATACATATATACTATTCACATATGTCAAATAAAATATATTTATTTTCCTTCAAAAATATATTCATGGGCTCCATGTGTTGCTTTAAAATGGCCATCATCTTTATTTGTTTCATTTTATATAAAAATAAACTAGTGTAATAGTAATCTATTACTTACAAAATAACAAAGACGCAAATGAGCTATTTATCACATACCCTATGAATAAAAGAATATTAAAATCATTTTATAAGTCAACTCATACAACAACACAAATTGTCCATGACCTGTTTATGCACTCTAAAATACATTAACATATAAAACAACCCTTCTTTTTCTAAGACAACTTTGATAAAAAAAAATCAATGTAAACTTTTGTCACAAAAAATAACAATTAGAAAGTTGTTATACAAACTATGTATGGACTCATTTTAAACAAAACAATTTATCCATATTTTCTGGTAACCATGAGTATCTAAATAATCAAATAATCTAATCAAGCTTGCAAGATGGATCTGATACCAATTGTTGGGTTTATATTAAAAAAATAGTCTCAAAACTACAAGGTTAGAAATTGAAGCATTTTAAAGAATATCATAAAAACTAGTTTCATTTACCTAAAGAAAGAAAATCACATAGAAAGAAAAGATTACAACCCTTGAAGTCTTTGATTCTCATGGGAGATTGGAAGTTGATGAAGTGTGGCAAAAGACTCAAAATAGAGACTCTCTATGTGTTTCCACCAAGAAAGGATAAATCCCATCAAGATGCTAGTCTTCACTTGTAATTACTACTTCTTATGTGACATCCCCAAAATCACGGCCAGAAAAGACCGGTTTGTTTATGCTTTGTTTAAAAATCAGAGTTACATTTTAAATGAAAGTGTTGCGGAATTTGTCCCAAAACAAAAATATGATAAAGATTTATCAAAAGCATTTCCATAGAAATGTATTTCATTAAAAGACTCGGGATGTCATGTTCGTACAGATCAAAAGCATAAACAGTACAATATAAGCCTTACTACATTATTTCATATCTACAGGCCTATATCCGTAATCCCTCGTCCAAAACATCACACCTATGCTCATGCACCACTACCTGTAATACATAAAACTGAGTGGGTCAGGCTTGGGAGCCTGGTAAGCACATAGGGTTTTCAACCCACAATAAATAAGTTTATTAATTTCATCGATCAACAATAACCCGATTACCCGTTCCCGTTATCCTCACTTTACGTCCCTAAACACCTATCATAAGGGACCTAGCCTAAGGATCATCATCGGGACGGACATTACTGCTAAGGGGATTCCTCAACAATAAATGTCCTAAAGGCAACCATGTGGGGGATGGAGTACACCGGTGAACATATCGTTCACAAACACCTACAGGTTGCGAGCCTGCTAGTGTTCCACTGGACTGTCTAGAAGAGTCCGTGGTCGTCATCCATACTCCGCTAGATGACAGAATCAACAACATCAACATCGAGGCCTCTCATCATTTTATCACACATCACCTATTGCATCTACCCATGTTTTACCCCAACATTTTCGTAGATATAAAATACATATACAGTTTAAATCATTGAAAACATGTATAACAACGTTCATCTAGCATAGATAGCAAGTATTCAGATAATATGCACACATAGCACATAATTTATATAAAATACTTCATATCTATGTGTAAGTTGAAAGTAACTATGCACTCACTTGTTAAGGTGATGATTCCAAAATCGGGCAGCGCTTGCTTCTAACGATTCTATTTTCCTTCGATGAAACCTATCATTATTATCGCTAAATTTTAGTCTAATATTTACCGTGACCAACTATTAGTCTTAGTATTATTATTATTATATAAGCGTTAAACAATATTTTCCAACCACTATGTACAGACAGGGGCCAGACATAAAACACCGGAGGGCAGGACCATTTTGGCATATAGCACTTCTGAAATCCAACAACCCTATGTGGCCCTTTAAACCAAATTCCCCGTACCGCGAGTAGTTAAAAAAAATTATAACGACACTTATATAAGTTATAATAATAGCTCAAATATTTATTATAAGTTCATAATAACAATACTAATTTTAAATATAAGCTATATTAAAATAAGGTAAGCATAACTTACTTACAAGGGGGTTTTAGCTAGGAGTCGGGCTCTGCAGGGGCAGAACTTCGTCGCTGAATCTTTCTAAGAAAGATTCGTGCAGCGCTTCAGTGCTCACCTTACTATACTAAGCTACAGAAAGAGAAGTCGAATCACGAGGGACCGAAATGCTTGGGGGATAAGGAGAGAAAGACTCTTGAATCAAGAGAATGGTGCAAGAAATATGAGAGCCCAAGGCTCTTATTTATACTAATTGAATTTTCAAAAACTACCCTCCATAATTACTTAATGACCTTTTAGTTATATAAACAACTAAACACCCCTCTATAATACTATTATAAATGGATTTAATGATATTTGTACTAAGCTAATGTCGAAAGAACTCAACATTAGTCTTATAATGACCGCATCGTCGATACCTTTCTAATGATATATACATATGTATATATATGTGTACGTATACATGATTTATACTTTATTTTATAACGTAAATATGCTATTATAATTTGTAACTCGTTCATACGAACTCCGTTTTTGACGTTCTTTATATCCACGCGTAGGTGAAGACGTACTCTACAACTTTCGTTTAGACTCCATCGGCTAATTTTGACTTTATTTTTAAAGTTATATTTTTAACAAGCCGGGACAGGATTGGTCTGTTTAAAATCTCATAACTTCTTCATACGAAGTCAGATTTGGGCGTTCTTTTTATCGATGTTCTTAGTTTAACATATTCTACGACTTTCGTTTAGATCACTAAGGCTAAATCTCGCTCTATCGTAAATTCACTATTCACGCTTCCCGGTATCGTGCCGGTTCTGTCGTGAAACTTCGACGGGTCATAACTTCTTCGTTATAACTCGGATTTCGGCGTTTCTTATATGCACGGAAACCTTGAGACATATTTTACAACTTTATGTAGAGATATCGGGATTATCTCACATTTTAATTTTGACGCTTATTTTTATTCTTTATTAATTATACATTTATAATTAAATAATAAACACATATAATTCACATAATACTCATATATTTCATCTTTATTACTTCAAAAAGAGTTACAAGAGTTGACCTAGACTATTACATTGACAAAAATGCTTAGCCCTGAAACTCGGGCGTTACATCTTAAGACTTAAATAACTTATACCAAATAAACCTTGAAAGGAGAAGCAACTAAGGAACCTAAATCTACACAACATTTTCAAGAGAGAGAGGAGAAGGAAAGAGCTCCTAGAGCTCTCGGCTTTTATAGAGAAAAAGAAAGAGAATAAGTAGAAAAATAACTCCAAATTCTTGTCATTCTTCTCTTTAAATACTTACATACGTGAAAGGACCATGCCTTTTAGTAAAGGAAAGCATGGTGAAAATTAGAAGCATGACGCTGTAAGAGGTTGCTTCACAAGAAACACTCACTCATGCATGGGGACCCATGATTTTGACTAGCAAGAGTCAAAGTTAGTTGGTATTTTATTCCATATTGTTTATGCAATATATGTAAGTAACATATGAGTTGTAACTAGTCCAAACATTCAATATGAATAACTAGTTGTTTTTCTCTCTAAGAAAATATTATTTCCATAAATAATAATTTCCCAATTAAATACAAGTGTTGATAATATTTATTATTAATCAAATTCTAATAAATACTCAATAAATGATAACTTACTATAAGGTGAGACCCTATAGGATCATATATTATTAAGAAATATCATTCTATAATGATTTTTGGGCATATAGATCTTTTAGGCCTTTCTTGTGTCATTCTTTTAGGACGTTGTCAACTCTCCATGGATATTATTAACACACGTTTCCTTAACTCACTGTTAATATGCGACACGAGAGTACACATAACATCGTTTTCGCCATCCATGTATTAGACTGAGTTTCTATCTGAAAATAATAGAAAAATCATAGCTACAAACCACGTAACCTACACCATTTACCCAATTAACATGCTTCTAGTCTTCATGTAGATCCCACCCACGAATAATGAACAACAAGATGTGCAAAAGCCAATGAATCAACAAACCCCGACTATGATGAAAAACAAAACATTTGCAAGCAAGGGAAAAGATAAGCAAGTGATGGGGAGCAGATAAAGAAGGACCCATGTAGAAACTAACATACGTACAAATTTTGGTTTGGTTGAAACATGCAACAATTCCAGAACCAAGCATGTCAACAGTATTAGACAAACTACCAAGACACCGAGTTGCCATAACAATCAATAAGTAACAGGAGGAAATACCATACCTCCCCTGTCGTATGAAACCCTAGCATACATAAGAAATGCAACACTAGTAAAGAGTGCAACCATATATACCAGTAAATGGTGCAACCATATATACCAAAGGAACCATCTTTACCATAAAACCAATATAATAATTATTGGCCATCAACGAAACCATAAATTACATACAAAACTACTCTATAACCAGCCCTTGCTACAAACAATACTCTAGCAGACCAACAACCCAACAATAATCGTTACATAAGGCCACAAGGTGGACTAGATAAACCAATAATCGAAAGGAGTATCAAGGGATACCATCTTTCAACATGAACACTCACTCATCATTAGTATGGTTCTTGTGGCACAAGATCACCTAATCACTTGGATTTATCTTTTGATGTTCTAGGTAGCCTTTTTATTCTCTATTGGGATAAGGTCATCTGGGTACGAGTTGAATGTCGATAGTACAAGTTTTTGAAGAGGATATAAATAGACCTTTCAGTCTATTATATGGTGTTTTTTTTTAAATAGCTATATACTTCGTAAAATTTTGGAACTATGCTCACTGCAACAAATATATATTGAATATATATTTTTTCAAACCCAACAAGTGGATTAAATATTTTCATTAGACTAAGGATGTAATGGTTTTTCCTTATCTAAAAGGTATAGAGTTATGGATATTATGTTAGACAATGAGCTTAACCACTTTAACATCTATTAATTGCATTTATGTAGACTATCCTAAATGATTGTTTAATATGAAGTCTCCACTAATCCCACTAATTTTCATTCCAGAAGATAAGTGCTTAGAATGTCCTTTTTCTAAGTGGGAGCAATTTGGAACTTTAAAAGCTAAAGATCCATAAACTAAATGCATCATAGTTTGGAACTAGCAAGTTTTCAAATTTTGTTGAATATGCTCAATAGTTGATCAGAAACTAATAAACACACACACACACACACACATATATATATATATATATATATATATATATGTATGTATGTATGTATGTATGTATTCATGTATGATTATCAAGTATGGGCTTGATTAATCTTCATCGATATATTATGAATATAATGAGTTAGTGAGTTTTCAAAGGAGAAAACAAACATGAATGAAAATCCTTCCATATTTAAGCTAACATCTCAAAGTAAGAATCTTTTTTCTTATAAGATAATTACATAGTGCGATTTAATTATAAATCAAGAAGACTCTTGTGTTTATATAAAGTTAGTGGGAGTGCGGTAACATTCTTAGTCTTATATGTAGTCGACATACTAATACCTGGAATAAGTATCTATATAGATAGATCATGACAACTTAACTGATTAAGTAAAATTGCATTAACTGTCAAGTATATTAAAGAACTTAAGATAAAGGACTCTGAGAGAGTCATCTTGTCAAGTACCACATCACATGATTTTTAGCAAAATTCTACTGAAAATGTTTTTGAACTAGATAATATTATTGTATTCCATTTGCTACTTGAATTGGATTAATCATATATGTTATAATTATACATAAAGGCCAAATAAGTTGTATGCTTAGAGAAGGTCTAATGATACCAGTATGATCCGAGAATAAGTCATTGTATGACTTAATGGAACATTCGAAAGTGCATGCGAGAACTAGAGGAATATTCCTAATCTGCAGAGTATTTAAAAGGAAGTTATGTTTAAGTTGTTTCACATATGCTAAACTAACAAATAAATTGAGAAGTTTCTCAATCAGGCGTGTTCTCTTTATAAATAAAGAGAAGCTACATGGATAGTGTCTGCATGTAGATTTTAATTAAAGTTACACATCAGAATTAGAGTACATTGTGGTTTGGAGAACCACATACAAAGATGCTTAATGTAAAGTTCATTTTGGCTATGAGTAATCCCGTTACACAAGTAGTGGTATGTAAGTCATATTTAAGCATCTAATACATTCTCAATATTTTTCTCTATATATGTGTTATATATATATATATATATATATATATATATATATATATATATATATATATATATATATATATATATAAGAACATGTTTGTATTCGCAAAGTTTATACAAATCAATTTTTTCAAATCCACTTAACGAAGATCCTTCATCAGCTAAAGCATTAAAGTCAAGCTGTAGGTATAGAGCCTTGTTGATATAAGTATATATATTTTATTAAAATTTAGTATTTGGATATTGGAACAGTACAAGCAACATATATTGTAATGAATTGATATATTAGATATGATTCTTTCATTGAATGATTGTTGTGTTCTATATTAGCATGTTTAAATCCTTGAATAACTAGGTTATTCTGAATCTCTATAGTCGTTCATAGTTGTGGGAGCATCTATGAGGTAAGACTAATATGAGTGGATTAGTGGATTCTCATGGAGATGAGAATAGCACGAGTTGTTACCAACTTCATAGGTACTTGATTAGGAGAATAAGTATTGGACTTGGCCCGCATCAAAATCACTTTATGGATCATAGTCAAGAGTGATGTTTTGATCAAGGTTGTATCTTTGTATTCTTATACCTAAGATACATATTTGGGATTTAAAGTGTAGTAATTGTTGTACTTTGACATGGTTTAATGCTATTCCGTAAAAGTAGTCATAAGGGTCATCATTGTGTATGACATGAACTACATTTATGGGCGTATGTACTCAAAATAGGATTTATCCCTCTTATTCATTGAAAATTAGACATCTAAGGCCTTACTAAAAGTTTAACATTAAATGAAATTGATGGTGATCTATATCTCATGTTTGACATGATATCTAGATAAAGGAATAATTGATACCACACCTTTAGTAAGAATTGTAGCTTAGAGTTCCTGGAATTGGTTGTTGATGAGATGTCACCTTTCATATGTCATTAGGGGTAGTAGCCCGTTGCTAGACGTCAACTCTGTCTATGTCAGTCTGTAATGAATCTTGTACAAGTGGGAGATTGTTGAATCTATATGCCCAATAATCATTATTGAGTGACATTGCTAATAATATATGATCCTATAGGGCCACACCTTTATCAAGTTGGCACGTTTTGTATATTTATGATTAATGTGATTATAAATAAATAATATCAATTCTTGTATTTTAATTAGGGAATAATTATTGTTTTATGAAAATAATTGTTGGATTAGTGTCTAAGGCTGTAACTATATTTGGTAAGTACTCGACTCGGTTATGCATGGTCCTTTTGGGTTGCCTTCACCATAGCAACTTGATAGGGTGATTTAGAGAGAAGAGATATTATTATTATTAATGTATTATAAGAATAATATATTAAAGAAATAATAATATTATTTGATTAATATAAGTCATAAATTAATTAGGAATTAATTTGGTGACTTAAAGATATTAATTGAATAAAGGGGTATAAACTGTCAAATGTGTGAAAGTTGTAATTTGAGCTGATAACCCTTAGGGATATGGGTTGGACGATTTTAAGGATGTGGATCACCTAGAAATCGTCCAAGGCCTTATCTAGAAGAGGATTTGGATTGCTTTGAGGCTAAGTTATCCAATTAGGGTTTTAGGGTGAAACCCTAGGAGCTCACAGTATAAATACACCCATAGGTGTAACAGCCCGGAATCTCAGGTATTATTAAAATTATGTTTTTGGGGTGATTTAAGAGGGGACTCGGCGAGTTGGAGCCTAGACTCGCCGAGTAGGATCGCGGACTTGGTCGCGGGTCCGCGACTGGACTCGACGAGTCCAGTTATGGACTCGGCGAGTCGACGCTGTTCAGCAGAAACCCTAACCGTTCAGTTTGGATCGTATTTAACGCCTCTTAGGCCGTCATTTTCAGTCTTTTGGTCAATTGAGAGAAACCCTAATCGCTGTGGACGCCTAGAGCAAAGGAGAAAGCTTTGGAACTTGGAAGAATTGGTTAGGCAAGAAGAAGAGGGATTTGGCTAAAGGAATATCAAGGAGGATTGAGTCCTGAGATTTGGGGGACACAGAGAGTGCGTTTCCAGGTAATAACTCGGACCAAATCTGTTACTTTGATGTATTTATGAAATTAGGGTTTATAGAACCCATTTAGTGATTTGATGAAGAAATGCCTTGTTACCCCACGATTATAGTCTTGTATTAGGACCTTTAGAGGTCCAGAAGGTCCCATGCATTTGTACTTCGGGACGAGACCTATCCCAGGAAGCAGTTACTCGTCTGCATGGCATGGACTCGCCGAGTTGTTCTTCAGACTCGGCGAGTAGCTTGAAGATGTGCTGGGACTCGCCGAGTTGTTCATCAGACTCGGCGAGTGGAGTCGGGGTGGCCCCGCGATTCTTCCACGAGGACCTCGTCGAGTCAAGAGGTATACTCGACGAGTAGAAAGGGAATATTCAGGAATCTGTGAGGACGACTAGACTCGCCGAGTCGCCATGGTACTCGCCGAGTCCAGTCGAGTTGACCGTTGACCGTTGACCAGAGTTGACCTAAGTCTGACTTCTTAGGGATAGTCACACTTAGATGATATGAGTGTTAATGAGTTATGTAATGTTATAGGAGGGTTGTAGCTTGTTGGTTGTGCGCGAGTGATTTCAGGAGTTGCTAGCTTTCAGCACTTACGAGGTGAGTCTTCTCACTATACTGTACCCGGAAGGGTTTGACTGTGTGACCGGAAGGTCGAATATGTTATGTGATATGTATGCTATAAGTGGTAAGTTAAGTGTTATATGGATATGTATGCTATATGTGGTAAGTTAAGTGTTATATGTGCTATGTATGATATGTGGGCCGGAAGGCATTATGTTATGGGCCGGAAGGCGTTGTAATGAGGACCAGAAGGTCAGGGCCTGGAAAGGCGTATGTGTGTAAGTGTATATTGGGGAACTCACTAAGCATTTATGCTTACAGTTGTTGTGTATGTATGTATTTCAGGTACTAGCGAGGACCGTGGGAAGGCGCCGGCATGATCGATACACACTGAAGATTGTTTTAGGATCTTGGGGGTGTGAATAATTGTATTGACCGAATAATTAAACTATTTATGCCTTGTTTTTAATGGAAAATATTATGTTTTAAAAATGAAAAATTTGTTTGAAAAATTTGAGTTGTTACAATTGGTATCAGAGCCTTGGTTTGAGGGATTCGGGTGCACCTTCGGGGGTAACTGAACTCAAACCGAGGATTTGAGGAAACTTTTCAAATAAAGGCATAAACTTTTGTAAATGGTTTTGTGGTAAGCAAGAAAGAAGCAGTGTGTACGATCAGTCAGCGCCCGAACGGTAAAAGATCCCCAAAATACCTTACAATATTATATGATATGAATTGTTATGCATGCTAGAAGACTAGGTATTCATGATAGGACTAGAGTGGCCTGATTTGTGATGCCTTAGTCTAGGGAAGTTGCCTATATGTGATGCTTTGCTAGTATGCGGGTAGATAGAGCGTATCAGAAGTAGAGTACTCACTATCTGGAGTTTGGGGAGGAGGACTTGGGATGAACATTGATGCGGTGTGGTCGGTAGTATTGGGCCCGTACTACCGAGGACACCGGGTCAGTGGGAGGCCCAAGTAAGAATCCCTGGATATCTGGGACTGAGTAGGGTTGCGTGTCGAGTACGATTATACTCGGTAGGATCTCTGATAGTTTTATGTTGTATTTCAGAGATATCATGGTTAGACCGCGGCACGGGGCGAGTACGAGCGGTGTGAGTGACGAGGCTATTCGTCAGATGATTCAGGAGGAGGTGGCGGCGGCGATCCGGGCTGAGATCCCGGAGATGTTTGGGTCTATCAAGACCACCCTTATGGAGACGTTCGACGAGCGGTACGCCGCATTGACTGAGGCTGCAACCGCTGCAGCTACCGCAGCTGTGGCCGCTGCTAGGCCACAGGGGGGTGATTCATTGCTGTTCCGAGAGTTCAGCAACACGAAGCCACCAGAGTTCGATGGGACGCAGGATCCGATTGCTGCGATGAGGTGGATCGCAGATATAGAGGGGTGCTTCTACACTTGTTCATGCCCGGAGCACCTGAGGGTACGGTTCGCTTTGAACCAGCTCCGTCTGGGAGCCAAGGACTGGTGGAAGTTCGTGACGGCGAACTTCACTTTAGCAGAGACTGCAGCAGTGACATGGGAGGGGTTCACTACCATGTTCAGGGATGAGTATGTTCCCCCGGTGGAGCGGGAACGATTGGTTCAGGAGTTCTTAGCCCTCAAGCAGGGTACTGATTCGGTGGCGGCGATCACGCGGAAGTTCCACGAGAGGGCGATGTTTTGCCCTGAGCTAGTGGCCACAGAGCAGGCTCGGATGAGCCGGTACTTGGATGTTTTGAGGAGGGAGATCCGGGAGTTTGTGTCAAACTCCACTTACCATACTTTTACTGAGCTTCAGGCGAATGCCAGGAAGCGCGAGATCGAGTTAGAGACTCAGGCCAGGGAGGAGGCCGAGTCTCAGCAGGCAGACCGGCGACCGGCTCAGTCTCAGCCGGCAGCCAAGCGGATCAAGTCCGCCGATTCGAGGACGGGAGGTTCGAAGAACCGCACTTGCGTAAAGTGCGGTAAGGGTCATGATGGGTCGTGTCGAGCCGGTGCTTGCTACAAGTGTGGCAAGGAGGGACACATTGCTAGGGAGTGTCCCAAGGGATTTATGGTTTGCTTTCATTGCAACCAGACCGGCCATCGGAAGGCCGAGTGCCCTCAGCTTCGTCAGGGATCTGCACCTGTTGTCAGGACTACTGAGACTCGACCGGTGAAGGTCGAGGCCCCGAGGGCTCGTGGGAGAGCCTTTCAGCTGACTGCGGAGGAGGTTCGCGCTGCGCCCGATGTTGTGGCAGGTATGTTGTAATTCATGTAATTATTTTAATGTCAAGATGTTATGCTTATATTATTTTGCGCGTAGGTACTTTTCTTGTGAACTCTGTGCCTGCCTTAGTGTTATTTGACTCGGGTGCGAGTAGGTCCTTTGTGTCCTTGGCCTTTAGTCAGCATATCGGCGTTAGTCGTGAGTCGTTGAGTCGACCTTTGAAAGTTTCTATAGCTGACGAGAAGGTGATTTGTGCTACGGAGGTTCTTCGGGGATGTGTGCTAGAGATTTTCGGGATTGGATTTCCAATTGATCTGGTTCCTATCGCGATGGGGGATGTCTGTGTCATCGTGGGCATGGACTGGCTGAGCCGGTTCGGCGCTGTCATTGACTGTGAGCGTCAATTGGTGACTATACGAGACCCTAGAGGGGGAGCTCTTTCGGTGTACGGCGAGGGTACCCGTTCGGGATCAGCTTTTTGTTCGGCCGCTAGGGCGAGGCAGTGTCTACGGCAGGGCTGTAAAGGTTTTGTGGCGTATGTGATGGATACGCGGAAGGTTTCCGAGAAACCGAAGTCAGTTGAGGAAGTTCCGGTGGTGCGCGAATTTTCAGATGTCTTTCCTGAGGAGTTGCCGGGAGTACCGCCGGTGAGGCAAGTAGAGTTTAGTATTGATCTGGTGCCGGGGGCAGCGCCTATTGCTAAAGTGCCCTATCGTCTTGCACCTCCAGAGATGCAAGAGTTGTCTTCGCAACTCCAGGAGTTGCTGGGAAAGGGATTCATTCGGCCGAGCAGCTCGCCATGGGGAGCACCTATTTTGTTCGTCAAGAAGAAGGATGGTTCACACCGGATGTGCATTGATTACCGGGAGTTGAACAAGCTAACGGTCAAGAACCGTTACCCGTTGCCGAGGATCGATGATTTATTCGATCAGTTGCAGGGAGCATCTTGGTTTTCCAAGATCGATCTGAGGTCGGGTTACCATCAGGTGAGAGTACGGGATGAGGATGTTCAGAAGACAGCGTTTAGGACGCGATATGGGCATTATGAGTTTGTGGTGATGCCTTTTGGACTCACCAATGCCCCGGCTGTGTTCATGGATCTCATGAACAGGGTATGCAGGCCGATGTTGGATCGGTCGGTGATCGTATTTATCGACGACATTCTGGTGTATTCGAAATCGAGAGAGCAGCATGAGGAGCATTTGAGGGAGATCCTTGCGGTATTGAGGTCGGAGCAACTTTATGCAAAGTTCTCCAAATGTGAATTCTGGTTGCGGGAGGTCCAGTTTCTAGGACATGTGGTTAATCAGAAAGGGATATTGGTCGACCCGGCCAAGGTTGAGGCGGTGATGAGTTGGGAGGTGCCGAAGTCACCCTCTGAGATCAGAAGTTTCCTTGGGTTGGCAGGGTATTATCGGAGATTTATCAAGGATTTCTACAAGATCGCAGTGCCACTCACCAGATTGACCCGGAAGGGTGTTACGTTCTCATGGGGGCCCGAGCAGCAGACCTCCTTTGAGACACTTCGCCAGAGATTGTGCGAAGCCCCGGTATTAGCTCTCCCAGAAGGGATGGAGGATTTCGTGGTATATTGCGACGCATCGATTTCGGGATTGGGTGCAGTATTGATGCAGAGGGGTCATGTGATAGCTTATGCATCGAGGCAGCTGAAGCCTCATGAGGCGAGATATCCCACGCATGACTTAGAACTGGGGGCAGTAGTGTTCGCTCTCAAGATTTGGCACCACTACTTGTATGGGGTTCGATGTACGATATACACGGACCATAAGAGTTTGAAGTATTTGATGGACCAACCCAACCTAAATATGCGTCAGAGGAGGTGGTTGGATGTGGTCAAGGATTATGATTGTGAGATCCTGTACCACCCAGGCAAGGCTAATGTGGTAGCCGATGCATTGAGCCGCAGGGTGGAGAGCACTCCATTGCGAGATGTGTGCTTGAGACTGACCGTGATGACTCCTGTATTGGACGATATTCGTAGGGCACAGGCTGAGGCTGTGCGACCAGAAATGCAGAAGAAAGAGCGGGTTGTGGGGCTAATCTCAGAGTTTGTCAAGGATGGTCGAGGCCTTATGACGTTTCGGGGTCGGATTTGGGTGCCGTTCGTGGGCGGTACGCGTATTTCGTTGATGGAAGAGGCTCATAAATCGAAATTCTCGATCCATCCCGGTGCTACAAAGATGTATTTGGATCTAAGGAAGGAATATTGGTGGCCCTGTATGAAGAGGGACGTGGCATGGTTCGTTGAGAAGTGCTTGACCTGCCGTAGGGTTAAGGCTGAGCACCAGAGACCGCATGGCAAGTTACAGCCATTGGAGATCCCCGAGTGGAAGTGGGAACAGATTACTATGGATTTTATCACCAAATTGCCGAGGACTGCTAGGGGAGTTGACGCAATTTGGGTGATCGTGGATAGGTTGACAAAGAGTGCACACTTCCTTGCCATCAGTGAGAGTTCTTCGGCGGAGAAATTGGCGGAGATATACGTTAGAGAGGTGGTGTCTCGGCACGGGGTGCCGATCTCGATTGTGTCAGACCGTGATGTGCGCTTTACTTCCAGATTCTGGAAGAAATTCCATGAGGAGCTGGGTACTAAATTGCATTTTAGTACCGCATACCACCCCCAGACAGACGGTCAGAGCGAACGGACAATTCAGACGCTGGAAGACATGCTCCGAGCGTGTGTGTTAGACTTCGGGGGTAGTTGGGATGCGTACTTACCATTGGCAGAGTTCTCCTATAACAACAGCCATCATTCGAGCATTGGTATGCCACCGTTCGAGCTGTTGTACGGTAGGAGGTGTCGGACCCCCATTTGCTGGGGAGAGGTGGGACAGAGAGTGATGGGCAGCACGGAGATCGTGCTCCAGACGACAGAGCAAATTCAGCGAGTGAGACAAAGGTTATTGACTGCCCAGAGCCGACAAAAGAGTTATGCAGACAGGCGCCGATCCGAGCTTGAATTTCAGGTCGGCGACTTCGTTCTCCTGAAGGTCTCTCCTTGGAAAGGAGTGATTCGGTTCAGGAAGAGAGGCAAGTTGGGGCCCCGGTATATTGGGCCATTTCGTGTGATTGCAAGGATAGGTCGGGTAGCCTACCGGTTGGAGTTGCCAGCGGAGTTGGGTCAGATACATGACACTTTTCATGTGTCACAGCTGAGGAAGTGCATAGCCGATGAGTCGGCAGTGGTTCCAATGGAGGATATTCAGGTGGATGCGAGCCTGAATTACGCGGAGAGACCAGTGGCTATCAGGGATCGGAAGATCAAGGTTCTGAGGAACAAGGAAGTACCTCTGGTGTTGGTTCAATGGCAACACCGTAAGGGATCAGAAATGACTTGGGAACCGGAGCGCGAAATGCGGGAGCAGCATCCGGAACTATTTGCAGAATGAGACTTCGAGGGCGAAGTCTAATCCAAGTGGGGGAGAATTGTAACAGCCCGGAATCTCAGGTATTATTAAAATTATGTTTTTGGGGTGATTTAAGAGGGGACTCGGCGAGTTGGAGCCTAGACTCGCCGAGTAGGATCGCGGACTTGGTCGCGGGTCCGCGACTGGACTCGACGAGTCCAGTTATGGACTCGGCGAGTCGACGCTGTTCAGCAGAAACCCTAACCGTTCAGTTTGGATCGTATTTAACGCCTCTTAGGCCGTCATTTTCAGTCTTTTGGTCAATTGAGAGAAACCCTAATCGCTGTGGACGCCTAGAGCAAAGGAGAAAGCTTTGGAACTTGGAAGAATTGGTTAGGCAAGAAGAAGAGGGATTTGGCTAAAGGAATATCAAGGAGGATTGAGTCCTGAGATTTGGGGGACACAGAGAGTGCGTTTCCAGGTAATAACTCGGACCAAATCTGTTACTTTGATGTATTTATGAAATTAGGGTTTATAGAACCCATTTAGTGATTTGATGAAGAAATGCCTTGTTACCCCACGATTATAGTCTTGTATTAGGACCTTTAGAGGTCCAGAAGGTCCCATGCATTTGTACTTCGGGACGAGACCTATCCCAGGAAGCAGTTACTCGTCTGCATGGCATGGACTCGCCGAGTTGTTCTTCAGACTCGGCGAGTAGCTTGAAGATGTGCTGGGACTCGCCGAGTTGTTCATCAGACTCGGCGAGTGGAGTCGGGGTGGCCCCGCGATTCTTCCACGAGGACCTCGTCGAGTCAAGAGGTATACTCGACGAGTAGAAAGGGAATATTCAGGAATCTGTGAGGACGACTAGACTCGCCGAGTCGCCATGGTACTCGCCGAGTCCAGTCGAGTTGACCGTTGACCGTTGACCAGAGTTGACCTAAGTCTGACTTCTTAGGGATAGTCACACTTAGATGATATGAGTGTTAATGAGTTATGTAATGTTATAGGAGGGTTGTAGCTTGTTGGTTGTGCGCGAGTGATTTCAGGAGTTGCTAGCTTTCAGCACTTACGAGGTGAGTCTTCTCACTATACTGTACCCGGAAGGGTTTGACTGTGTGACCGGAAGGTCGAATATGTTATGTGATATGTATGCTATAAGTGGTAAGTTAAGTGTTATATGGATATGTATGCTATATGTGGTAAGTTAAGTGTTATATGTGCTATGTATGATATGTGGGCCGGAAGGCATTATGTTATGGGCCGGAAGGCGATTATGTTATGGGCCGGAAGGCGTTGTAATGAGGACCAGAAGGTCAGGGCCTGGAAAGGCGTATGTGTGTAAGTGTATATTGGGGAACTCACTAAGCATTTATGCTTACAGTTGTTGTGTATGTATGTATTTCAGGTACTAGCGAGGACCGTGGGAAGGCGCCGGCATGATCGATACACACTGAAGATTGTTTTAGGATCTTGGGGGTGTGAATAATTGTATTGACCGAATAATTAAACTATTTATGCCTTGTTTTTAATGGAAAATATTATGTTTTAAAAATGAAAAATTTGTTTGAAAAATTTGAGTTGTTACAATAGGGTTGAGGAAATCGGCCATCATTGTGATTGGAGTAACCCTAGAGCCAATTTCCCTCTTCCTCATCTCTCTCAAGTCATCTTCTTGCTAGTTGGTGTTTGTAAGCCATTAGAGGAGTGACATTTGTGACTCTAAGCTCCAAGAAGAAGAAGGTTTCAAGCAAGTAACCCAAGGTATTATTCTAGATCTGTTTTCATATGATTTTGTTCTTCGATCTAGCCATAAAAGTCTTGGAATTATTGCATGTTCAATTAGTGAAACCTAGATCCAAGCTATAGGGTTGTATGTGCACATAGGGAAAGTTCTTATGTCTAAAACCAATCAGTGGTATTAGAGCCAGGTTGGTTTCAATTGAATATGATGCTTAACTGTTTTGCTTGCTAAAAATTGTTTTTTCTTGCCCTCTGTCGACCCAACTCGGTGAGTCAGTGTTTGGACTCGGCGAGTCCAAAGCTTGACTCGGCGAGTCCGAGCGTCAGACAGAGGATAATTCAGGATTTTGTTGCTGTTTTGTCTTGGATTAATACCTAAATCGTTTTATTATGTAAAAATCCGAATTTTAACTTAATTTAATGATTATCCTTGACATAAATATAGATAATTTCAAATGTTTTAAATATGGATTATTTATATGATAAATATTGGACTATTTAAGATTATTTGGTAATTATCTAATGACTAAAATTCAATTAGGTCAAATATAGATAATTATGAAATTAATTGCTTAATTTGAATTATTTTTTATTTGATCCCTATTGTTTTAAAAAGTTCAATTTCTATCCCGAAGTTTTGAAATTTGAATTTTGTGATAAATAGTTTAATTTAGAAGAATTTAAATTTCAACCCCTAGAGTTTTACAAGTTTAAAATTCAACCCTATACTATTATATTATTAAAAGCTTTATATATATATATATATATATATATATATATATATATATATATATATATATATATATATATATATATATATATATAAGTAAAATTAAAATGCTAGTCTTACCGCTAGTAGGCCTCATTCACGAAGCCGGTCTATAAGGTGGGTATAAGGTTGCTGCCTATAAAATGGCTCTTAATGGGTGTACACTCACACCCACCGCTTGCTTGACTGGTGGAGGGTCGTTAGCCGAATGGGTAGGATAGGGAAACTCTCTCTCCTCGTTAATAAGTATAATGAACACATAAAGTAACTAAACTATTTTATAAAATTCCCAATCTTAGTTACTTTAGGAAAAGTGAATTGATGCAATTCCATGAAATTGCACTTTGCACCCTTGCTAAGAAGTTAGTGGAGCGTGTGTGGTTTACCGGCACACTAATTGGTTCTAAGCAAAGGTGGAAAAGGGTGATTTATTGTTTATCATAGTTCGATGGAGCGTGTGTGGTTTACCGGCACATCGAATAGATGACTGTAACAATGAAGGCACCATGTAGATTTGCATGGTAATTCACACCTGCTTTGTGATCCTCGGTATCCCAGTCACAAACTAGAGGGGCATATCGAGATTTAAACATGCCATTGAAAGGTTCAATGAATCTCTAAAATCTAGGAATTCTCAATAAAACTTAAGGTTATGTTTTCGTGGTGAAGAATTAGTGAATCATCATTCACTTACCTCCAAATTATTTGCACGATTGGATTACGACATCCCTTTTCTAATATGTGAATAATGTTGTTGGGTCATAGCCCTAATTTTTCATTTTGGTGTTTAATTAGGGATCCAATTCTAATCAAACTTTGTACTTTCTATTTGTAGATGTCGAACACAAACAACGCTGCTGCTAACTCATTCACGTTAATGAGTCTTTGCCAAAAGGTGACCTTCGATGGTATGAAGTTTAGCGAATGGATAAGATACATCCGCACCATTGCACGCTACAAGGACAAAGAGTATGTCCTCGACGAAAAGCTCGAGAAGGTCAACTCGGAAATTGCTACTCCCGAAGAGATGGTTGTCTTTGAGACACACGAACGTGATGTAACGAAAGTACATTGCACCATGATAGCCCCTATGAACCAAGAATTCCAAAAGTCCTATGAGGACATGTATCTGTATGAGATGCATCAAGACTTGATGGAGAGGTACCACCAAAGCGCGAGGCAAGAGCGCTACGAGATCATCACCAACATGATCACCGCTAAGATGGAAAATGGAGAATCGTTGATTGTGCACTTACAAAAGATGCAACGATATGTTGATCGTCTTCGCAAGTTAAATGTTAACTTTGGGGAGGATTTGGCCATCGACATCGTCCTTCATTCCTTGCCTTCATGCTACAACCAATTTAGGATGACCTACCACATGAACAAGGAAGAGGTCACCCTAAGCAAACTCCAAGGACTCCTTAGGATTGCTGAGAGCAACTTAAAGGAAAAGTATGTTGCACCATCTCCCGCACCAACCGCTGCTCTTGTTTTGGCTATAGGTCAGGGAAGGGGCAAGAAGAGGAAGGATCCGTCAAAGAGCCACCGCAAGGGAAAGTCCCAAGATGGTTCCTCTTCTAGTGGGACCAAAGTTGATCCTGCTAAGCCCAACCCTAACCCGAAGGAGGCAGAGTGCCATCATTGCCACAAAATAGGGCATTGGAAGAGAAGCTGCCCGGAATATCTGCAAGCCATCAAGGATGGAAAGATCAAGCCATCTTTTGCAGTTATATACACAATTAAATCTAGTAATTCATCTCACACTATTTCTTGGGTTCTTGATACAGGATGTGGTTACCACATTTGTTCTGATTTGCAGGGACTAAGAAGAGATAGAGATGTGGAGCAAGGAAGAATAAATCTAATCATGGGAAACAGAAGATCATCGCCTGTCATCAAGATTGAAGTGTATACTTTAGTGCTTAGTAATGGATTATGTCTAGATTTAAATAATTGTTGCTACTCGCCTGATATGGCAAGAAACATCATTTCATTTCATGGTTTGTTTAGACAAGGATTTAGATATTCGTTTAATAATATGAATGGTTCTATTTATGGTTATCTAAATGGTGTTTTATACTTTGAAACAATGCCTTGTAATGGAATTTATGAGACTGTTATGGTTGTAGATAACCTAGGAAATGATGTGTTGTGTATAGATTCTTCCAATAGTATGGATAAAGCATCTTTGTGGCATTGTCGTCTTGGACATGTCAACAAGAAGCGCATAGCCCAACTCCAAAAGGATGGAGTGTTGGAGTCATTTGACCTTAGGGAAGATGACACGTGTGAATCTTGTTTACTTGGAAAGATGACCAAGTCACCCTTCACTGGTACTTGTGAAAGGGGTGAGGGTTTATTGGATCTCATACATACCGATGTATATGGGCCCTTTAGATCCACCACAAAGGATGGAAACCGCTTCTACGTGACTTTCACCGATGATTATAGTAGATATGGGTATATTTACTTAATCAAGCATAAGTCTGAAATGTTTGAAAAGTTCAAAGAGTTCAAGAATGAAGTGGAGAATCAATTGGGCAGGAAAATCAAGATGCTTGGATCCGATCGAGGAGGAGAGTACCTAAGTCTTGAATTCCACGACTATCTCAAGGAATGTGGAATAGTTTCACAATTGACGCCACCTAGGACACCGCAGTTAAATGGTGTGGCAGAAAGGCGCAATCGAACCTTTTTGGACATGGTTCGTTCTATGATGAGTCGTGCTTCACTACCTATCTCATTTTGGGGGTATGCCTTAGAGACTGCCTCCCATATCCTTAACCGAGTCCCTACAAAGAAGGTTGCCAAAACACCTCACGAGATGTGGACAGGGAAAGCTCCCTCATTGGCACATATCAAGGTTTGGGGTTGTGAAGTTTTCGTAAGACGAGAAACTCATGACAAGCTCGAACCTCGTAGTGAGCGATGTATTTTCATCGGCTACCCGCAGAAATCCTTTGAATATCTCTTCTATAGACCGAGTGACAATGTTGTCTTTGTTGCGAGGAGAGGGGTTTTCCGAGAAAGAGAACTCATAAGCCAAGGAGACAGTGGGAGGCAAATTGATCTTGAAGAGATTCAAGAGTCGAGTGATGAAGGAACCTCTACCGCTGGCGCTCAACCCGAGGAGGAAACTCTGGTCGAACCGATTGACGAGTCATTACCTCTTAGACGTTCCGAAAGATTTAGAGTTCAACCCCAGTTTTATGGTTTTCATATTACTACTGAAGGGACACGTATATTAGTGATGGTACACTAATAAATATAGATGAACCTAATTGCTATAAGGAAGCCATGGCAGGCCCGGAGTCTGCGAAGTGGAAAGAGGCGATGGACAACGAGATTCAGTCCATGTATGACAACCAAGTTTGGAATTTGGTTGACAATGTGCCCGTACGTAAGACGGTTGGGTGCAAATGGATCTTCAAGAAGAAGACCGACATGGATGGGAATGTGCAAACATATAAGGCACGATTGGTGGCGAAGGGCTTTACTCAAACTCCCAGAGTTGACTATGATGCGACCTTCTCATCAGTTGCTAAGATAAAATCTATTAGGGTGATGCTAGCTATTGTCGCATTTCATGATTATGAGATATGGCAAATGGATGTCAAGACCGCTTTCCTTAATGGGAAGTTGGCTGAGGATGTTTACATGGCTCAGCCAGAGGGTTTTGTCGATCCGAAGCATCCAAATAGAGTGTGCAAGCATGAGAATTCCATTTATGGACTTAAGCAAGTGTCTCGCAGATGGAATCTTTGCTTTGATGAGAAAGTCAAAGAGTTTGGATTTGTACGAAGCGAAGATGAATCATGTGTATATGTTAAAGCCAGTGGGAGCATAGTTAGCTTTCTCGTTTTATATGTCAATGACATACTGCTCATAGATGACATCCGGACTCTGCAGGAGGTCAAGTCCTGGCTCGGGAAGTGTTTCGCTATGAAGGACCTCGGAGAGGCTTCCTATATTTTGGGAATAAGGATAGTGAGAGAAAGAAGTAAGAGACTAATAGGACTTAGTCAGAATACTTACTTAGATAAGGTACTAAAACGTTTTAGTATGGAAAACTCGAAGAAGGGAGAACTACCGATACAGAGTAATACCAAGTTGAGTAAAACTCAAAGTCCGAGTACCAAAGATGAGATAGCTGAGATGAGCCGAGTACCTTACGCTTCCGCAGTTGGCTCGATCATGTATGCTATGACTTGTACTCGACCTGATGTGGCCTTTGCTTTGAGCATGGTAAGTAGATATCAAGGGAATCCTGGTAGAGCGCATTGGATTGCAGTCAAGAACATCCTTAAGTACCTTCGAAGGACCAAGGAATGGTTTCTAGTCCTCGGAGGGAGTGATGAATTAAAGGTGCGAGGGTACAGTGACGCCAGTTTCTAGACCGACAGGGACACCTACCGTTCGCAGTCGGGATGGGTCTTTACCCTTAATGGAGGAGCGGTAACTTGGAAAAGTTCCAAACAGGAAACTGTAGCTGATTCAACGTGCGAATCAGAGTACATTGCAGCAAGTGAAGCGTCAAAGGAGGCAATATGGTTGAAGAACTTCATTGGTGGTCTTGGAGTCGTGCCTGCCATAAAGGAGCCCATGGAGATTTTCTGTGATAATGAAGGAGCGGTTGCCTTGACCAAGGAACCGAGGGATCATGGTAGATCTCGGCATATCGACAGAAAATATCACTTTATTAGACATCAAGTAGAAGAAGGACACCTCGTGGTTAAGAGGATATCATTAGAAGATAACCCAACAGATCCGCTTACGAAGGGACTAAACAGGGTTAAGCACTTGCAGCATGCTAGGAGTATTGGGCTGAAGGATGATATTAGTTTAGATTAGATAGTATTAGAAACATGTAATAGATAAATGTAATTGATATTTGATGATTAAATAAAGGAGTATTATTTATAAGTAATGTTACTGTCTTATGTTAATTGTTTAGCTATTGTTTCACTTGGCATGTTTTGACTTCCAAAATAATTGAGTTTATTAAGAATAATCGAATTATTCAAACATTCCACAATCGTTCATATGTTGGAAGTAGGTATGAATGAAGATTGTCATGAATTTGTGTGTAGATTGTCTAAATGGTATTAGACATAGCAAAGGTTTGCTACAACGTTCATGAGTACTTATGAACAAGTTTTGAGCATTGGAATAAACCCGCGCTTGCTGGAATCACTTTGGAGTGATCAGAAGACGATAATATCATATGGTCTTAAAATCTAGATATATGGTTTATTATTTACTAATTGGTTGTACATTGATAATGCGAAACCGCATCAGTAAATTGATGTCATAAAACGCATTGTTGTGTATGGTTGGTTAGTCAATAAGTAAATGCATATAAGTCGAAGTTTATCTGTTACTTTTATCCTAAGAGGGTAAAAGCGATATCACGGCCGCTTGATGATTTGATTTGACTTATGTGCCGGGCCCGGTCAGGACTGAATTGATGTGTTCAATTAAGTTCTATGTCAAATAAATTTGAGATCGAGAAAATAGTTGTTGGACGATGAGAATGACTATGTTTCATGAAATCGTCTGCACGATATCAAAACAGAGGGCTGTACGATCCCTTATCTAAAGGACATGTTACTGATAAGATCGGAGTTGACAACGTCTCTGAGAGCTATGATTGCTAATCGGATTGTGTTTACGTTTATAGTTACTAGACTTATCCAAGTGGGAGACTGTTGGATTAGTGTCTAAGGCTGTAACTATATTTGGTAAGTACTCAACCCGATTATGCATGGTCCTTTTGGGTTGCCTTCACCATAGCAACTTGATAGGGTGATTTAGAGAGAAGAGATATTATTATTAATGTATTATAAGAATAATATGTTAAAGAAATAATAATATTATTTGATTAATATAAGTCATAAATTAATTAGGAATTAATTTGGTGACTTAAAGAGATTAATTGAATAAAGGGGTATAAACTGTCAAATGTGTGAAAGTTGTATTTTGAGCTAATAACCCTTAGGGATATGGGTTGGACGATTTTAGGGATGTGGATCACCTAGAAATCGTCCAAGGCCTTATCTAGAAGAGGATTTGGATTGCTTTGAGGCTAAGTTATCCAATTAGGGTTTTAGGGTGAAACCCTAGGAGCTCACATTATAAATAGACCCATAGGGTTGAGGAAATCGGCCATCATTGTGATTGGAGTAACCCTAGAGCCGATTTCCCTCTTCCTCATCTCTCTCAAGTCATCTTCTTGCTATTTGGTGTTTGTAAGCCATTAGAGGAGTGACATTTGTGACTCTAAGCTCCAAGAAGAAGAAGGTTTCAAGAAAGTAACTCAAGGTATTATTCTAGATCTATTTTCATATGATTTTGTTCTTAAATCTAGCCATAAAACTCTTGGAATTATTGCATGTTTAATTAGTGAAATCTAGATCCAAGCTATAGGGTTGTATGTGCACATAGGGAAAGTTCTTATGTCTAAAACCCCTCAATAATAATTATAAGAGAGTATAACTAGTTATTATTTCATACTGTATGAATTAATAAGTCATGTACAACCTTTTGGACTAGTTCAATTATTTTGTCTTTTACCTAAAGACAAAGTCTATATTTATAAACTTTGAGTTTATAAAAATTAAAGATCTCTTCTCTTTTTCAAGAGGTATGGCCGATAATATTAAACAAAGAATGATGTTTCATTTCAACCTCCATTATTTGTCTCCCATGCATTTAAAGGCTACCATTACTTTAGAGTATTTTAATGGTTACAACTTACTTTTCATGGTGTATTTAAAGGAGTGCCTTGCATCAGTTTTAGGCTAGTTTTTTGGTCTTATATTATTCCCTTATTTCTCTCTGAAACCGTGAGTAAGGAAGATCCCCATCTCTTTGAAGTTTGGTGCTTTACTTTGGTGTTTAAATCTTCCTTGAGTTGTTTACTTTAGTGCTTATTTGAGTTAAGCACTTAAAGACTTAAGACACTCCAGAATAAAAGAAGGAACTAGCGTTCCAAGTGCCTTACTCATACACATAGAGAAAATCATACTCTTTGATTTTTTTTCTATCTTCATTAACACCCCAAAACCAAGTGAGTTTAAAGGCTTCAAAGGTTGTCATTCTAAACACTCTTTGGTTTTTTTGTTTTTATTTCATTCTAACCTCTATAAATGGATCCTTGATGGTTTGGTTTTGTTATAATCTAAAAATAAACTTTTTATTTTTAAAGACTTCCATTTCCAGTTTTTGTGAAAAAAAACTTATATTTTGTATTAAAACCCATAAAATACCACATGAGCTAATCAAAGTTATACATATATAGTAAACAGGAGCATAAATTCCCCATAAAGAGTTAATGATCACAAATATAATGCTTAAACATGAATCAAGCAACGTACCTAATATCTCTAGTCAAGTATCCATTAATAACAAAAAAACAACCATATGAAATATCCAGTAGGTGTCCCAGTGTGATTGCTCACCCAAGTGGGAATCCCGTTCGATGCTTATGTGATGCATCAAATGGGGCATGCTCCAAACCATAAAAAAGACCCACGTGCGAATGTTTTTGCTACTCTGAATTTGCAATGTACAAGTACATTGAGGTGTCGTTCGTGAGTCGGTACTAAGTATGACATAACAGAGACACCTCTTAACTCATACTTGATGTTTGATCCGCCCCTGATATGGCCAACGTCACTATAGTTTGTGAACACCTAAGAGTACATGTATAATGTGTCAGGAGGTCATCTAGAAAGCTATGCTACATGGATAGCCTTAATAGCCTTATACCTTCATATTTAATACAACCTACCAGCACCAAAATCTAAATAGTGTAAAGGATAAGAACTAGGTACTACCCTTGCTCATTAAAGCAAAACCAATACAAAGAATTTATAAACCAAATTTATCCGCAAGAATCATAAATCTGCACCAAGAACTAAATAAATGTATAATAACTAAATTCTATGTCATAGAATTTACCATAAACATAATCAGGTATTAGTAATTCAAAGACTATCTTATAATGTACATTTTCCATAAAACAAATCCCTGAACCGAAAGATGTTTATTAACCTAGTTTGACAACATTAGCATTACCACAGTAAGATACTATTGGATAACACATATTTCAATAAACAAATCCCTGAACCGAAACATGTTTATTAACCTAATTTAACAAACAACTGATAACATAATTCGAATTAATCGAACTAATTCCAAAAAGTAGTTTCTAACTATATACTTGGTTTAGGAAAAATACCGACTCCTAATTGTTGGATTAATGTCTAAGTCCATAACTATAATTGGTAAGACTTGACCCGACCCGGCATGGTCCATTTGGGTTGCATGGCTTCATGCATTTGGATAGACTATAATGAGAGAAATAACACTTAAGGTTTGTTAATATATTATAAGTTCTAATATATTAATAAGGTTATTTAATATGTATTGATCAAGAATTAATTTGGAATTAATTAAGTGATCAAAAGGAGACTAATTGAATATATGGGTTGATTGTGTAAATCATTCATTCTTATATATGTGGGCTTGTGATCCAAGATTCCTTATGTTGGACTAAGTCCATGGGGTGACCCATGGATACTCCATGGAGGTTTAAATCCATGGAGCATAAGGAATGGGTAAAGTTATGAGTTACATGGTGTAACCCTAATAGACACCATATAAAAGAATCCCATGGCTCAAGAAATCGGCCACACTATGGGAAATAGAAAGGGCTAGCCGATTTCATGAAGTGTGTATGTTCTCTCAATCTATTCCAAGTGTATTTGGTGTTGTGTGAACCATTTGAGGTGTCACACTTAGAGCACTAAGCACTCAAGCTTCATGAAGACAATCTACATCAAAGAGGTATGTAATTCTAACTTGATGTATTCATTTGAATCAATGTTATTATGCTAGTTAGGATGAATACCTTGGAAAGTTCATATTATCATGTATAATAGAGAAAACATAGATCCAAGGTATTTAGGGTTGCATGTACACTTAGGGGTGTTAGAATGCTCATAACCCATTTGTGGTATCAGAGCCTAGGCTTGTTTTCTTGTTATACTTGCAAAATTGGCTGAAAAACCAAGTTTTTATGATGGCTGCTCAGCAGACTCGCCAAGTCCACTGATGGACTCGCCGAGTCCAAGGAAAAATGCATCCAACTCGCCGAGTTTGTTCATGCACTCGACGAGTTGGACCCCCAGACAACATATATTCGATTATTTTGGCTGCAATTGGACTAGGAACATTACCCTAAGATGTTTTTGGACTTATAAACTTGTTTTTGATGTGTTAATGTTCATGCTAATCCAATTTCAAAGATAATTGTCAATAGATTCATGTTTTGTATTAGTTTAAGGTTTAGACTAATTACATGAAAATTTTGATTTGAATTATCTTGTTCTTATGAGTTGCTTAGATTAATAGAAAATTTAATTGATTATGTGTTTTCAATCCATTTTAATCTAAGAATTGATTCTAAAATGTGTTTTTGTAACTTTTCCTCAAGTTATATTAAAGGTCACATTTAAGTTTCATAAAACTCATAAAAGTTGGCAATGGTTACAAAAATGAAGAGTCTTGTCCTCAAGTTATGGAGGTTCAAGAGTCACTTCATTAAGTAATAAAATGTGTAACCTTAATTAATTCCATAAGTTACAAAATAAAGAAAAGTTACATTCTTTCATTAGTTTAAAGTCTTCCATAACTTGTCCTCAAGTTATGGAACTTGAAGAGTCTTTTATTTAAAACTACTTTAAACTCATAAGTTATAGAATTAATTAGTTTTGAATAGTTTCAAAACTTGCCCTCAAGTTTTGGAATTTGAAAAGTTTTCACTTATGAATACTTTAATTCCAAGTTAGCCCTTAGAATTTTAAAAGTTAAAATTCAACCCTTATACTTTATAATATTATAAGTTAATAATATGTATATATATATATATATATATATATATATATATATATATATATGTGTGTGTGTGTGTGTGTGTGTATATAAGAGTAAAGTCAGTCTTACCGTTAGTAGGCCTCATTCACGAAGCCGGTCTATAAGGGGGGTATAAGGTTGTTGCATATAAAATGACAGCTTAATGGGTGTCCACTCTCACCCACCACTTCCTTGACTGGTGGAGGGTTGTTAGCCGAACGGGTAGGACAAGGACTATAATTCTCCCTTCATTAAAAGTATTAATGATATATACTAAGTAACTAAAGCTTTCAAAAATACCCAATCTTAGTTACCTAGGAAAAAGTGAATAAGGTGCTAATCCATGAAATTACACTTTCCACTTTGTTTAAGTCGTTAGTGGAGCGTGTGTGGTTAACTGACACACTAACCTGGACTTAACAAGGTAGGCAAAGGGTAACTTGATATTAATCATAGTATCGGTGGAGCGTGTGTGGTTAACCGGCACATCGATTAAGGGGTAAATATTAAGGGTACCAAGTATATTTGCATGGTTACTTCACACCTTGTTTTGTGATCCTCGGCATCCCAGTCACAAAACCTAAAGGGCACACTTGAGATTGAAACATGTCATTGAACAGTTCAATGAATCTCAAAAGAATCTAGGAGTTTCAAAACCAATTAAAACATAATAATACATTTTCGTTTATCTTGATGGAAATTGGTGAATCGTTATTCACCTACCTTCAAATATTTTATAGCTTGGATTACGACACCCCTCTTCCGAGTTATAAAATAGTTTGTAAGGTCCTAGCCTTAATATTTCAAATTGGGTGTTATATTAAGGACTTTAAATCAACTATCTTGAATATCTCCCAAAAGATGTCTGGTTTAGACATTTATGATCGTCCCAAATCTCTTGAAACAAGCTTTCCTAAATGAAGATGATGTCCCATGGAAATCATACTTCTTTTACCCCTCCAATTATTCTCCCTAACCCACAAGTTCTTGAAAAGTTTAAGGTTACTCAATCCCTATTGGCAAGCAATGGTCTAGGTGTGCTCACATCTTGGAGATGAAGTCACATACTGACAAGCCGAGAGAGTTGGGTGTCAAAGTCTTGAGAAAGTTGGTGGCTCAACTACTTTCTAAGTCACATAGTGAGTTCCTTTGGGACTCCTATGAAACAGACTATGACAAGACCCTTAATGGTCTTATCTATTTGCTAAGATCAACTTCCTAAAACTTGATGGACATTGACAATGATGACATTGGATATCCGGTAAAGCTCTCTCTTCCCAATGGAAAGGGATCGGCCATAGTCAACTCGGTTGACCAAATGGTAAAGAGAGAGGCTAAGTCTGAGATAGTCCCATTATTGAGGGTCCATTGCCAAAGGAAGGGGCATTAGTTGCGAAGCTGCCAATTTTACCTAAGGATGTTAAAGTCAATAAGTTTGACTCTACTTCAGGTAAAATCCACTATCTGACTCTGCTAAGTTTCTATTATGAGATTCTTGATACATGATGTGACTGGGTCACATGGTGATGTTTTAAGAATCAAGGAAAAGTGAAGAGACTTAAAGAAAGAATATGTTGAATCTGATCGCGTAGATGGGTTTCTATCGCATAGTTTGAAGATCAGATTCTTGAGCTACTTCTTAGGAGTTATGAGATATTGCTTAGGAATAGATAACAACAAGTTTTCATATGGATTGTAAGGATAAGTTTTTCCACAAAGTTTTAAAATAAAAGGAAAAGTTTGATTTTATTTATTTTATGTATCCTTAGAATGGCGTTTGTGGAAAATTGTTGCTTATAAGATTCCACTGATAGCAATATTGGAAAGTGAATTTGATTCTCTCATTTGTGGTAATGTCTAAATTTACCAAATAATGAAAGATTCTCATCACCCAAGTTTCAATTGGACCGAAACTTGGAATCATGCAAGTTGTATAGCATGATGAATGAGAATTTTTCATCTTTGGAAAATTAAGACTAGTTCCTTGCTCACATGTATATGTGAGTCAAGTAAAGGACTAAGGGATCGAGTACATATTCTTGTTCACTAGTCAAGTGCACCACAAAAGATCGATAAGATTATTCGTCATAATTTACTGAAGCTTAGTAAATATGGTTATACTTACAAGCTTAAGTGCAATTCTGAGCATTGGAAAAGGTTCCAATGTATGACAAAGCGAATAAGAAGAATCAAATTAGGTAGAAGGATAAAAGTTTCTCAAATATGAAAAGATGGGAGAGTACTTTAGTATCAGTTTTGTGATCATCTTAATGATTAAGAAACCATATCACAATTAGTTCTCTAAGGAAGAGGAATCTTGAATTGTTGAAATGGTTAAATCAAGAAGTTGAGTGATACTTCGTTCCAATACAAGTCTTAGAGTCATACTCCAAGATTGTAACTTGCACTACTAGAAAAAAGGCCTTTTATGACGCTCATTGCGCGTTGTAAAACTCTCAGACGACGCGCAAATGCGTGTCAAGGAAGGCCCTGTCATAAAGAGAGACGACGCGCATTTATGACACACATTTACGACGCGCATTTACGACGCGCGGTTATGACACGCAATGCGTATCAAGGAAGGCCATGTCATAAAGGAAGACGACACGCATTTGCGTGTCGTAACCTTACGACGCGTGTGTTTATGACACGCAATGTGTATCAAGGAAGCCCCTGTCAAGAAAGGCCATGTCATAAATGAAGATGACACACATTTTATTTATATATTTATTAATTTTTAAATTAAATTTGCATTTAATGTCTCATAATAGAGATAAAATATCATATACAAAAAATACAATCCATTGCATAAAATTTAATGTCATACAATTCTATTTTTTACAATATCTAAATTTGCATCTAATCTACTCTCTACATCAAATTCCAACTAAGTAAAGTTGCATCTTGCCTTTCATAATTCTTTATGACTAATGCTCCAAACAGATGTTATATGGATAAGAAGTTGTACATTGGCCCATCTACTCTGTGTTTCATACTAACAATTGAAATGAAGAATGCAACACTTGCATTTGCAACATCTTATCTCTTTCGGCTTGAGCTTTCTTTTCCTCTTCTAACTCCAAAGCTATTCGCTTTCATCAACCCTATAAACACAACACAAAATCACTTGTCATTTTCATTCTACTTTTAAAATTAATTCTTATCAGGACATTCTGCTTTTAAACCTACCAATCTACAAATTTTTCAAAGAATATAATTTATAATTTTTATGGAAATTACATTGCTATTTCTTGAATACAAGATGTTACAAATCAAGAAACTTACATGGACTGCCGACCACCATGAACCTGCAAGACACGAGACATCAAATAAATCAAAATTAAATTTTGATTTTTTTTGCTTTCAGTAACGATTAACATTTAACAAAAAAACAAAAGGTCAACCCACTCCCTTTGCCTCATTCCAGCTGACCCACTCCCTGGAAACAAGAAAAAAAAACTATCAACCAACATTTTACTTATATTTGAGAGGTTTTCATATTGATTTTTTTATTTGTTAATAAATAGTTTACATACTACACCTATGGTATGGATTAAGTATTCCGGGGAGGATTTACTATCAAGGAAAATGTCGAGGGTAAATTGTTCACATTGGTTTGAGTGATCTGCAATCTCTTTGAATTTGAAAGTATGACTTCGTCTTGAAGCTGCATAAAATAAATATCAATGAATACAAGCTCATAAGTCATAATCACATCTATTATTGTGTGCACATTAAACTAACACTGATTGCTAAAAGAATAAAGGTTTTGACATGTGTTTTGATTAAGAATGTAGTCATATCAAATACCTTCAAGCGCTCAGAAAGATCTTTGAAACCCTTAACAAGTTGGGGCCAAAGGCGTTCACGGTTGGAACTCTCCATATCTTCTAGCTTTCCCATTGCATCTGCCCACATATAATACACCCATTTAGAACCGTATTATATGTATATATAATTAAACCAATGGAAGTACACATTGTTAACAGAGGCATCCATTTCATTGATGAGGAAGATGAAAAATATATTCAAAAGCAGGAATAAAATGAGTCAATTTGAAATGCTTTTTTCCTATTACAGTTTTCCTAACTCTATCATATCCTCTACCACCATCAGTCTCCACAAATCTACATAAATAAATAAAATAAAATAAGACTTACTTATGTTGTTAAACAAAACAAGAAAAAAGTAGTCGATTACTGATTACTTGAAATATGATAGTTTGTACATAAGGGGGTTTAGCATGGTTGGAGTCGCATGTGAACCAATTTGGTATTGACCTGATAAGAAATAACAATGAAAAAGAAGTAATTTATTAGAATAGATAAACAAAAATGAAATAGAAGAAATAACAATGAAATAGAAGTAATTTATTTTCCATTTTTTAAAACTACAATGCCCTAATTAGAAACTATTTGAAAGTACAATGCTATAACTAATTAAAAAAAATGAAAGTACATTACTTGAAGTACTTAAACATACAAGATAATCAGGCTCCTTCATATGTGGGAAGATGCCTCCTCCTATACACACCCATTCATAGGAACTTTTTTATATCATCACTAGAGTATCCCACGACACCTGACAATGATGAAAACTTCAAATAATTAATTTCTTATTTTCAATTCTTTATTATTATTTAAAAATAAAAAATAAAACTAGACATCCAAACAGTTGAAAAATTCTCAAGCAGCTTTTTTGGGTGATGACATGGCAGTACCAACAGTAGCAATGTGTGTTGTTCCATGTTGTATTATCAACTATAACTGTCCTGCTAGCCATTGTTGTTGTTTGGTAACATCCAATGTGTGTGTGTGTGTGAATGAGTGCATTAAGTCCTAAGTCCTAAGCATGGATAAGACCTTATATAAATGCTGATTGAATACAGTGAGTTACTTACTTTATCATCTACTTCAATGTTATGGCTTAACCATGCGTAAGCCTCTCTGAAATCATCAAAAACATGAAGACCTTCAGGTGGATGAGAAGTGAACACAATTTAAAGAGCTGAATATGCTTATGTTGCATCCTGCACACTATGAACCTAAACAAAGGGTAAAATCGTCATTTACTTTGTCATTCAGATGGTTTATTAGGTGCAAATAAGAAAAAGTCCTTATACATACAACAGACACCATTCATCACTTAATGGAAAAGAAAGAAACAAACTCTAATCTGGTAAGCTATGCATGGGTGTTTCTTTTTTACTTGATTAAAAAAACCTACTTTAATGGAAGAAAGTATGGTTACCACATAGAAGGCACCTATCAACACAATTAAGAAAAGAGCAAAAATCGATGTGTCAACATGCAAGACTAAGGGCCACTTTTCAGTCTTCTTCTTGGAATTCTCTTCCACAACCACCTCTTTTTTTGGTTTTCTTGGAAGGTCTTTTCTTCAACAAATCTTCTTTTTTTTTTATCACTATTTTCCATGGAAACAGTACTAGCAGATACTCCATCCCAAACCTTAGTGGTCAAAGTCAACAAAAAAGTCAATAAAATAATTTTGAGGACTAAAGAAGTGCGTGTGTGTGATTGCAAATACTTACTTCATTTTGGGTATTTTCAAATAAACTAAAAACATAGAATTTATTTGATCTTGCGAAAACATCAAAGGCTTCAGAAAGAGCAATTTCAAATAGGAAATTAAACATATGAAAAAGGTAAAAATGTAAAATGAGTAGAATCCTTACCATGGCACTACAAAAGTATACAAACATTACTATATAAAGGATCAGAAAGGAACTTGCATCAAATAGAGGTGAAAAGCATGCCTGCAACATCATGAGTGTTCAACACTCCCGTGTAACATTCCATCTCCCCAATGTTCCTTTACTTCAATCTGTTCCAAAATTAGGCAAAATCAATGTTATATAAATGAGCATTATGCTTATTAAGCAAGAAAATCAATATAAATTACTATATTACCTCTTTGAATTGGGTCAAATAGTATTCAATCATCTGTGTTGTGTATTTTCTTGGTACTTTGACACAACAGCACCAAGAGCACAAGCTCCAGCACTTCCGCGTAAAAAGGTTACATCCCTATCATTATCGATTTCAACAATATGTTAAATATGGATTTATATATCAAGATAATGAGATTGGAGTACTATAGAGGGTACCTAAAGCTTGCACAAATAGAGTCACAAGCTTCAATAATGCAAGCAGAGGTGTTCAGATCATTCTTGTTGCCATTCACTGGAAAAATTCTCAAGAGCAAGAAAGCGGTCCCCGGAGTACCATCACAAAGAGTAGAGTCGACGTGTATTCTTCTTTCAATGGTCTGCATGTGTTCACCACAACCTGTTAAACATTTCCACAAACACGTTGTAGGCATGCACACAAATGTAGAAAACCAAGAAACACGCAGTTCCCCCAAAAGATTCAGTATCTATAACCGTGTGTGTGAGAGAGAGAGAGAGAGAGAGAGAGAGAGAGAGAGAGAGAGATGGTACCGTGTGCTTGAGATATGTGGCGGCTCTTCTGAATTTTCTACGGATCTGTAAGGAAGGTCAAGGGAAATCAAATTCAGGAATCAAGAACTTGGATTCCATAAATACGAAATCCTAATTGGAAATCAGGCATTCGTTTTTCAATGAGTATTAGACTTTCAGTCAATCCCACGTTTGAGTAATAGATTTTTAGCAAATCCCAGGCTTTTAGCGATTGAGCGGGTCTCAGTTTGGTTTCGGTGATAGGCTGCTGGCGACTGACATATAGAAATCTCAATCTAAAATTAAAATTAGATGGAAGAAATCAGAAATCATAAAATCAGCTGGGAAGAAATCTGTGAAAAGAGTTGAAGTGGAAGGTGCGTTATGAGTGTCGATTCGCTTAGGTGGCGAAGCAGCAGCAATGGTGAAAGTTAAAACCCTAAGTCGTCAGTTAATAGAGAACAACATTACATGCTTCCTTCTGCGGACATTTACCCCAATTTCCCCTTTCGTCTCTCACTCTAGAAACCCTAATCCCTCCGCCACAATGAACACCATTACAGTTTCCACGGCGCCTTGAAAGCCCTAACCTGAATCTCTCGATCAAAAGCGTATCTAGAAGGAAGCAGGTCAAGGAATAGTGCAAGAAAACTATTGGCGAGTATTCTCAATAACAGCAGAGAGATGAAGAAGGTGAAATTACAACAACGATGAAGTAGATGAATGGAAATCAGAAGCCCTTTTTTCTTGATTGAGATGATGAAGTCGAGAGATGGAGATGAAATCGTAACCTTCAATCTTTGATTGAGAAGTTGCACAACAGTGTGAGGAGAATGAAAGATGCGTGAAAATGCTTAGGGCAGGGAGGGTAGCAGGCTTTTCTAATTTTTTGGCTTTTCTTTTCCCGCTTGTAACTAAGGAACGCGCTTTCATTAAAATTATAATGCGACACATATAGAGGGCGCGCATTTAAGGTACAGCGCCCTCCGTGTTTTTAATTTTTTTTTCTTTTGACACTAATTTAAAGGCACGCAATAATGCGTGACCTAAATCCTTAAATTTTCTGAAGAGATGACACTTTTTTAATGTCACTCTCGTTTGCATAACATAAATTAATAAATGTCGTAATTTGCGCGTCATAAAAGGCTATTTTTCTAGTAGTGTAGAGTGACATGTCTTAAAGAAGGTTTAAAACACTTGTCAAATGTAAGAGTAAAAGTTTTCTACTCTTGTACATTTGAAATTGGTAAGTTGTGATGTTTTGGATAAAACAAAGACCAACTAAGGCCAATTGTGTGAAGTGTTTGTCTTGATTAGAATACACACTATCTCTTGTATATTTGACAAGAGAGTTTTATATGTCAAGAGGACTGTGGGAGTCGTAAAGGTCTTGAAAGTCTCAAGAACTAATCAAGAATAAAAACCTGAAGTTCTTCACTAGCACACGACTTGAGGTTCATAACCTATCGTGTTGACATATTATGTGCCCATTCCAATTAAAGTTGGCTTTGCATATGAGTTCTTAGAGTTCTCAATTGGTTGCACAATAACTTGGAAGCAATGGCAGGCCCTTGAGCTGCCAGGTGGCAAGAAATTAAGATTGAGTTCAGTCCATATGAGTTTGGATTTGTCATTATCCTTGTCTTGTGACTATGGTTTTGACAATTCACATGGATAAGAACACATACACCATTAAATCTAAGTGTCATAAGGTTTCTCTCCGATTCATGAAAATGATGGTGAGGAAACACTTTCACTAAGTAGATTTTAGCTAGATAGCAATTGTGATATTTGCATTCTCAAAGTCATTAGTGGAGCGTGTGTGGTTTACCGGCACACTAACATGGACTTGTGAGAAGTGGAAAAGGTCTAAACAATCAAGACTATGATTACGACATCGTTTTTCATAGTTCTTAAAATTGTTTAGACACACCTCTGAGCCATCTAAGACAAGGTGTATGATTATGATAAAGTTTTATCAAAGCAATCTAGTATCAGAAATCTAAACTTTGGTAAGAAAGTCAATAAAGTATTGATTTCTAGAAGTCCATCTGATTTCTGAGTACATGTCAAAGCTAGTGGGAGAATAAGTGTTATGCTAATAATCATCATGTTAGTGGGAGCATGATAATTATGATAAAAGTTGCAAGTTAGCAATGTTAATTATAGAAAACAAAAGTTTTAATTGGAAAAGAGTTGTTTTGCTATAATTAAGGGAGAGGAAATTATACTTCATCTCAAATCGAAAAGCTTAGATCGTGAGATTTTAATCAATTTAGTCAAGTATATATATATATATATATATATATATATATATATATATATATATATATATATATATATATATATATATATATATATATATATATATATATGAATGATATGTTGGAATGGCTCAACATAAGAAAATTCTATATATGAGTCCATTACTTGCGTTCTAAAATTCGATTATGATTACGGCATCCCTTTTCATAATCTGAATTATGAGAACTTGGCAAATTGAAATGGAAATATTATAGCAAAAGACTGGTTTAGTCTTTATGTGGGACATCATGAATCGTGTCCCATATGCTTCAGATATAGGATCAATTACCTGTGCTATATTCATCTTTTCTAAAATTTTCCAAATGCCTGGGGCATTACGAAGGGAAAAGGTCTAGAATTGGATATGACTAAAAGGATTAAGCAATTGTTGAGGACAATCTAAGGTTTACCAAAGATTGGTTGCTCAAGGATAGTTGGAAGTATAGTGATAACTCTGGAAGGACCATATTGACATAATCTGTAAGGAGGAAACTCTTGTTCAGAAGTGATAGTCAGAATGGAATATGGAAATGTTTCAAAGTTAGAAATTATTCAATATGTGTAAGATTAGGAAACTTAATGCAAGAAGGATGTTTCCAAGGAGCTGATCTCCTTTGGAATGCTCTGTAATGGTTGTTTTCAAGTCTTTCTGACTTTGTGCATAATCATTACAAGCGGATCAATGCATATAAGTTTAGAATCTAACAGATTTCAATAAATAGCATGAATTTTGAATTCTTGCATTTGCAGTAATGATTTGGGACTGTGAAAAGAGGATCATTGGAGTTATGTTCAATTGACCTAATTCACAAAGTAAAGATCATAGACAAACATAGTATGCATACTTGGTGTATGGCATGACTAGTGTTTAAAAAACATAGTGTACATGCTTGGAGCATGGGACAACTATTGTTTTAAATTCAAGAATAAAGTTGATAGCTGAAACAGTATACAATGAATAATGTGTAATCATATGGTGATAAATAAAAGGTATTTTATTTATGTTCATAGGTTTTGATACCATATTGGATTCAATTATTATTGTCTTTCACTTTGCATGTTTTGATTTCCCGAATAAACTAGGTTATTCTTCCAGAATGACTAAGTTATTCAAACTGTCCACAGTCGGTCATATGTTGGAGGTAGATATGAATTAATACTGTCATGGGTTGGCTTGTAGAGGTCTAAGGTGTTGGACAAAGGGCTACAACACTCATGAGTGCTCATAAGTTCTGAGTATTGGATTCAACCCGCGCTCATTGGAATCATTTCATGGATTTTATCACGAGTGTTCATGAGATGATAATATCTTATATTCTTCAAACCTAGAGATATGAGTTGTTACTATGAGTTGATAGTACATTGATTGCACGAAAACGCATTTGGTAACTCGGTGCTATAAAACGTGTCTTTGTGTATGATTCAACAAGTAGTAGAACAAGCCATATGAGTCGAAGTTTATCCGTTCCTTTTACCTTCGGGATAAAAGCGATATCTGTGGGCCCCTCGATGATTTGATGATGACAAATGGAAGTGCTTGGCCGGGCCAGGACTGATTTGATTTGTTCAATTAGTCAGTCGTCATAAATCGGAAATCGGGAAACAACAAATGGACAGAGAGAATGATTATAATCCATGTCTCAGTCCATATGATATCTAGAATGGAGTAATATATGATCCCTTATCTAATGGACAAGTCATTGACAAAGGTCAGAGTTCATCTACAAGGTCCGAGTTCGACATAAGCTTTTGAGAGCTACGATTTCCAGTCCGTTCTTGAAGTCATACGCAATAATAGTTTTAGACTTATGCAAGTGGGAGACTGTTGGATTATTGTCTAAGTCCATAACTATAATTGGTAAGAATTGACCCGACCCGGCATGGTCCATTTGGGCTGCATGGCATCATGCATTTGGATAGACTATAATGAGAGAAATAAGACTTAAGGTTTGTTAATATAGTATAAGTTCTAATATATTAATAAGGTTATTTAATTAGTATTGATCAAGAATTAATTTGGAATTAATTAAGTGATCAAAAGGAGACTAATTAAATATATGGGTTGATTGTGTAAATCATTCATTCTAATATATGTGGGCTTGTGATCCAAGATTCCTTATGTTGGACTAAGTCCATGGGGTGATCCATGGATACTCCATGGAGGTTAAAATCCATGGAGCATAAGGAATGGGTAAAGTTATGAGTTACATGGTGTAACCCTAATAGCTACCATATAAAAGAATCCCATGGCTCAAGAAATCGGCCACACTATGGGAAATAGAAAAGGCTAGCCGATTTCATGAAGTTTGTATGTTCTCTCAATCTATTCCAAGTGTATTTGGTGTTGTGTGAACCATTTGAGGTTTCAAACTTGGGGCACTAGGCACTCAAGCTTCATGAAGACAATCTACATCAAAGAGGTATGTAATTCTAACTTGATATATTCATTTGAATCAATGTTATTATGCTAGTTAGGATGAATACCTTGGAAAGTTCATATTTGCATGTATAATAGAAAAAACATAGATCCAAAGTATTTTGGGTTGCATGTACACTTAGGAGTGTTAGAATGCTCATAACCCATCACTAATAATAGAGATATTAGTAGTAAACCAATTTCACACCAAAGCTACTGAACACCCTAAACATCAAATAAAGACCCCATAAGAGTATAAGGAAACAAGCACAAAAAAATGAATAGGTTCTGGACAAGGGAGTACACATCGTATCCATGGGGAGAAAGTGTTGCGACCCTAATCAAGGAACACAAATGTAGTCGCGATTTAGTAACCTAACGCATCGTGTGTTGGGGAACCAAGCGCTGTATTCTAGTTGATGACTTAAGCGTCGAGGTTTCGAATCTCAATTGATCCAGACCTTATCGATACCCATTTGGGGTGTTTCCAAGCATATAAGGCATGTCTTTACTGTCTAGTCTTAGTATACACAAAGTGTTCATCATTCCATCACTAGAACACCAAAAATTACACTATCTACCATCTATTTGATTCTACGAAGCCAAGAAAAGAGAATATGGTTAGATAGGAAGTACTAACCTTATTGGAGTCTAGGAACCTCAAGGATGCCATGTCTAATGAGTAGGAATCTAGGCCTTCACATAACCAAAACTATTTTGATCACTCTAATACTTCAAGAAAGGAAACACTATGGTACTGGAGAGTTCTCATGATGACGGAGGCTAGAACATCAAGTGAAATCCACCACTTAGGTTTAGTGTTTCATAAATAGACTAGATCTTTCATTTTAGACTCTTAGACTTTGCTAAAATGTCCCTTCTACCCATTACTAGATTTAAGGTTCATGATTACATAATTTGGTCCCCATAAATAACATCCAAAATTCATTAAATGTTCAAACAAAAGAAAGTAACATAACAAAAGGCTACGAAGGTTAATGGAATGAAGTTTAGGTCACACTACAATCTTCCCCCCTGAAAAGGATTATGTCTCAAAATCAGGTTACGCTATGAGCAAGTGAGGATAATGAGCTTTCATAGCATCCTTGTCCTCCTAGGTTATATATGCCCCATGCCCATTCTTCCACTATTCCTTGACAAGCTTGACTCATTTCTTTCATAGTGGCTTACTTTCTTGATCTAGAATGGCCACCGACTCCTCTATTACCCGTTTTTCATTGTGAACCCCAATCTCCTATAATGGTAAAAATACTTGGCTCCTCTGCTAAAGATTTTTGAAGGTAACAAACATGGAACACATTATGGACCGCCTCTAGTTCTGATGACAATTCAAACTTATATGCATCAATAACTATTAATGGAATGACAAACTAATTTCCTAATTTATCTCGCTTATTGAATCGAGTGATTCCTTTCCAAGGAAAAACCTTAAACATGACCCTTTCTACTATATCAAAAGTCTTTGGTATGTGTTTCTTATTCGGGTATTTCTTTTTTCCTTTTGCGATCTAATCGCAGTCTATCCCAAGCCACCTTAACCTTATATGTCGTTATTGTTGGATTAGGTGTCTAAGCCCATAACTATTTTTGTATGTACTTGACCTGATTATAAGCATGGTCCTTTTGGGTTACCTTCACCATAGGATGAATTAAGGATAAAGAGGTTTTATTATGATTTATTAATATATTATGTGAATAATATATTAAAAGAGAAATCGTGTTGTTTAATTAATATTAGTCAAGAACTAATTAAGAATAAATTTTGTGGCTAAAACAGATTAATTAAACTTGGGGAACTAATATTGTAATTATAAGATAATTGCATTGTGGGCTATCGATTGCTATTGGAAAGAGGATTGGACGAAATCTACGGGAAGCCCATATGGATTTTGTCCAAGGGATTTGTAAAGGGACTCCATGAGTTGCTTGAGGCCTAAACATAGAATTAGGGTTTCCCCTTAAAACCCTAGCAACCCACACAAGTATAAAAGGACCCCTAGGGCTCCCAAAACGTGGCTAATCATTTCCTTGGAGTTTCTTGGATGCTTTGGTGCCACCTCCCTCTCTCCTTGTTCATCTTGTTGCTCATGGTGTTTGTGACTCCATTAGAGGTGCAACATTTGAGGAACTAAGCTTTCAAAAGTCAAGATCAAGAGGAATTGAGATTGTTATTGCTACATAACAATCAAGGTAAGATCTAAACCCTATTCTTATGTTAATATCGATTATCACGTGCTAGATCTAGGGTTTATGAGCTTTGGATGATTATTGCATGTTCATTAGACAAACTAGATCCAAAGCTTTAGGATTTGCATGTACACCGTAGGATTGATGTAGTTCTCAAAACCCATCAGTTATTCGATCAATTTGAGACAATTTCCAGACCCTCAAATTGTTTTACCTGGTTTGGTCCTATAGGTAGGGGTACATCATCTTCTTCCATATACCATCTCATATGTATCCTTGATGATGAATCAGGCGGGTTCCTAAACATACAATGATCCTATTGGATTAAGGTGTCTAAGCCAATAACTAAATTGATATATTCTTGAATTAGAAGCAAAGTCATTTTTTGGGTTACCCTCAAAACTAGTATTTGGATAAAATGACTTTTAGAGGAAGAGACTGAATTGCTAATTTATTATATGATTAATAAATTGGAATAAATATTTTATTAATATATTAATTAGAAATAATAATAATTAATTTGGAATTAATCAGAAATTAATTTGAATTAATTTTGGGACTAACTTAATTGATTAAAAATGTAGGGACTATTTGGTTATTTATTGAAAGTTGAAGCAGGAAAACTCTAGAACCCTATGGGATGGGGGTGAACAAAATTTGGAAAGGAATAACCTAGAGTTATCATTCATGAGGCTTAGGATAAGGAGATTATCATATTAATTAATTTGGGCTTTATCCCAAAAACCCTAGCTGTGGCTTCAAGTTTCTTTCAACTATATAAATCCCTCCCTGATTCTTATTATTTTCGTCCACTCCTTCTTACATTCATAGAGCTGAAATTTTGCTCAGGCCTCCTCTCTCCTCAAGTCTTCTTGGTACTAGGGTTCTGGGTATAAGCCATTAGAGGCATGTATTCCTTTGGTGATAGCTTTCCAAGATTTTGAAGAAGGATTCTACTTTGATTATTTGCAATAATATACTAATTATAAAGTTGAGTGATGGACAAGTCGAAAATTATCATTGTTAATGGAGCGCTTGTGGTTTACTGACACATTAATTTGAGATGATAAATGACATCGAGGTTGTCAGGCGGGTTTGCATGGTTATTCACATCTTATTTTTGATCCTCGGCATCACAGTCACAAATTTGAGGATCATAATCTAAGATTAAACATGTCATTGAAAAGATTCAATGAATCTCAAACAATCTAGGATTTTCATGCAAGATTAAAATTGATAGATTTGTATTACCTACCTTGATAAATTCGCAATGAGATTACAGTATCCCTCTACTTTATTGTGAATTGTATTTTGGATCCTAGCCTTGAATATTTATTTTGGGTTAAACTATTAAGGAGTTATATCACTAACTAAAAACTAATTCTCTTTTATAGATGTCTGGAAATGGTGATCTCGCTACTACTCAAGTCGGATCCTCCAACTCTAATTTCTCTTTACTCTCAATCTAGTCGAAAGAGAAGCTCATCGTTCCCAACTACATGGACTGGATGAGGAAATTCAAGATGACTCTTCGATGTGATGGCAAGGAATATGTCCTTGAAAATCCTCTTGTCGAGATCGATCATTCCACCGCCACTCCTGAGGAAATTGCCTCATACAATAAACATTTTGATGATGAACTTTTATGTAAAATGTCTCAGACTTATGCTTAATCAGATAAAAATATCCATCTCTATTGTAATCATCAGTAAATGTTACAAAGTATCTTCACCATGTCCAGTGACATGTCAGAATGGACTACATACATCCAAGTTGATGATATCCAATAGATCTATCCCTCTCTCCAAGTTGCCTGTGAAAGGGACTTTGTCATTTTCCCAAGTAAACAAGATTAACAGTCTCCATTGAACTCTAGGTTAAATGGCTCCAAGATTGAATCTGATTGGAGCTTGGCGATTCTGTTCTCGTTTATATGGCCAAGACGGCAATTCCATAGACATGATTTATCCAAAGTAGATGAACCAAAATTTAAGATTAAGTTATCGTTTCTACTTACACCAATCATACATTCATATATGTCACTGCAAGGATTTGCTTTTAAATAAAGAGTATTGTCTTTGTACACCAAAATACTAGCATTATTATTATCAAATCCAAAAGTAGAACTGTCACGCCACAATGCATAAAATGAAATGATGTTTCTTCCCATGTAAGGCGAATAGAAACCATCTTTTAAAACAATTGAAAAACTAGAAGGTAATAAAAGCTTGTGATCTCCAATATTCGTAAAAACTACTATGCTATTGTTCCTCATGACAAAATCAAGCTCTCCATGTCTTAGCTTCCTACTTCTTCTTATTCCCTGCACATCAGAACAAATGTGGGTTCCACATCCTGTGTCAAGTATCCAATTGTTAGAAGCAGCGGCCAAATGTAATTCAATTGTAAACATACCTGAAGTGCCAATACCCTTGGCCTTGTTCTTTTTAAGATCCTCCAGATACTTAAGTCAACTACGTTTCTAATGGCCCTTTTGTTGACAGTAGTAGCAAATGGATTCTTTAGGTTCATTCACTGGTGGTATGTCAGAAACGTCCATCTTCTGGTTGGAATTGGGATCACCCACTTTCCCTTTCCATTTTCCGTTGACATTAGGAAGAGATGTCCTCTTTCTCTTAACAACACCTTCCCTAATATCCAACACAATAGTTGTTGAACTTGTGTTCCTAGGTGGAATAATTTTCTCCTTAGTAGTCCCGAGCATCGCATGTAGCTCCATGATACTCTTCTCCAAACCATTCATGTAATAGTTCATAGTGAACTGCTTGTATACACTATTCAACGATTTAAGAATGACATTAATAGCCAACTCTTGAGTGAATGGGAAGCCAAGACGAACAAGTATTTCAAACTACTCTTTTAGCTTTAGAACATGTGTGTCACACCCCAAAACCGAGAACTGCGAAAACGTTCTGGGGAGGAGGACGTCATGTATAGTATCACAACAATGTAAAGTAGTAAACAAGAAACCACATCGTCTACTGCATCAATAGTATAATTTTTAATACAAGTGTGTTCTTTCATAGTATAAAACAACATAATGAATACTCAAAATAAAAGACAAGTCTTGACCGCTCCGTCTTCACAAAACCTAGTCGTCGTACCTGTCTATTTGTGATCTGAGAATACAAGTTATTTTGAAAGCGAGTATCAACAATAAAGCTGGTGAATTCATAAGTATTTATGTGTCTTTGATTTGTAAAACTATAAAGTAAAGACTTGTAAATATTTGGAGAAAAGTTTGCATAAGTATGAAAATGTTTGTAAGTAATTGTAAACGTTTGAAAACCATAGAAAATCCTATATTTCCTACTAGTATAAAAAGTAGTCTTCTACCAAGACTTGACTGTTTTGAAAGTAGCCTTCCACCAAGATCCGACTGTTTTGAATGTAGCCTTCTACCAACACCTGAATGTTTTGAAAGTAAGCATCACTGTAAATGTGACAATTTTTCCCTTGTATAACTATTATTATAAAACTATAGTCTACCTCATCGTTTATGTGTATGTGTCACAATATAAAGATAGTAAGGAAAATAGTCTATCTATATCAAATATATTCTACCGCGTCGTTCATGTGAATGTGTCACAAAGTAAAGGTAAGAAGGAAAATAATATAATAACTAAAATTGTATCCTTTTGTACTAGGATCTTCACGGCGTGGTAACTCGCCGAACAGTACAACCGTAGACACCCATCGATGAGCATTTTCCCTAGTGTAGCTAACAGCCTTAGGTGTGGAATGGTAAGTCCCGAAACGTATGTAATAGATTCTATGTAATAGTATCTATTTAAATGTATCTATGTAAATGTATTCATGTAAACGTATCTATGTAAACGTATCTATGTAAACGTATTCATGTAAACGTATTTATGTAAACGTATTCATGTAAACGTATCAATGTAAACATATCTATGTAAGTGTATCTATGTAAACGTAATCATGTAAACGTATCAATGTAAACATATCTATGTAAATGTATCTATGTATACGTATTTATGTAAACGTATTTTGTAAACGTATCTCCTGTAATTGTATGCCTTGTAATTGTATGTCTTGTAATTGTATATAATCGTATCTCTTCATATAGTATGTAAAGTATTAGTATAGATTCATGAATGAACCGACTCTTGTGTGATTCCTTGTACTAGGAATAGTAAGTAGTATTTCCTAACTTTACCTATTATAGTTACTATTAATGTACGTGTATAACCAAAAGTATGCTTTTGCTACCCAAAGGTACTGAACTGACTGATGAAACTTTTATGTCTATATATGTATACATGATATATAACTGATATTTAGACGACATTCGGACGACCCAAGACCACATCCCAACGAGGAAAAGGAAATAAAGTGAGCTAGCCATCCTAAGTTCTTTAAACATTGCTTATATAACTATACATATATAGGCATGCATTTGACAATATAAAAGTATTAAAGAAGTTTTGTAAAACCTTTGAAAAGTTTAATGACTAAGAAATTGTCACACCCCAAAACCGAGAACGGCGGAAACGTTCTGGGGCGGAGTACGTCATGTAAAGTATCACAACACGGTATATTAGCAAACAAGTAAACAACATCATCCATTTCATTAAATATATAATTTTAATACAAGCGTGTTCTGTACAGTTATAGACACCAAAAATGTAAATCAAAATATAAGATGAGTCTTGAATACGCTCCATCTTCTCAAAAGCTGGCCTCGGTACCTGTTTACTGATGACCTGAGAATACAAGTTATTTTGAAAGAGTTTATCAGCATTAAAGTTGGTGAGTTCATAAGTATTTAGTGTCGGTGTTTGTATCAAAACGTTTGAATGTGGTTTGAAGTACGAGTTTGTAAACCTTGGTAATAAAAGTATATGAATTTTTGTAAGTGTTTGTAAAAGTTTGTAACTCCTATAAAATCCTATATTTCCTACTAAAAGTAGCCTTCTACCAAGGAATAACTGTTTTCTATGTTTGTTTCTTGTAATATAGTTTGTACATTAATGTTTCAGTGAAATGATCACTAAATATATGTAAAGGGGTAAATTAATGTAGTACTGTTGTGTTGTATTATAGGAACTACTGCTATACTAACTACCTTAAACCGGATTTACATCAAGGTATTATGTGATTAATTGTACCATACTATCGACTATGAATCACGACAATGTAAGTCGTAAAAAGGTATGACGTTTGGCACCCGCAGACCTGCAGGTCCGGCTGTAGCTAGCAGCAAGGTGTAGGATAGTCAATCCAATATAGATCTATACGCAAAATCACTCTCTCCCTCCAAGAGACTCTGGCTACAACTCGAGCCATGACATTGAAGGCATGCACCGATACAGTGTATCACATTTATGTTAACACATTCATGTATATGTAATGTATTGTTACTCATACTAGTATCGTTGTATATGTTCTCTAGGGTCAACCAGAATCGCTCAAAAATTTATTTTCTTTCCATGAATCAGAATCATGTCGTCATCTAGAAACAATCAGCCGAGCAACGAAATCCCAATTCTCCATATCGACGTCGTTACATTACAAGTTGCGGTAGCAGCTGCTGTGACAACTTTCCTTACGCACATCAACGCAGGCAACATAAGCAAGACTGACAATGGGGTCGAGAGTTCCAATGGTAGTACCAAATCGGGAAACCAACAAATAGTAACAGTCACCGGCTCGCAAAGCCGAAAGACAAAGAACAAGAAAAGAAAGCATCAAGCCCAGAAAGAATGCAAGAAATCCCAAAAACTTGCCATGCAACAGCACCAAGTGGAAACCCCTGCCATTCCCGTACCGAGAAGGCGATACGAGGGAAAACTCCCGAAGTGTGATAAGTGTAGTTTCCATCATCATGGGGCTTGCCATGAGATGCAATGTTGCAATTGCCTAAAAATAGGGCACCATGCTCGTAGCTGTGGAGCACCGGCACGACCCATCACTCAAGTCCCTTTCATAGGGACCAACCCTACACATGAGAGTAGTGATAGAGCCGAATGCTTTAGGAAGCAATTTCCAAGGTGGAGTAATGAAGAAGGCACTCGTGTCCACATAACACTGGCTAAACACCGCAATCCCGTCACCAATGCAAGTACCAGCCAGTCATGCCACCAATGCAGTGAGATAGGGCACTTCAAGAAGGATTGCCCTATAGCAAAGAACTCTGGCGCAGATGGGAGGATTCTCAGGATCATAGCTGCAGGAGAGCCTACTACGGAACCCTCGTTAATGTAACTTAGGTGTGTTGTTGTAACAGACTTATAAACTATCCAGAACTAGTGCAACTAGAGTCTTATCTTTCACGGGATCCTATCAGTATAGGGATTCTCGTGCTGCGTATACTTGTCTTTTGTAGTATATCTTATTCGCAGCAATAGTCTTGTAGTAAATCTAAAGTACTGTAACTCTGTTCATGGTTGCACGGTTGTGTTTTGTCTGTAAACGTCTTATGTTCAAATCTAATGTCTTTTAAGTTTCAGTATGACTCCGACATTATCATACGAATCGATTCAATTTGATCCTCACAAAAATAGTTTCATACGTACGTCTCATTATCAGTAAACGTCTTTTTAGCGAAACCGTCATATCAGAACACCGAAGTACTCATGCATGGAGTGCCTCATAGTTCTTTTATTTCCGAAGAAATCCCCGAAGTACCACTCGTGCAGTACGTCAAGTTTAATCCAAGGATTCAAGCGGTTGATCTATCACTGAGGAGTGTATACATAAGAGTGATATATAATCAAGGTTCTACAGGTTTAGAATTGATGATTCCACTTTAACTTCTTTTTCCTCGATGGGATGTGAGCTTAAAGAAGAATTAGTTATTCGACTACCTTTTCAATCTTAATTATATGCGACTCGTATACACGAATTTGTGATTGTGAAACCATGTATGAATTCTAATATGAACTTCAGGACGGAGAAATGCTCAAGGCTACGAGTAATCACATCGTCATGTGAACAAACTTAGAATCCAGTAAGACTTCTGCAAACAGATCGCCCTACAATCTAAACACCTATGGAGATACAAGAATAGCTCGGACGACTTAGCAAACTACACAGAAATAGAATTAGAAGACTAGGCTTCTCACCCTGGAGAGCCCCGGTCTTATTCTTCCAGAGATCGACGGATTGCATCGTATGTACCTTGAATATCGAGGACTCCATCAAAATTTTCCGTTAGAGATTGTTATCTCTGCCTCGCATAGATGAATTGGTTGAGCAAACGCAAGGAAAGAATTACTTTCAGAAATGGACCTGAGATCCGAATATCACCAGTTCGAGTGTTAGGGAAGGATGTCCGGAAGACTATCTTCCGAACTCGATGTGGACACCTCGAGTCCGTAGTGATACCCTTCCGATAGGACCAATACGCCCATAGTATTCACGAGCTAAATGAGTAGGGTACGTCTTTCTTAGTTGGATCAGTTCGTCATTTCTCCATGTAATCACTTACTTATCTACCCTCGTGGTAAGAAGGAACCCCTGGAAACATTACCTTCAGAGGTTGCTCATGGTGTTTGTGACTCCATTAAAGGTGCAACATTTGAGGCACTAAGCTTTCAAAAGTCAAGATCAAGAGGAATTGAGATTGTTATTGCTACATAACAATCAAGGTAAGATCTAAACCCTATTCTTATGTTAATATCGATTATCACATGCTAGATCTAGGGTTTATGAGCTTTGGATGATTATTGCATGTTCATTAGACAAACTAGATCCAAAGCTTTAGGATTTGCATGTACACCGTAGGATTGATGTAGTTTTCAAAACCCATCAATTATCCGATCAATTTGAGACAATTTCCAGACCCTCAAATTGTTTTACCCGGTTTGGTCCTATAAGTAGGGGTACATCATCTTCTTCCATATACCATCTCATATGTATCCTAGATGATGAATCAGGCGGGTTCCTAAACATACAATGATCCTATTGGATTAAGGTGTCTAAGCCAATAACTAAATTGGTATATTCTTGAATTAGAAGCAAAGTCATTTTTTGGGTTACCCTCAAAACTAGTATTTGGATAAAATGACTTTTAGAGGAAGAGGCTGAATTGCTAATTTATTATATGATTAATAAATTGGAATAAATATTTTATTAATATATTAATATATTAATTAGAAATAATAATAATAATTAATTTGGAATTAATCAGAAATTAATTTGAATTAATTTTGGGACTAATTGAATTGATTAAAAATGTAGGGACTATTTGGTTATTTATTGAAAGTTGAAGCAGGAAAACTCTAGAACCCTATGGGACGGGGGTGAACAAAATTTGGAAGGGAATAACCTAGAGTTATCATTCATGAGGCTTAGGATAAGGAGATTATCATATTAATTAATTTGGGCTTTATCCCAGAAACCCTAGTTGTGGCTTCAAGTTTCTTTCAACTATATAAATCCCTCCCTGATTCTTATTATTTTCGTCCACTCCTTCTTACATTCATAGAGCTGAAATTTTGCTCAGGCCTCCTCTCTCCTCAAGTCTTCTTGGTACTAGGGTTCTGGGTACAAGCCATTAGAGGCATGCATTCCTTTGGTGATAACTTTCCAAGGTTTTGAAGAAGGATTCTACTTTGATTATTTGCAATAATACACTAATTATAAAGTTGAGTGATGGACAAGTCGAAAATTATCATTGTTAATGGAGCGCTTGTGGTTTACTGACACATTAATTTGAGATGATAAATGACATCGAGGTTGTCAGGCGGGTTTGCGTGGTTATTCACATCTTATTTTTGATCTTCGGCATCACAGTCACAAATTTGAAGATCATAATCTAAGATTAAACATGTCATTGAAAAGATCCAATGAATCTCAAACAATCAAGGAGTTTCATGCTAGATTAAAATTGATAAATTTGTATTACCTACCTTGATAAATTCGCAATTAGATTACGGTATCCCTCTTCTTTATTGTGAATTGTATTTTGGATCCTAGCCTTGAATATTTATTTTGGGTTAAACTATTAAGGAGTTATATCACTAACTAAAAACTAATTATCTTTTATAGATGTCTGGAAATGGTGATCTCGCTACTACTCAAGTCGGATCCTCCAACTCTAATTTCTCTTTACTCTCAATCTAGTCGAAAGAGAAGCTCACCGTTCCCAACTACATGGACTGGATGAGGAAATTCAAGATGACTCTTCGATATGATGGCAAGGAATATGTCCTTGAAAATCCTCTTGTCGAGATCGATCATTCCACCGCCACTCCTGAGGAAATTGCCTCATACAATAAACATTTTGATGATGAATTTTTATGTAAAATGTCTCAGACTTATGCTTAATCAGATAAAAATATCCATATCTACTGTAATCATCAGTAAATGTTACAAAGTATCTTCACCATGTCCAGTGACATGTCAGAATGGACTACATACATCCAAGTTGATGATATCCAATAGATCTATCCCTCTCTCCAAGTTGCCTGTGAAAGGGACTTTGTCATTTTCCCAAGTAAACAAGATTAACAGTCTCCATTGAACTCTAGGTTAAATGGCTCCAAGATTGAATCTGATTGGAGCTTGGCGATTCTGTTCTCGTTTATATGGCCAAGACGACAATTCCATAGACATGATTTATCCAAAGTAGATGAACCAAAATTTAAGATTAAGTTATCGTTTCTACTTACACCAATCATACATTCATATATGTCACTGCAAGGATTTGCTTTTAAATAAAGAGTATTGTCTTTGTACACCAAAATACTAGCATTATTATTATCAAATCCAAAAGTAGAACTGTCACGCCACAATGCATAAAATGAAATGATGTTTCTTCCCATGTAAGGCGAATAGAAACCATCTTTTAAAACAATTGAAAAACTAGAAGGTAATAAAAGCTTGTGATCTCCAATATTGGTAAAAACTACTATGCTATTGTTCCTCATGAAAAAATCAAGCTCTCCATGTCTTAGCTTCCTACTTCTTCTTATTACCTTCACATCAGAACAAATGTGGGTTCCACATCCTGTGTCAAGTATCCAATTGTTAGATGCAGCGGCCAAATGTAATTCAATTGTAAACACACGTGAAGTGCCAATACCCTTGGCCTTGTTCTTTTTAAGATCCTCCAGATACTTAAGTCAACTACGTTTCTAATGGCCCTTTTGTTGACTGTAGTAGCAATTGGATTCTTTAGGTTCATTCACTGGTGGTATGTCACAAACGTCCATCTTCTGGTTGGAATTGGGATCACCCACTTTCCCTTTCCCTTTTCCGTTGACATTAGGAAGAGATGTCCTCTTTCTCTTAACAACACCTTCCCTAATATCCAACACAATAGTTGTTGAACTTGTGTTCCTAGGTGGAATAATTTTCTCCTTAGTAGTCCCGAGCATCGCATGTAGCTCCATGATACTCTTCTCCAAACCATTCATGTAATAGTTCATAGTGAACTGCTTGTATACACTATTCAAAGATTGAAGAATGACATTAATAGCCAACTCTTGAGTGAATGGGAAGCCAAGACGAACAAGTATTTCAAAATACTCTTTTAGCTTTAGAACATGTGTGTCACACCCCAAAACCGAGAACTGCGGAAACGTTCTGGGGCGGAGGACGTCATGTATAGTATCACAACAATGTAAAGTAGTAAATAAGCAACCACATCGTCTACTACATCAATAGTATAATTTTTAATACAAGTGTGTTCTTTCATAGTATAAAAAAACATAATGAATACTCAAAATAAAAGACGAGTCTTGACTGCTCCGTCATCATAAAACCTAGTCGTCGTACCTGTCTATTTGTGATCTGAGAATACAAGTTATTTTGAAAGCGAGTATCAACAATAAAGCTGGTGAATTCATAAGTATTTATGTGTCTTTGATTTGTAAAACTATAAAGTAAAGACTTGTAAATATTTGGAGAAAAGTTTGCATAAGTATGAAAATGTTTGTAACTAACTGTAAATGTTTGAAAACCATAGAAAATCCTATATTTCCTACTAGTATAAAAAGTAGTCTTCTACCAAGACTTGACTGTTTTGAAAGTAGCCTTCTACCAAGACCCGACTGTTTTGAATGTAGCCTTCTACCAACACCTGAATGTTTTGAAAGTAAGCATCACTGTAAATGTGACAGTTTTTCCCTTGTATAACTATTATTATAAAACTATAGTCTACCTCATCGTTTATGTGTATGTGTCACAATATAAAGGTAGTAAGGAAAATAGTCTATCTATATCAAATATATTCTACCGCGTCGTTCATGTGAATGTGTCACAAAGTAAAGGTAAGAAGGAAAATAATATAATAACTAAAATTGTATGCTTTTGTACTAGGATCTTCACGGCGTGGTAACTCGCCGAACAGTACAACCGTAGACACCCGTCGATGAGCATTTTCCCTACTGTAGCTAACAGCCTTGGGTGGGGAATGGTAAGTCCCGAAATGTATGTAATAGTATCTATTTAAACGTATCTATGTAAATGTATTCATGTAAACGTATCAATGTAAACGTATCTATGTAAACGTATTCATGTAAACGTATTTATGTAAACGTATCAATGTAAACATATCTATGTAAGCGTACCTATGTAAACGTAATCATGTAAACGTATCAATGTAAACATATCTATGTAAGTGTATCTATGTAAACGTATTCATGTAAACGTTTTTATGTAAATGTATCTCCTGTAATTGTATGCCTTGTAATTGTATGTCTTGTAATTGTATATAATCGTATCTCTTCATATAGTATGTAAATTATTAGTATAGACTCATGAATGAACTGACTCTTGTGTGATTCCTTGTACTAGGAATAGTAAGTAGTATTTCCTAACTTTACCTATTATAGTTACTATTAATGTACGTGTATAACCAAAAGTATGCCTTTGCTACCCAAAGGTACTGAACTGACTGATGGAACTTTTATGTCTATATATGTATACATGATATATAACTGATATTTAGACGACATTCGAACGACGCAAGACCACATCCCAACGAGGAAAAGGAAATAAAGCGAGCTAGCCGTCCTAAGTTCTTTAAACATTGCTTATATAACTATACATATATAGGCATGCATTTGACAATATAAAAGTATAAAAGAAGTTTTGTAAAACCTTTGAAAAGTTTAATGACTAAGAAATTGTCACACCCCAAAACCGAGAACGGCAGAAACTTTCTGGGGCGGAGGACGTCATGTAAAGTATCATAACACGGTATATTTGCAAACAAGTAAACAACATCATCCATTGCATTACATATATAATTTTAATACAAGTGTGTTCTGTACAGTTATAGACACCAAAAATGTAAATCAAAATATAAGATGAGTCTTGAATACGCTCCATCTTCTCAAAAGCTGGCCTCGGTACCTGTCTACTGATGACCTGAGAATACAAGTTATTTTGAAAGAGTTTATCAGCATTAAATTTGGTGAGTTCATAAGTATTTAGTGTCGGTGTTTGTATCAAAATGTTTGAATGTGGTTTGAAGTACGAGTTTTTAAATGTTGGTAATAAAAGTATATGAATGTTTGTAAGTGTTTGTAACTCCTATAAAATCCTATATTTCCTACTAAAAGTAGCCTTCTACCAAGGAATAACTGTTTTCTATGTTTGTTTCTTGTAATATAGTTTGTACATTAATGTTTCAGTGAAATGATCACTAAATATATGTAAAGGGGTAAATTAATGTAGTACTGTTGTGTTGTATTATAGGAACTACTGCTATAATAACTACCTTAAACCGGATTAATATCAAGGTATTATGTGATTAATTGTACCATATTATCGACTATGAAACACGACAATGTAAGTCGTAAAAAGGTATGACGTTTGGCACCCGCAGACCTGCTGATCCGGCTGTAGCTAGCAGCAAGGTGTAGGATAGTCAATTCAGTATAGATCTATACGCAAAATCACTCTCTCCCTCCAAGAGACTCTGGCTACAACTCGAGCCATGACATTGAAGGAATGCTCCGATACAATGGATCACATTTATGTTAACACATTGATGTATATGTAATGTATTGTTACTCATACTAGTATTGTTGTATATGTTCTCTAGGGTCAACCAGAATCGCTCACAAATTTATTTTCTTTCCATGAATGAGAATCATGTCGTCATCAAGAAACAATCATCCGAGCAACGAAACCCCTATTCACCATATCGACGCCGCTACATTACAAGTTGCGGTAGCAGCTGCTGTGACAACTTTCCTTACGCACATCAACGCAGGCAACACAAGAATGACTGACAATGGGGTCGAGAGTTCCAATGGTAGTACCAAACCGGGAAACCAACAAACAGTAACAGTCAACGGCTTGCAAAGCCGAAAGACAGAGAACAAGAAACGAAAGCGTCAAGCCCAGAAAGAACGCAAGAAATCCCAAAAACTTGCCATGGAACAGCAACAAGGGGAAACCCCTGCCATTCCCGTACCGAGCAGGCCATACGAGGGAAAACTCCCGAAGTGTGATAAGTGTAGTTTCCATCATCATGGGGCTTGCCATGAGGTGCAATGTTGCAATTGCCTAAAAATAGGGCACCATGCTCGTAGCTGTGGAGCACCGGCACGACCCATGACTCAAGTCCCTTTCATCGGTACCAACCCTACACACGAGAGTAGTGATAGAGCCGAACGCTTTAGGAAGCAATTTCCAAGGTGGAGTAATGAGGAAGGCACTCGTGTCCACATAACACTCGCTAAACACCGCAATTCCATCACCAATGCAAGTACCAGCCAGTCATGCCACCAATGCGGTGAGATAGGGCACTTCAAGAAGGATTGCCCTATAGCAAATAACTCTGGCACAGATTGGAGGATTCTCAGGATCACAGCTGCAGGAGAGCCTACTCCGGAACCCTCGTTAATGTAACTTAGGCGTGTTGTTGTAACAGACTTATAAACTATCCAGAACTAGTGCAACTAGAGTCTTATCTTTCGCGGGATCCTATCAGTATAGGGATTCTCGTGCTGCGTATACTTGCCTTTTGTAATATATCTTATTCGCAGCAATAGTCTTGTAGTAAATCTAAAGTACTGTAACTCTGTTCATGGTTGCACGGTTGTGTTTTGTCTGTAAACGTCTTATGTTCAAATCTAATGTCTTTTAAGTTTCAAAATGACTCCGACATTATCATACGACTCGATTCAATTTGATCCTCACAAAAACAGTTTCATACGTACGTCTCATTATCAGTAAACTTCTTTTTAGCGAAACCGTCATATCAGAACACCGAAGTACTCATGCAGGGAGTACCTCATAGTTCTTTTCTTTCTGAAGAAATCCATGTACCACTCGTGTAGTACGTCAAGTTTAATCCAAGGATTCAGGCGGTTGATCTATCACTGAGGAGTGTATACATAAGAGTGATATATAATCAAGGTTCTACAGGTTTAGAATTGATGATTCCACTTTAACTTCTTTTTCCTCGATGGGATGTGAGCTTAAAGAAGAATTAGTTATTCGACTACCTTTTCAATCTTAATTATATGCGACTCGTATACACGAATTTGTGATTGTGAAACCATGTATGAATTCTAATATGAACTTCAGGACGGAGAACTGCTCAAGGCTACGAGTAATCACTTCGTCATGTGAACAAACTTAGAATCCAGTAAGACTTCTGCAAACAGATCGCCCTACAGTCTAAACACCTATGGAGATACAAGAACAGCTCGGACGACTTAGCAAACTATGCAGAAATAGAATTAGAAGACTAGGCTACTCACCCTGGAGAGCCCCGGTCTTATTCTTCCAGAGATCGACGGATTGCATCGTATGTACCTTGCCTATCGAGGACTCCGTCAAAATTTTCCGTTAGAGATCGTTGTCTCTGCCTCGCATGGATGAATTGGTTGAGCAAACGCAAGGAAAGAATTACTTTCAGAAATGGACCTGAGATCCGAATATCACTAGTTCGAGTGTTAGGGAAGGATGTCCGGAAGACTATCTTCCGAACTAGATGCGGACACCTCGAGTCCGTAGTGATACCCTTCGGATAGGACCAATACGCCCATAGTATTCACGAGCTAAATGAGTAGGGTACGTCTTTATTTGTTGGATCAGTTCGTCATTTGTCCATGTAATGACTTACTTATCTACCCTCGTGGTAAGAAGGAACCCATGGAAATATTACCTTCAAAGGTACTTTTCGCGAAGTTCTCTAGGCATGAGTTTTGAAATTGAAAAGTCAAATTTCTATGACACACTATTAGTGATGTAGGAAATTTTGAGTACTCTTACAATTTATCAAAACCGTTGAGAATTTGTCGACACCAGAGCCGTCGACAGAAATTCGCCAAATTCTAGGTCTTACAGACCTACTATCATAGTTTATCCATAACTCCTCACAAATCACAGAAACCCGTACGACTTTGACCCAGCAGGGGGTGGCCCTTGACAGGGAAGTTAAACAAGAAAAAGAAGCCTTGGAGATCCCAAGTGAGAGACCAAGTCCTTTAGGAAGTCTCACTCTGGGAATGGCTTAATACGCTTCGCTTCGCGTGGAAAGCTAAAATCCAAGTTAGTCAGGACCCCGAGATTCTTACCAGAATCGGTCCTGTGCCTCACACAAACTAGACCTACTCTGCGAACTCAAAAACGCACATTCTACTCTTCACATCTCGATCTTGAAACCTTACCTTTCCGTTTGGACTCTTATAAGTCCACTTGTCGAGATCCTTGCCTTCGTATTAGAACCGTAGTGACCCTCGACCGAGAGGTCAAGTGGACGAAGCAACGCCATCGCCCATTAGTGAAGGTTCGTTGGGATACCAACCGAGAACCCGATTTCAGTTAGGAGCGCTAGAACCAATCGATTAGGAAGTTTCATCCTCATGACTCGATCATTCGTACCTACTTTCTTATCTAAATTCTAATTTCGGGACGAAATTCCCTTTAACAGGGGGATGATGTGACAACCCGAAATTTCCATTCGGTCAAACCCTAAAAGTCAACCACTTCGTAATATAAGTCAAGGTCATTATTTCTTATTTTTAAGAAATATAAAGTTCGTTTGATTATTTTAATATTATTTTTAAACGAACGGGTGAAAGAAAGTGTCGTCTCTGGTTTTGAATTTTAAAAACCACAAACACCTCGCGTCTTAGAAATTCCCGACCCAACTTTTATGTTTGGGTTGAAAAATCACCCAAAAGCCATGAACCCATACCTATGTATGAGTTTACTCCCCAAAAGCTAGTCATTTGTGTTTACTCCCCAAATGTCAAAAGAGTAAACTCCAAAATATCCTCTCAAGTATCATCCAACTTTTTATTCAAAATCTTCAATCTAGTAAGTGTTTCTAGCCCTTTCAAGTTAGTATATCACTTAATCTAGTGATTGTACATCCTTTAATCCATTCATTTATGTGTTTTGACTAGTTTTTCCAAAACACCAAGAACACCAAGAACATACACTAGTGTTCTTGGACTTAAAGTTCATTTCAAGCTTCCACAAAGTAAGTACTTCTATCCTAGAGTCATTTTAAGCTATCTATACATATTTATACCAAGGAAAAGTCCCAAGAACACCAAGAAGAAGGTGTTCACGGTTTTGGGAGGCTACCAAAACCGTAAACACCAAATATAGTGCCTTAGGGTGCTTTAGGGTGTCTAGATGCTTCACAATGCCTTAGGGACTTGTCTAGATCCATCCTTGATGAGTGTATCACACAAAAAGCACCAAAATCATATATTTTTATGTGTTTACGGTTTGGGGATCTCCCAAAACCGTAAACACCTCAAATGTTGTGTAAATGTCCCATAAATGGCCCATGGTTGTTCCTTAGGGCTAGAATTTAACCTAGACTAGTGCCATGTTTGAGCTAAGGACTTGAGAACCGCCAAATACAGAACTTATGAGTTTAAGGTAGTAAACTCATGGAGAAATGGTCCTTAGACCGTAAACTCCATTTAGGAGTGTTTTGATGCCACACAACACTTCCAAAGGCTAAATCATGAAGTAGGAATACTTGGAATAGCTTAGAAGACTTCAATTCACCAAATGGTCAAAAGGTTAGGAGTTTACGACCGTAAACTCAAGAGTTTACAACCGTAAAATCAAGGGGTGTTGATCCTTAGGGAGTAAACTCATTTTAAGAGTGTTCCTTGAACCCCAATCATACTAGCCTTTCCCTACAACACTTAGATGCACTCCTTGGCACTTATAACACTTATACAAAGTGTTTGTCATGCTTTAGAGTGTCTTGACTTTGTTTATTAGTTGTCTAAAGACTAATTGTTAATATACATATATCCTTATATGTTATTAGGATCTTTGTGCGTGTCTAAGTCTTCACTTGACACCAAGCACTTATCCGACACTTCCTTCCGATCCACTTGCTACAGGTGAGTTCATACCCCATAATCAATGTTTTAACTATTTTTAATTGTTTTATGGGGGGGGGGATACAAGTAGAAATATGCTAATTATTATATCAATCACATGTGATTAATAAGCAGCATTCAAATGATTGGCTACCCATTAGCCGTTTTACCAAACAATTTCCTTCAAATGTTTTCATAAACATTTTATATGTATAAAACTCCTTATTAAACTGTTCATTTTACTCCGTATGTTACATTTCAAACTTATTTACAATTTTGTTTCAAACAAATGTTTCTTTATACTTAATTTGTTTTATCAAACCCATGCCTTCAAACCGTTTTATAGATTGACATCAAGTCGATCTTTTCTTAAGATAATAATTATGTTCAAAGGTTTTACAAAACTTATTTATGCTTTTATATTATAAATTGCATGCCTCAATATGTATAGTTATATAAGAAATGTTTAAAAGACTTAGGAAGGCTATCCACCCTATTTCCTTTTCGCGCTTGAGATGTGGTCTGGTGGGATATCGAGTACTCGTCCGAAGGTCGTTTAAATATTAGTTATATAACATATGTACATATATAGTCATAAAGGCCCTTCCAGTTCATCCCATGCCATTGGGTAGCAAGGGTATACATCCATGTCCATACGTACCAGTTAGATTACTAGTAAACTACCATTTGGGTAGTTTAGGAAGATACTAGAACTATTACTAGAATGCGATATCATACAATGAGGCAGTTCATTCATGAGTCAATACTTGCTAGATAGAGAGAATATACATTACATTACTATGAGTATATATACAACTATACTAGGAGAAGAACATATACAACTATACTAGAGGAAGAACATATGCAACTATACTAGAGGAAGAACATATACAACTATACTAGAAAGAGAACATATACAACGATACTAGAACGAGTAACAATACATTACATATACATATATACATTGACATAATTGTGATCCACTATATCGGAGCATGCCTTAAATGTCATGGCCTGAGTTGTAGCCATAGTCTTCTGGAGGGAGAGCGTGAGTTTGCGTATAGATCTATACTGGATTGACTATCCTACACCTTGCTGCTAGCTACAGCTGGACCTGCAGGTTTGCGGGTGCCAAACGTCATTACTTTTTACGACCATTCGTATGTTGTTGTTACCACTCAATAGTATGGTGTAATTAATCACATGATACCTTAATATAAATCCGGTTTAAGGTAGTTAGTACAGCAGTAGTTCTTATAGCGCTACATTTTAGTACTACATTAATTTCCCCTTTACATATATTTAGTGATCTTTTCACTTAAACTTTAAATGTAAAAACTATATTTTGTTAATGATAGTTACACTTGGGAAAATTACCCACTTTTACAAGAAACGAACATTTAGAACAGTTAAGTCTTGGTAGAAGACTACATTGAGAATAGTTATGTCTTGGTAGAAGACATCCCTTATATAATAGTAGGAATCATAGGGATTTCTAGGGTTTTTCAAACGTTTACAGTTGTTTTACAAACATTTTTACACTTACCGTTCATATACATTTTTAATACTTACAAATTCTTACATACAAATTAAGACACTAAAATTCTTATGATCTCACCAGCTTTAAAGCTGATACTCGCTTTCAAAATTACTTGTATCCTCAGGTCATCATAGACAGGTACCGATGCAAGGATTAGGGAAGATGGAGCTCGTTCAAGACTCATCTTTCATTTTCATTTATGCTTTAGTGTTTATCAAAATTTAACACAACACACTTGTATAATAATTATATTATTAATGCAATGGATGATGTTGTTGCTTGTTTACTACTTTTCATTGTTGTGATACTATACATGACGTCCTCCGCCCCAAAACGTTTCCGCCGTTTTTGGTTTTGGGGTGTGACAGATTCAAATGGAGCAGCCTTGATGCTCGTGTGATAACTGTTATTGTAGGAAAATTTGACAAGGGGTAAATGAGTATCCCATGCCTTCCCAAAGTCAATCACACAGGCTCTCAGCATATCTTCCAGTGTTTGTATGGTTCTCTCACTTTGTCCGTCGGTCTGAGGATGGTAGGATGTGCTCATGCCTAGCCTTGTTCCTAGGGAATGTTGTAGCGATTGCCAAAATCTTGAAGTGAACCTACTATCTCGATCGGAGATAATGGATATAGGAACACCATGTAGTTGCACGATTTCCCTAATGTATGTTCTCGTGAGCTTCTCCATCTTGTCAGTTTCTTTGATAGGTAGGAAGTGTGCAGACTTGGTCAATCTATCGACGATGACCCATATGGTATCAAGTCCACCTGTTGTCTTGGGCAACTTGGTTATGAAATCCATAGTGATCCGCTCCCACTTCCATTCTGGAATCTCTGGTTGTTGTAGTAAACCGGAGGGCTTCTGGTACTCGACCTTAACCTTTGCGCAAGTAAGGCATTTATTCACAAAGGTAGCAATTTCTGCCTTCATGTTAGGCCACCAGTATAACTTTTTAAGTTCCAGATACATCTTATCTGAACCTGGGTGGACGGAATACCGAGTGTTGTGCGCCTCGGTCATGACCAAGTCTCGGAAACCTTCGTGTTTCGGTGTCCAGATCCGGTCCATGAAATATAAGGCTCCGCCACGCTTGGCCTCTAAGTTTTTATCCATTCCTCTAAGGGATTCACCCGTCACGTTTTCAGGTTTAAAGGCTTCAAGTTGAGCCGTCTAAATTTGTGTAGACAAGTGTGAATGGATAGTCATCGTCAACGATTTGACTCTTCGACCAGAATATTCCTTCCGACTTAGGGCGTCTGCTACTACGTTGGATTTACCTGGATGATAACGAATGTCGCATTCGTAGTCATTGAATAGCTTGACCCACCGTCGTTGACGCATGTTGAGCTCCTTCTGATCGAATATGTGTTGTAAACTCTTGTGGTCAGTAAAAATTGTGCTTTTCGTGCCATACATGTAATATCTCCAGATCTTCAGGGCAAACACAACTGCCCCCAGTTCAAGATCGTGCGTGGTGTAGTTGACTTCGTGTGTCTTCAGCTGTCTCCAGGCATAGGCGATGACCTTACCCCATTGCATCAGAACACAACCGAGCCCTTGGTTTGATGCATCGCAATAGACAACGAAGTCTTCTATCCCTTCGAGGAGGGCTAGTATTGGCATGGTGCACAAGGATCGCTTGAGCGTTTGGAACGCTCTCTCCTGCTTCTCTTCCCAGTTAAAGGCCACGCCTTTCTGGGTCAGTGTTGTGAGAGGTTTCGTGATGCGGGAGAAGTTCTGTATGAACCTGCGGTAGTAGCCAGCAAGACCTAGAAATTGACGAATCTCTGTAGGCGTCTTCGGTGCTGACCAGTTCTCAATGGCCTTAATTTTTTATGGGTCCACGTGGATTCCCTCTTCGCTTACCACGTGTCCTAAGAATTCGACTCTTCGGATCCAAAATTCACATTTAGAGAACTTCGCATAGAACTTCTCCGTTCGTAAAGTTCCTAGAACTTGTCGCAGGTGATCGCCATGCTCTTCCTTACTTCGGGAGTAGATCAGGATTTCATCAATGAAGACGATGACGAACTGATCCAAGTAAGGTCGACATACTCTATTCATCAAATCCATGAAAACCGCGGGTGCATTGGTCAATCTGAATGGCATCACCACAAACTCGTAGTGTCCGTAACGAGTTCGGAAAGCTGTCTTTGGAACATCCTCCTCTAGCACTCGTAACTGGTGATATCCGAATCTTAGATCAATTTTGGAAAAGTAATTCGCCCCTTGCAGTTGGTCGAATAAATCGTCTATGCGAGGCCGAGAGTAACGATTTTTTCCCGTCAGTTTGTTGAGTTCCCTGTAGTCGATACACGTACGAAATGATCCGTCTTTCTTCTTAACGAACAAGACCGGTGCTCCCCATGAGAAACTTGGCCTTATAAAGCCATTGCTGAGTAGTTCGTTAAGTTGAACAGATAGTTCCTGCATCTCAGCTGGTGCTAATCGGTAGGGCGACTTGGCTACTGGGGTAGCTCCTGGGACTAATTCGATCCTGAACTCGACCTGTCGTTGCGGAGGTAATCCTAGTAGTTCGTCTAGAAAGATGTCGGGAAAGTCGCTCACTACTGGAATGTCCTTTAGTTCTTTCGTTTCTAGGCTCGTATCAACAACGTGAGCATGGAATGCATGATATTCTTTACGTAGATACTTATGTGCTTGAATACTTGATATAATACGAAGACTCGTACCGGGTTTGTCACCGTAGACGACAAGAGTTTCGTTAGACAGGAGGTTTAGACGGACTGCATTCTCGTAGCACATGATGTCAACGCGATGAAGACTCAACCAATCCATGCCGATGATGACGTCGAAGCTTTTAATCGAGACCGGCATGAGGTCAATTGGAAATGAATGGTTATCTAGAGTTAAGGTACATCCTACGTATATGCTATAGGTGCTTTCAGTTTTCCCATTAGCCATTTCTACAGTGAATTGTTCTTTAAGTGCGTGCGGTTGTTGTTTAAGTATGAAAGCAAATTTATGGTTGACGAAGCTTCGCTCCGCTCCACTATCGAATAGTATGCATGCATATGAGTTATCGAGGAGAAACGTACCAGTCACCACCGTCGGGTCAGCAACTGCTTCCCCATGGCCTATCGCCAGTACTCTCCCCGTTCCACCAACATTCTTTGCTTTGAGGTAGTCCCTCTTGTAGTGGCCCACATCGCCACATCCATAGCAAGCCTGGCTCACGCCAGTGCCGGTGTGACAACCCAAGTTGTCCCGTTAGAATTCCCCGTTACCGTTAACGGAATATTCCACTGTATAAAAGTTCCGTTAATTAGAGGGCATCAATTTAATAAACATTCCATTTGGTTACCGTTAATATGCCGTTAAGTCGTGATAAAAGGGAATAAAAAGTCAAGACACACATTTCCATTTATTGAGGAAATGTCAAGTTCTATTATTACGACCACTAAATTGGGTGCGACCAAAAGCCCCGTTTAACGGCAGTATCGGGTAAAATTCCACTGAGCCCCGACTGTGAAACCTATATAAGGATGAGTGGAGTCAAATGGGAGACTTTTTACACTCTCTCTCTATACTCTCCCTCTAGACCCGTTTTCGCCCCGAATTCGCAACCAAACGCTTCCAAATTGTAAGTCCGCTTACCCTAACTTATTCTAAGCGTATTGATTTGTGTTTATAGCCCAAAAATCATCCAAGAAGACATAAGATAAGGAGTTTACGGCCCAGGAACATTCTAGGGCCGTAAACCCCTAAAAAGGTGTCAAAAATGCCTTTAAACTTGACCATGAGCTTAGAAACTATTAGGGGATATAGCCTAGGGGTGTTTAAACACTAAAATGCATGGATTTAAGACTCAAAGAAGAGTTTATGGCCCAAGCACATGCTTAGGCCGTAAACTCCACAAGTTAGGGTCCCAAATGTGCACCAAACTCATCCTAGGGCTTATTACATATTTTAGGGACTTATTCCTTTGAGTTTAGGACACTAGAACACTCCAAAATGAATTAAAGAAAGGAGTTTACGGCCCATGAATAGTCAAGGCCGTAAACTCCCTAAAATCATGCCCAAAAGTGTGATTTTGCCCCCCTAATGGCCTTAGACATTTACCATAAAATGCTAGAATGGAAATAAAGGCTTAAACACAAGAAAAATGAGACATTTCTTGGAGTTTACGGCCCAAGCACTTTCTAGGCCGTAAACTTCCCTAAAACCCCCTAAAATGTTGGTTTTAATCCTCCAAAATAGCATCACACTTCATTAGAAATCACTAGAAAGGCATTAGGGGCTTGAAACATCACCAAACTCAATGATTTAGAGTTTACGGCCGTAAACTCCTTTAGGAGTTGTTCTTAGGCCGTAAACTCCATTATAAGGCCCTTAGGAACCTCAAATCCAATCATGCCTTTGATGAAAAGTGCTTAGAATAAATCAAGGAACAAGCTAGAAGCATCAAAACCCCAAGAACATGACCTTGGGAGTTTACGGCCGTAAACTCCCTTAGGTTGGGCCGTAAACTCCTTGTTTGGTCCATATTGATGCTTTAAACCCCTTTACACCCTTGATACTTGAGCATAGCAAAGTCCCACAACTGATAGGAGACCCTTAGCACCCTTAAACGCTACCCGGGACCCCAAACACTCAACCAAAAGTGTTTTCCACTCCTTTGAGTGTGTATAATGGTTTTATTAGTATATTATATGCTAATTGTATGTGAACATATGTTAAAATAGGTCCTTGTGTGTGTTCAAGTCCTTGCGTGACCCCGAACGCCTAAACGGCACTACCGTCGGACCTACTTATACCAGGTGAGTTCATACCCCTGAATGAACCTTTTTAATGCTTTTAAATGTTTTCATAGGGGGGGGGGATTACAAGTTAAACATGCCAGTTATCATGTCAATCACATGTGATTGATAACCCGCATGCACAAGATTTTACCACTGTACACTGTTTTACCGAGTAGGACACTATAAATGGCTTTCAAAAAGGGTTTTTAAATTGTTCAAGTTCTTACTTTCATAGCTTATCAAAGACTCATTTCAACTGATTTATAAAAGATTTTCAAAGATTTCTAAAGATTTTCACACCTATTTTATCAAAGAAAACAAATGCGATTTTCTTGAGTAACAAAATCTTTAAGGGTTTTTCATGAATACTTTTAATTGTTAGATACCACTGCTTCGCTTATACTTATTTTATGCTCCTACTCTGTAATGTTTTTGCTTATACCTGAAGTCACTTATACCTGATAACGCTTATACTTATTTACCCTCTTACTTAGTGATACGATTCTACTTCGCTCGTATTTGAGATCGACTTTACTTCACTTATACTTGATACGCTCTTACTTCACTTGTGGTCATATCTACTTCGCGATGCGCCTATACTTATTCGACACTTATACTTCACTTGCGACCGCTCTTGATTCACTTGTTAGACACTCCTACTTCACGAGAATCACTTTCACTTGATACACACTTAGTCATAGTTAGATGTATGTCTATACTTATATAAGTATATATAAGTAATGACTGAAAGACTTAGGAAGGCTCATCGGCCCTATTTCCTTTTCTTCGTTGAGATGTGGTCTGGTGGGATCGGGTAGCCGTTCGAAGGTCGTTTGGTCCATTAGTTAAATACTATGTATATGGGTATGGACATATAGGGAATTCTCTAGTCAAGTCAATTAAGAGTCTCCTCATCTATTCTACACTTACTTTAGAAACACACTACCCACTGTTTGGAAGTCTCTACCTCTAGTATATCATTTGTATTAGAAACTCACTCCCCTCAAGAAACACACTATTCTCTATTTGGGATGCATCTTCGGGACGCGGCCTTCTCCGTCGTCTAGTTGGTAACCAGAGTCTCCTGTAGGGAGAGCGGACATTGTGTGTATAGGCCTATACGGGATTGACAACCCCGCACCCTGACTGCTAGCTACAGTCCACGGCCCACCAAGCCAAGGGGTGACAAATGTCATATTATATAGATGCTTGTAGGGCGTCTGGAACTCTAGTCAGTATGGTTACGAGTATCCTGGGTTGCCTTATAATTCATGGCTTTAAGGTAACGGTATTTTCGTCAGCAATTTACACTGTATGCTGATGTCACTTTTCAGAGTCACTCTGTTTCGACCTTGCTAGTTGTATCTTTCATTTGATACTGTCTGGGGTCTATAATCTCTGTTTCGACCTTGCTAGCTGTATCTTTCATTTGATATTGTCTGGGGTCTATAGTCTCTATTTCGACCTTGCTAGCTGTATCTTTCAATTGATACTGTCTGGGGTCCGTAGTCTTTGTTCTGACCTTGTGAGAGATATTTTTTTTTTTGGTAACGTCTTCGGTCTATATTTACTGTTTTAGACCTTACCAGCTGTACCTTTCGTTTGGTACCTTCTGGGGTCTATGTCTCCCCTTTGTTAGACTGAACCAGGCGTGTCGTCAGTTCGATACCCTCATGGAGTCTATGATTCTTTGCCTTAGTCAGCAGTCCTCACTGCTGAGGCATATGTTATTCCCTGATGTCTCCTGCTTTCTTAAATAATCAAATTCAATATTTTGATGACAATGTCAATTAAGGGAAAACTACCTCTTACCACAATGCACTGAAACAGTCTTGGTAGAAGGCTGCTTTATTTAAAGAAAATATAGGATTTTCTGGAAAGGACACTGAAGCACTGAAAGCACTTAAACTACTACTTATTAAAGTTATTTGGCTAAATGACACTAAATGCTTATGAACTCACCAGCATTTGTAAAAATGCTGATACTCGCTTTTCAAATAACTTGTAATCTCAGGTAAGCAATTAGACAGGTACATCCCCGGAGCTGCTGATGAAGATGGCTTAAGTACCTTGCTGCACTTTATATATGTTGCTTGTATTATTTTGATACTATGTAATGTAACCATGTAAAACTATTACTATTAATGCAATGTTTTTTTGTACTTTGATTACTATATGCATGTGTTGTGATACTTGACATGACGTCATCCACCCCAGAACGTTTCCGCCGTTCCGGTTTTGGGGTGTGACAGCCGGGAACCTGGTTAATCGGCCTCGTCGGAGATTTGCAGAAACAGGCAGTGTGTCCTTTCTTGTTGCAGTTAGAGCACTGCATTTCTCGGAAGGGGCCGTTATAGTGGAAGTTGCATTTATTGCACTTGGGCAAACTTCCAGCATACTGCTTCGCCGGAGCAGCAGCAGCAGCAGGGGTTATCGCGACATGAACTGCCACAATTTGCTGCTTTTTGGCAGCTCGATGTTTCTTCTTGTCATTCCAGAACTTCTGCTTAGTGTGAGCAGGTTTGGAGGGTTCCGAAATGGCCAAGGTCGTTGTCGCTGATGGGGATTGGACTCCATGGTCAATGAGTCGCTATGCCAGTCGCTTGGCACTGTCGAAGGTAGCAGGGTTCGATGATAGGACATTTCCCTGATACGGAGGCACCAGCCCCCAGATGTACCTCTCGATCTTTTTCCCTTTAGTGGGAACCATGTTGGGACAGAGGGCCACCAGTTCGTTGAATATGGCGGTATATGCGATTATGTTGGAGCCCTTCATGGTTAGGCTCCATAGCTCCTGCTCCAACTTCTGGATCTCGCTCCTCGGGCAGTACTCCTCAATCATGAGGTCTTTCATAGTTTCCCAGCCCATGTCGTTGGCCACTACGAGAGTTAGTGCTTTGACATGGCTATTCCACCACGTCAGGGCTTTCTCCTCAAAGGTGCACGCGGCAAACTTGAATTTGCTCGCAGCAGGGCAGGAACAAATTTTGAAGACTGATTCAGTCTTGTCGAGCCATTGCGAGAGGGCAATGACTCTGCCAGTCCCCTTGAAGGACTTCGGCTTGCAGTTCGTGAAATCTTTGTACGAGCACTCTCTCGAGCACACAGAGATTTCAGCATGAGTAGAGTCAACAGGGGTCCCGCCTCTGCTGGCATCAGTAGAGTGATATTGAGCCATGGCAGTTGCCACTGCCGCAGCTACTGCAGCATCCAAAGCTGCGGTATCGATGACCGGAGGAGGAGGCCATGGTGGTGGAGGTGGAGGATTACGTCGTGGTGATTTGCAAGGAGGCATCTTTCACCTGTAAGTTTACAAGATGAACACAATGGTAAGAATCAATTGTAAGCAGAGTGAGAGTTACACATGGACTAAATCGCCATAGTCCAACAGTTGAATGAGAGTATGTTTCAAAATAACAGCATAGCAGAAGAGTAGAAAAAAAAACACAAGAGTACAACTTTTCCCAATAGATTAGATGACTGTCAATATTTCTGGTATTATTGATGTAACAAGTTCCGGAAAATTGACCTAACGGTAGGTCTTACATCATACCATAAGGGAAAAGGTTGACAGTTCTTAGATCCTAAGTTAGAGTACTGAAAGATAGGAATAATTTACAGACAAGTGCTACATAGAGCACGATTACGAAAGGCTATTCCTTAATCAAAAGAAAAGATGTGTTGGACATCTTTTTTTACGGCGATGGGAATTCCTCGGGCGAACCCTGAGGTATGCCACTTGACGAACCACCTCTTGAAGGTGTCACTCAAGAGCCCTCTGGCGAACTCGGAGTTCTATGACTTAAGCTCAGGAGGCAGCTAGTTGTTGCTGCAGAGTCTCATTGGTCTTCCTGGTCCTTTCCATTTCTTCTTCAAGATGGCGGATGCGGACTGTGTTGACACCAGAGTTGGCATCAATTTCCATGAATCGATTGATGGCTGCTCGACCCTGCTCAACATTACGAGCTATTCTGCAGACAATGACGGGCAGAGCTCGATCCGCAAAGCCACCTTCATTGAGGTTGTAAAAGCTTCGGTCCCCAAAGTAAGGTAAGGGTTGACCCTGCTATATGAAAGCTTGTAAAAGCTTCAATTATGTCAATACTTGTGTAGTGGATACCAATTATATGAAAGTAGAGCAGGATAGACCTTCGAATAAGTGGCCCTAACTCCAAATCCACAACCCAACGAGGACAGAAGGTGAAGCAAAGGTCACAAATTCTCAGTCTATAATACCTAATTTCATACAACCTTGGCATATCCACTTAACAACTATTGACCTACTTGATAGCGACCTTTTTAGTTCTCAGATAATTGATTAAAGTAACACAAAATACTCCTATAGTATTTTAAACTTATGTTCTATTCTAATGTTCTCATTGTAGTAGTGTTGCTAAGTTTTTAGACTCGTAACCATATCACAACCATTCTAGGGCATATGCTAATCACTCCTCGGACCAGCATAGTTGATCAGGCTATGCCACTCCTAGGACTGACCATACATCCCCGAGCTCACTTGTGACATTTAACAATCGCAATGCTTTTGTTCTTGTCATTGTGAAACTGATTTTAGTATGAATGCAGACTTGTATACTTAGTTAAATATTTTATTATTTAAAAGTATAGACTCTTGGTCAGAGTGTTTTAATCCCAATGGGTTTATAGTTAGTATATCTTTTATGGTTTGATATACTTAATTCACTATAAACAATGCTCTGATACCAATCTGTCACACCCCAAAACCAAGAACGACGGAAACATTCTGGGGCGGAGGACGTCATGTAAAGTATCACAACACAGTATAATAGCAAACAAGTAAACAACATCATCCATTGCATTAAATATATAATTTTAATACAAGCGTGTTCTGTACAGTTATAGACACCAAAAATGTAAATCAAAATATAAGATGAGTCTTAAATACGCTCCATCTTCTCAAAAGCTGGCTCGGTACCTGTCTACTGATGACCTGAGAATACAAGTTATTTTGAAAGAGTTTATCAGCATTAAAGCTGGTGAGTTCATAAGTATTTAGTGTCGGTGTTTGTATCAAAACATTTGAACGTGGTTTGAAGTACGAGTTTGTAAACGTTGGTAATAAAAGTATATGAATGTTTGTAAGTGTTTGTAAAAGTTTGTAACTCTTAGAAAATCCTATATTTCCTACTAAAAGTAGCCTTCTACCAAGGCATAACTGTTTTGTATGTTTGTTTCTTGTAAAAGTGTGTAATTTTCCCAAGTGTAACTATCATTATCAAAATATAGTTTGTACATTAATGTTTAAGTGAAATGATCACTAAATGTATGTAAAGGGGTAAATTAATGTAGTAGTGTAGTGTTGTATTATAGGAACTATTGCTATACTAACTACCTTAAACTGGATTTATATCAAGGTATTATGTGATTAATTGTACCATACTATCGACTATGAAACACGACAATGTAAGTCATAAAAAGGTAGGACGTTTGGCACCCGCAGACCTGCAGGTCTAGCTGTAGCTAGCAACAAGGTGTAGGATAGTCAATCCAGTATAGATCTATATGCAAAATCACTCTCTCCCTCCAAGAGACTCTGGCTATATCTCGGGCCATGACATTGAAGGCATGCTCCGATACAGTGGATCACATTTATGTTAACGCATTCATGTATATGTAATGTATTGTTACTCATACTAGTATCGTTGTATATGCTCTCTTTCTAATATAGTTGTATATGTTCTCATTCTAGTATAGTTGTATATGTTCTCATTCTAGTATAAATGTATATGTTCTCATAGTAATTAGTAATGACTCATGAATGAACTTACTCCTGTATGTCTTATTGAACTAAAAGTAGTAAGTAGTATACCCGTAAACTATACCTATTATAGTTTATTAGTAAACTTGATGAATGACTGAATGTACTGAACTGAGATATAATTCTTTATGTCTATACATATATACATAATATATAAGTAAGGATTCAACGACACTCGGACACACAACCGGGTACTTTAGGACCACAACCCAACGAGGACAGGAAGTAAAGTGGGTTATCTCTCCTAAGTTCTTTAAGCCTTATTTATATAACTATATATATGTAGTAGACATGGTTTTTAACAATATATAAGTTTAAAAACTATAAAGGAAAGTTTTAGTATAAAAAGTGAATTTGATAAAGTGTTTGACATGTAAAATAGTTTGATAACAGTTTAAAGTCATTTGTTTGGTAAAATAGTTTCAAGCATGAAAAATCCATTTACATGTTAGTTATTAATTACATGTGACTGATCTAATAACTAATAAGGTTCAACTTGTATCATCCCCCATAAAGAATTTAAAACATTTAAAAGCATTTCAAAGGTTAGTTATAGGGGTATGAACTCACCTGTAGTGAGTAGTATGGATGAACTGAAGAAATAGGATTGCTAGGTGTCAAGTGAAGACTTGTACACACACAAGGAGCCTAGTTAACATATAAATACACATATATGTATCCAATTAGTCTTTAAACAACTAATTAACAAGATTAATACATCCTAAGACAGTTAAACACCTTATATAAGTGTTATAAGTCCCATGGATTGCATCTAAGTGTTGTAGAGCATGGCTAGTGTGCTTGGGGTTCAATGAAAACTCCATAGTGGAGTTTACGGTTTTATGGTCATCAACAAATGAGTTTACGATCGTAAACTCATGAGTTTACGGCCGTAAACTCCTACTCCTTTGTCCATTTGATGTTTTGAAGGCTTACAAGTCTTTAGAAGCATTTCTGCTTAAAGTATGAGTCTATGGAAGAGATTAGGGCACTATTTCACTCCTAAATGGAGTTTACGGTTCTTAAACCATTTTCTTTGAGTTTAATACCATAAAATCATATGGTTTATGGTCTTTTGGGGTTTTCAAGTCCTTAGCTCATCAAGGAATGGATTTAAACAAGTTTCTAAGGCTTGTGAAGGACTAGGGTACACTTTGGCACCTTTATTTGGGGTTTACGGTCCAAGAACTTCTTGGACCATAAACACCTTGTTCTTGGTGTTCTTGGGATGTTTCTTGATGTATGGAAATGTAACAAACTTTATAAGACTCTAGGATAGAAGTACTTACTATGTAGAAGCTTGAAAAGGTGCTAAGCACCCAAGAACACTAGTGTGTGTTCTTGGTGTTTTGAAGATCTAAGAAAAACATGAAAATGGATGGATGAAAAGTTGTATAATTACTAGTTGTTATGATATAACAACAAATCAAGCCAAGAAATACTTACATTTTCGGGAAATCGGGTGAAAGACGGGATGATAGTTGAGAGAGTTTTGGAGTTGTTCTTGGAAATGAAAGTGAGAAGTGAGGAGTTTGGGGAGTAAACTCATGCTTAAGGCATGAGTTCACGGTTTTTTGAGGAATTTATGGCCCAAACATAAAAAGTTTGGCCGTGAACTTCTTAACTAGGTGGTATTTGCGGTTTTGAAATTTCAAGACTCGAGACGGCACCTCCTTTCACCCGTTCGTTTAAAGAATAATTATTATAATAATCAAACGAGCTTTAAATTTGCCAAAAATAAATAAAAATGAAATTGACTTTTAATTTGGAGTGATTTACTTTAGAGTTTGTCCAAATGAAAATTTCGGGTTGTCATAGAAATGATGACTTGATGTCAGTTTATAAAACGATTTGAAAGTGGTTTGTTTGATAAGACAGTTTTAAGTATAAGGAAAACCTTTGTTTGAAACACATTTGTAACAGAGTTTGAATGGAAACATATTGTATTTAAGATAGTTTGATAAAGAGTTTAAACATGTAAAAACGTTTGAGAAAGTCATTTGAAGTAATCTGTTTGGTAAAACAGCTAAAAGTGTAGTAAATCCATTTGAATGCTAGTTATTAATCACATATGATTGATATACTAACTAGCATGATTCAACTTGTATTCCCCCCATAAAAGCATTTAGAAAGCGAGCTAGCCGTGCTAAGTCCTTTAAACATTACTTATATAACTATACATATATAGGCATACATTTGATAATATAAAAGTATAAAAGAAGTTTTGTAAAACCTTTGAAAAGTTTAATGACTAAGAAATGATGACTTGATGTCAGTTTATAAAACGATTTGAAAGTGGTTTGTTTGATAAGACAGTTTTAAGTATAAGGAAAACCTTTGTTTGAAACACATTTGTAACAGAGTTTGAATGGAAACATACAGTATGTAAGATAGTTTGATAAAGAGTTTAAACATGTAAAAACGTTTGAGAAAGTCATTTGAAGTAATCTATTTGGTAAAACAACTAAAACTGTAGTAAATCCATTTGAATGCTAGTTATTAATCACATGTGATTGATATACTAACTAGCATGATTCAATTTGTATTCCCCCCATAAAAGCATTTATAAACATTTAAAAAGGGTTAATTAAGGGGGTATGAACTCACCTGCAGTGAGTGGATCGTATGGAAGTGTCGGACAAGGTGCTAGGTGTCAAGTGAAGACTTGAACACACACAATGGTCCTAGTTAACATATAATAAACATATATGTATCTAATTAGACACTTAACAACTAATTAATCAATTTAAGACACCCTAGGACATGGAAACACTTTGAATCAAGTGCTATAGGTACCAAAGGGTTGCATCTAAGGGTTGTATGGCATGGCATTGGAGTTTATGGACCAAGGACCACTCCTTATGGAGTTTAAGGCCCATGACCATTTCCCCATGAGTTTATGGTCTTAAACTCATGGTACTAAGTGCCAAATTGTGTTTTGAGCTCTAACAAGTCATGGTTGAGCATCCGATGATCAAGTCCAAGCCTTACGAAAGCATTAGGGGCACACAAACACTACCTTGTAGAGTTCACGACCTAAGGACCACTTCCTTAGGTGTTCACGGCCGTAAACTCTTATGGGGACTTGTTTTGATTGTTGTTTAAGGTCTTAAACACTTCTAGGAAGTTCAAGGTTGGCATCCAAGGCTTAGGAAGGAACTAGGGTTCATTTAGCCACCTTAAGAGGGGTTTACAGCCCAAGAACATCCTTGGCCGTAAACTCCTTTGTTCTTATGATACTTGATTATTTTCAAGTGTTATTAAGATCATAGTAAGCACACAAGAAGCTAGGGCAAGTGCACTTACAAGGTAGAAGCTCAATTGGGTGCTTAAGGTCCAAGAACACTAGTGTGTGTTCTTGGTGTTCTTGGTGTTTTGAAGAACACTTGAAGATCTAGTTGAAAAGCAATAATTAATGGATAAAATGATGTATAAAAACTAGTTGATAGGGTATAACAAAAAATCAAGTCGAGAAACACTTACGTTTTCGGAAGATCGGGCGAAGAACGAGATGATAGTTGAGAGAGAACGAGGAGTAAACTTGAGGGTGGAAGTGAGAAATGAGGAGTTTGGGGAGTAAACTTATGCATAAGGCATGAGTTCATGGCCACACAAGAGTTTACGGCCCAAACTCTAAAAGTTTGGCCGTGAACTCTTTATTAGGGTGCATTGGGTGGGTCTGCTACTTCAAGACCCGAGACGGTACTTCCTTTCCTTCGTTCGTTTGAAGAATAAATAATTATAACACTCAGACGGACTTTTAAATTGGCTAAAAATTATTAAAAATGTAATTGAATTTTAATTGAAGTGTTAGACTGAACATGATGGAAAATTTCGGGTTGTCACAATGTGTACTTACAAAACCACCCTCCCATTGCTTGCAACTTCGAATTGATTGCATCATCTTGAATCTCTCTGTTTGCGCTTATTCTTGGAACATTTCCGTTAGTTACTTGTTTATTTGGTATGCTTCAAGGTTCTCAAAACTCTTTTGGAGTTCATAAGACATGGTCGCCAACATCACAAACGAGACCTCAATAGAGTTATAGCAATGCTTTTCATGTTTGGCTGCTTCTTCTTTAGTAACATCATTAGGAAGCTCCTCTTAAAGATACTCTTCCAACACATACTCATTCTTTCAGTACCTCAAAGTGATCTACATGTTACGAATCCAATCAAGAGGGTTAGGACCAGTGAGCTTATCTTGAGAGAGGAGTGAGAGTCGTAAGAAGTTTGATGAAAAGGTTGTTACCGAAGAAGAAGGAATGGAAGTAGCACCAGAAGCCATGGATTTAAGAAAATATAACACAATTAGTTTGATCAAGAAGACCTTTTAATATAATTACCCAATATCAAATTATTAATCAAAAGGCTAGGATCCATAATCGGCTTCACAGTGTAAATTGGATTAGAAAAAAAATTACAAAATGAAGTTATTTAGGTGGACTAACTATTGTCGATCTCAATCTCTATGAGATTTATTGACTTATGTCAATAACATGCTAATCTCTTCTCATGCTTATTTAGCAATCATGGCAAGATTAGTTGAGGGCAAGTTTTGAAAACTTTCAAAACTTTTCATTTCTTGTAACTTATGAGTTTAATAGAGTAATAAAATGAAGACTCTTCATTTTTCTAACTCTTGTGTTCTTTTAATGGTTTTTTTTTAACTTAAGTGGCTTTTGGTTTTCCATAACTTGAGGAAAAGTTATGGATAACATTAAAACACATTATGATCAAGAATTAAACTACCACATAGGTTACAAATAATTCCTATGATCATCTAAACATCATAAGATCAAGAACATGAACATAAGCACTTTCATGAATCAAAACTACACTTAAAACTTTGTAATTTTGATAACTAGTTGTTGTAAATGAATTAGCAAGACATTACACCATCTAAAACAAGTTTTCAAGTACCAAAACAGTTTAGGGTAATGTTTCTAATCCATTTCCAGCAACTAAAGTCGAAAATCTGCACTCTGTCGACCCTACTCGCCGAGTGCATTAACCTACTCGACGAGTAGGTTGAAGATACAAGTGAACTCGACGAGTCCCCCCATGGAATCGACGAGTCCAGCAGTCAGACAACAAGTTTTTCAACTTTCTTCAACTTTTTAGCACAAATAACAAGCAAACAAGCCTAGGCTATGATACCACTGATGGGTTTTGAGCATTCTAACACTTCCTAAGTGTACATGCAACCCTAATAACCTTGGATCTATGTTTGTCTAATTATCATGCAAAGTTGAATTTCCAAGGTTATATTCCTATCTAGCATACATGGGGAACAATTTTAACTTGAATGGAAGATAGAATAATTTACCTTGTTGTTGCTTATGTTCCTTGAAACCTTGTGAGCCTAGCACCCCAAGTGTGATGCCTCAAATGCTTCACACAACACCAAATGCTCTTGGAAAGACTTTTGAGAGAATACACACTTCTTAAAATCGGCCAAGCCCTCTAGTTTCTTATGTGTAGCCGATTTTGGTGGAGAATGGGATCCTTATATAGTGTTGACACATCTAGGGTTACACCATGTAAACCCTAATGTGTCATGACTCTTCATTTCCATGACCCATGGGTTTGTAACTCCCATGGAGCATCCTATGGGTAGAACCCAACTTGATAATCCATGGAGCCTCTTAGCCCACTATACAAGATATGAATGATTTACATAATCAACCCATATATTTAATTAGTTATCCTTTGATCACTTAATTAATTCTAAATTAATTCTTGATCAAACTAATCAAATAATATTATTAATATATTAGAACTTATAATATATTAATAATCTCCAAGTGTTATTACTCTCATTTAGTCTATCCAATTGCATGGTGCCATGCAACCCAAATGGACCATGTCGAGTCGGGTCAAATACTGACCCAAAATAGTTATGGACTTAGACACCTTATCCAACATATTCTTCCCTTGACGAGTCGGTAAATCGTACACGCTTACATAAAAAAGAATATACCCCAAGGTGTAATTTATATGGGAAGCATAAGCTTCATATTATTATGAAACGAGATTTTTTTTATTACTTATTAAGTTAATACTTTTAACTTTGTACAATTTTCCTATCAAACCCTTTTGGCAACTCCACTTCAAACACAAGAAGGCAGTGAGGGTGGCGAGCAATGAATGCCATTTAAAAGCTGACCTCATTTGGAATCAAAGAGACCAAACATAAATGTTTCTTATAACAATAAAGTGGATGATCCAAGTTAAGGTAAGAATAACCATGCAAATTTTAAGAAAAACAGGAGGGCGCAATGTTTGTAGTTGATGCGATACATATCAATACGATTATACACATTTAGGTTTACAGCACGTAACCACACACCCAACTCAGCCACCATAGAGGTGACGTGTGGCAGTCGGAGCAGCGGCAACAACACAAAACAGCTGCTCGGGGCGGCGGTGGCTACGACGTATCGATAGAAAGGGACGGAGAGAGAAGGGTGTACGACCTTTAATTAGAAACAACAGGAACGACAACCATGACTTTGCTTCTTCTGTTCACCCACTGCCACAACATCCAAACGGCGGCCTTCATCTGCAACGGCAGTAGGAACAAAGATGGCAGTGCTCGCCTTGGTGGTTTCCGCCTTCGACGATGGAGGTGGCGACAAATGGAGGCGAGGGGTGATAATGGTGGTGGTTGGATCATGATAGCATTAGGGTTAGGGTTACATGAACCTTAAAAATGGGAGGGGAAAGGGACCGGGTTCAAGTCCCGTCTTCAAATAAAACTTGGATATATTTTTTACTAGTTTGGTCCCCACTTCCACAAATTAGTTCAGATAAGGTACAATATTTACACTACAGCCCCTGCTCTACAAAATTCCTTACATTTCGAGTCCGTATGTTACAGTTATGACCCTCAATACCAGAAAATATAACTTTTAACACCTATAATGGGGGGGGTGAAGGTGGGTTGCACCTAATCCCACATCGACTTGGAAGGAGAACGAAAGATTTTCTTATAAGGGGTGTGGATACCTTCCTTGACACAATGCATTTTAAAGTCGTGAGGGCAGTAGATCCCATAAAAACTCTGCAGTTAAGCATGCCCGGGCAAGAGCAATCCAAGGATGGGTGACCCCTGGGAAATTTTTGTGCCGGGAGCCCTAAGCACACAATATTGTGATACATACCAGAGGGGGATGTTACATTATAAGTCTCCATAGTTCTTAAGCCTTCTTGACCAACATTAAAAATGTGATGAGCAACATGAGCCTCATGTTGCTCCATTGTCTTCTAAGATATCATCAACTTCCAGAAGTGTCATTGATCAAGTTGAGTTGTATCTTGAATATTGGAATGTGTCTTGAAATTGAGGATGTAAAACTATGTGATCAAGATGGATCATAGACGCAATTTATGTGTCATTGAGTCTTTGGACGTGCCATGATGTTCCATGTGCAATCTTGTTGATCCATTGACTTGAGTTGAGCCACCAAGTATTCATGTTGATTCATCTACCTCTTATTGACCCATGGAGTTATGGATGAGCCATCAATGTTTCTAATGAGCCATCAGTATTCCAGATGATCAATCAATGTATTTATGCTCCACATATGATCTTGATGTGCCATCTGAGATCATGATGATCCAATTTGCTTTCAGCAGGTGCTCCATGTAAACTGCAAGTGCTCCATGTTCAGCAAGTTCTCCATGTCAACTGCAAGTGCTCTAAGTGAACTTCAAGTGCTCCATGTCAACAACAAGTGCTCCAACATATGATTCTTCAAACACTTGTTGAATCTTAGGATCTTTCCAACCTAAAACATTATGATAATGTTTGTTAGAGAGATACAGAAATAGACTCAACTTATTTCAAGTGACAATCACATACAAAAATTTTCCAACACTAATTGTTGGATTGGATGTTTAAGCCCATAACTATAATTGGTATAAACTTGAAATGATAGTAGCACAGTCTTTTTGGGTTTCCCTCAAACCTAGCAATTGAATAGGATAACTTTTAGAGAGAGAGAGACTAATTTATTAATTTATTATATGATTAATAAACTAATTAGAAATAAAAATGACTAATTTGTTAATATATTATGAGAATAATATATTAATTAGAAATTGTAATATTTAATTAATAGTTAATCAGAAACAATTTGGAATTAATTTTGGGATTAATTAGATTAATTAAAAGTACATGGCCGATTTTGTTATTTATTAATAATTGAGAAAGGATGGTTCTAGAACCCATTGGAGGACGTGGATGAAAATCTGTAGGGAATCCCTAGAAGATTTCGTCTAAGGCCCCTTGGACAAGGGGTTTTAGGCTGCTTGGTCACCACACAAACGATCTAGGGCATATCCCTTTAACCCTAGCTTTGGCTCCAAGTTTCCTCAACTATATAAGGAGTCCCTAACCCCTTAATTTCGGCCATGCCTTTCTTCTAAGAGCCTTGGCGAAATCTTGGCTCTCTTCTTCTTCTTCTTTTTTCTCTCTCTCTCTCTCTCTCTCTCTCTATATATATATATATATATATATATATATATATATATATATATATATATATTTCCTCTTGCTAATTTGAGTGTAATTACATTAGAGGCAAGACAATTATGCTCCTTGCTTCCAAGAGATCAACAAGAAGGTGTTGATTGTTATTTGCTACAATAACAATCAAGGTATGTAATACTTAACTCTAACTTGGTATTTTCGAAAATAGCCTAGTGTTCTTAGGGTTTCCTTTCGATGTTCATAGTTATAGGTTCAATAGTGAAAACATAGATCTTTATTAGGGTTGCATGCATACTTAAGAGTTTAAATTTGATTGTTTTTCATAAAACCCATCAGTGGTATTAGAGCTTGGCTAGTTTACTACTGAATAGGCTATAATTGGTTAATTGATCAAATTAGGGTTTATGGAAATTAAACCTTCTAGGCCAAGAATTTTGAAATTAGGGTTTCTTGCACCCTAAGTTTCGAAAAAAAATTGGGTAAGGGTCGAAACCCTTACCTTGCCTCCCAAGTAATCGATTTTAGAGCAAGGTTTCTTGATCCCCAAGTTTTTGTTTTTAATGTAAGGAATGAAATCCTTACGTTCCTCCCCAAGCAAGCCAATTTTTGAAAATGGTATGTTTAGTTAGGGTTTCCTAATTTTTGTAATTGTTAGTTTATCTGATTAAATAGGATAATTATAAAAATAGTTAGATCCTACACCCATTTTTTGAAAATTTGGGTTGAGGATTAAAAATAAATTATATGGTTAATTTAATTAGATAATCCTACATGATTAATTAAATGTTTAATTAATAGATAATTATTTGGTTTATTTTTAAATTTAAATTAATTATTTAATTTTCGAAATTTATATACAACCCTAGTATTTTGAAAAAGTTTTAAAATACACCTTATACTATATGTAAAATTTAAGGTTTAGTAATTACTATATGTATAAGACTAAGTCAATCGAACAGCTAGTACTCCTCATTCACGAAGCTAGTCTATAAGGGCGATATAAGGAAACTGCCTATAAAATGGTAGTTGAATGGGTGTCCACTCTCACCTACCGCTTCGTTGATTAGTGGAGGGTCATTAGATGAACAAATTTGATATGATAATTAATTCTCATTAAAAGTATAATGAGATTAAAAATTACTAGAACCTTCTTTTATTAAAATCCCAAATTTAGGAAAAATGTGAAAAGTATGTTATTCCAAGAAAATGCACATCATACTTTATATGTCGTTAATGGAGCATGTGTGGTGAACCGTCACACTAATAGGGACTATAAAGTCATATGATGGACATCACAAAAAATTATCGTTGTTGATGGAGTGTGTGGTTAACCGACACATCAATGTGATATGATAAATGACATCGAGGTTGTCAAGCAGGTTTGCATGGTTATTCACATCTCATTTATGATCCTCGGCATCCCAATCACAAAAAGTGAGAGCATAATCTGAGATTAAACATGCCATTGCTTAGATTCAATGAATCTCAAAAGATCTAGAAGTTTTACAAGATTGAAATTGGTAAAAGCCTTACCTACCTAAAATAAATTCGAATTTGATTACGACATCCCTCTTCAAAGTTTGAATAAAAAATATGGATCTTAGCCTTAATTTAAAATTTTTGGGTTAATAATTAAGGACTAAAATCAACTAACTTGAATTCTCTTTTCTCCCGTTATAGATGTCAAGTTAAGAAAATAATGGCCTTCCTTATTCTGTTGGAAATGATTTTCCTCTTTCTTCTGAAGATGATCTTCCACTTTCTAATTAAGGTGAAAATGTTTTCTCTTCTTCAGGAAATGGTGGAACTGGACGTCATGCTTCTCCAACTCTTCCTCCTCCTCTTCCTCTAGTAACTCTCCCCACGTCATGTTTTCTCGAGTCGAAAGATAGGAAACTACTCAAGCCCTATTGGCATGTAGATATTAAGATGGAAATCGGATGTTCTGGAAATGAAATCGTACATTGAAAAATTAGATAGAATGGGTGTATTTTTCCCATGGGAGCAAGCCATTTATTTGGTCCTTTTTTTCCTAAGTAATATTGTCGGTTAATTGAGAACTTACATATGAGGAAGATCAACATGACCCTTATTGATCTGACCCAAATGTTGATTGTTGTTGAAGCAAAAATGCTTAAGAGCACATCTGAAGCATATTCTTAAAGGGTCTAATTACAACGTTTCCATGGACATTGACAATAGTGATAATGGTGGTCCGAAACATATTTCTCTTCCCAATGGAAAGGGATCGGCCAAAGTCAAACTGTTTGATCGTATGGTAAAGAGAAAGACCAGTTCTGAGATAGTTCCACGTCTCAACCCTAAAGAGTCCATATGTTTCTATTTCCAATAAGGGACCTTGGTTGTGAAGCTGCCCAAAGTACCTGAAAGATATCAGAGATAGTAAGTCAAGTCGTGTGACTCTACTTCAATTATATCCATTATCTAAACTCCATTATCTTAACAAGTTCCAATTCATAGATTCTTAATCCAAGCGGGAGACTATTGGATATTGTGTCTAAGCCCATAACCATAATTGGTATAAACTTGAATTGATAGTAGCATAGTCCTTTTGGGTTGCCCTCAAACCTAACAATTAAATATGATAGCTTTTGGAGATAGAGATTGATTTATTAAATATCATATGATTAATAAATTAGCTAGAAATCAAAATGAATGATTTGTTAATATATTGTGAGAACAATATATTAATTGGAAATATTAATATTTAATTAACAATTAATCAGAAATTAAATGAAATTAATTTTATGATTAATTGGATTAATTAAAAGTATAGGGACTGTTTTGTTATTTATTAATAATTGAGAAAGGAAGGCTCTAGAACCCCTTGGAGGAGTTGGACGGAAATCTCTAGGGAATTCCTAGGAGATTTCATCCAAGGCCCCTTGGACAAGGGGTTTTGGGCTGCTTGGTCACCAAGAAAATGATCTAGGGCATATCCCTTTAACCCTAGCTTTAGCACTAAGTTTCATCAACTATATAAGGAGTCCCTAAACCCATAATTTCGTCCATGCCTTTCTTCTAAGAGCCTTGGATGAAATCTTGGCTCTCTTCTTCTTCTTCTTCTTCTTCTTCTTCTTCTTCTTCTTCTTCTTCTCTCTTTTCTCTTGCTAGTTTGGGTGTGATTCAATTAGAGGAACGAAAATTGTGGTGCTTACTTCCTAGAGATCAATAAAAAGGTGTTTATTGTTATTTTCTAATAGCAATCAAGGTATGTGATCCTTAACTCTAATTTGGTATTTTCGAAAATAGCCTAGTGTTCTTAGGGTTTCTTTTTGATGTTCATAGTTATAGGTTCAATAGTGAAAACAAAGAACCTTATTAGGGTTGCATGCACACTTAGGAGTTTAAGTTTGATTGTTTTCCATAAAACCCAACACTAATAGTTTTACAACTTCTTTTCTCACTACTTTTTGCATTTGAGGATTAAGTCTTCATTATGGTTGCACAATAGCTTTTGAATTCTCTTCCATTAGGATATTATGTGAGCAATATGATGGATTTATTCCTTTAATATCTGCGAATTTCCATGAAATTTCTTTCTTCTTTCTTTTCAAAAACCCGATCAACTTATCCTTCTCTTGTTGCCCCAAATCTTTAGCGATTATGACAGGTAGTTCTGAATCTTTTTCTAAAAATGCTTACTTTAAATGATTAGGGAGGGGTTTAAGATTAACTTATCAAGCTTTTCCGGTGGATTTCTTGGTCTTCAACTGGTAATTTGATTTCCTCATGGATAAGATTAAAATTTTCGATTGTTTTGCGGCGAGATTTGATAATCACTATGAGATTTTGGTCAATTTCTATTTCTTGCACATATGGGTATAGTTTAACGTTTTGTTTGGGGTCATTTCCAAAAGGAAATTATTTGTCGTTTATGTTTCTTAATAATCTTTCTAGTTCCTCTATATCTCTCTATAGATTAAAATCTTCTTCCCGTAGTGTTAACATTTTATGTGCTTCTTTATTCTTCATTTCTAAAAGCTCTTCTGCTATAATTACGTTCATAACATCAATTTAGTATGCTTCATCGTATGTCTTTGCATATTTAATTTCCTTGTCTATTCCAAAGGTTAGTTCTTCTTTTCCAACTCTTAATGTTAAAGTTTTCTCATAAATATGAAATAAGACTTTAGCTGTGTTTAAAAATGGTCCTCCAAGCATTATCGGAACTTGCTCATCTTCTTTCATATCTAAAATCAAAAAATCTACTGGAAAGATAAATTTATCGACATTTACTAATAAGTCTTCGACCATTCCCTTGGAAAATTTAACATATTTGTTTGCCATGTGAATTGCCATTCACGTTGGTCTTGGTTCGGATAAACTAATTTCTGAATAAAAAGAATAGGGCATCAAGTTTATGCTTTCTCCAGAATCTGTGACATCTTTCGTGATTTCTAAATTTCCAAATTGACACGGTTTGGTTAAACGACCAGGTCACCCATATTTTGTAGTAACTTGTGCATTCCTACTTAGCATTCTTCATTTAGAATTATACTCAAAAGTTCTCCCATTTTCCTTCAATTCAAAACTAGTTCATGTATGCCTTTTGCATACCTGGGAATTTCTGGCACTACTTTAATGAATGGTATATTTATTTGTAAGGTCTTTATATGATTCTAAAAATTTTCAAATTCCAAGTCTTGTTTTTCTTTCCTTAATCTTTGAGGATACAGAATGGTAGACTTGTATTCCTTTAGTTTCAATGGTTCCCCGTTTAACCTTTCATGTGGTTCTGGTGTATTTTCCGTTTGTTCTTGCTTACTATTTTCTTACCTTTGTTTGGTTTTGCAGGTAAAGGTTCTAGTACTTTTCCTCTTCTCACACCAATATCTTCTACATTTTCCTTTTGTCCTTTTGTAAATTTTTCTATCTTATTTTCTATGGTTTTAATGGTATCTCTAAGTTCTTGTAAACATAGATATGTGGACTCTTCAATTTTGATAAACAACTCTTCCTTATCTTTCTGTCTTTGAGTAAAGATATCAATGCATTGGGCAATAAAATCCTCTAATTTCCATTTCTTCAAAATTTCCTTTGAACGAATTCTCTTATTTCAGGTTGACCATTTATTACATAATTTCTAATCATCATATTTGTCTCGTGATGATATACTATTTTTTTTCAATTTATATCAAAAGGGAAATTCTGGCTTCGATGAGCTTCCCCATAATTATCATATCCCCCTATTATTGTTTATAGTTCATTGTTCATCAATTTTATGCGGCTTCCTAGGTCTTCTAACTTTGATAAAACTATAGATAGTTTTTTTTTGATTTCTTTAATTTTTTATCAAGAGGATGTCATTCTTTCATATGTTGTGTTATTTCTTTTATTACTTCTTTTTCTTCTACCTGCATTTTCTTCAGAATAGTCCTCTACGGTCCATTATCTTCTTAGGTTTATATTTATTTCATTATAAAAATGTTCAGGATTTGATGTTGGTTTAAATGATGTTGATGACTCATTATCAACATTTCCTTCTACCTATTCCAAACCTCATAAAGTGACTCTTCTCATTCTTGTTGTAAATTATAGATTTTATTTTTGAGTTTTTCTATCCTAGATAGCAGATTGCATTCCTTTATAAATTCAACATTTAACAAATTGCTAGGTATTTATACTTCCCGGTGTTATAGGTTGTGACCATCATTTTTCCATTCCTTGTAATGTTATGGGGGATACCCATAGCATTACCACGTCTTTATCTACTCCTGGAACATTGAATAGGTCGGAAATTTCTTCCACATCTTCCATATGTCATAGTGGATCTTCTTGTTCGGTGGCGAAGGAGGTTTTTTCTTTTAACATTCCTAAGCATTTCTCTTTCAATTCAAATATGGTTTATGTTTGGTGTATTGGTCTAACTATTCATGGTGTTATATTATCTGTGTTTCTAAGGGTATATTCTTCTAATGTAAGCTTCTCAATTGTTTTGTTTTTAACATGAAATCTCGACGAGAATTTCGGTAACGACAGTATTTCGTTACAAATTCGATTATTTTGACTTCTATGATTTTTCTTGCTAGTGGAAAACTATTCCCCGGCAACAGCGCCAAAAACTTTGATGTGCGGAAATAGTGTAATAAACTAAACTTAATTTAAACTACAAATCTAGTTTTAAATTTATAAATCCTAATAAACTAAACTGATTAACTGACTACTAGAACTAGACAGTGTATCCAATTAGGAATAGTATCAGTTGAAGTAAAGGTGTTGAATTCAAAGGGAAATAAAGATATATTAATTAAGAAAATCTAACTAAACTAATTTAAATAAAGCAAAATACTAAAAATGTCAAACAAATAATTAAAGGTTACTTTCGTTTAGAATTCAAATCTCCTTATAATTACGTTTAATTCATTTAAGTGCAACAGAACTTCATAGGCAGTCATTGATTTCTAATTTGATTAACTCAATGCTAATATCATTAATCATGTGACTCTAAGTTATCTACCATCCATGATAACTTTTCTAGACTCGGTTTATTCATTCATATTATTCAATAACTTAACAGATTTGGTTAATCTCCAGGTTAGTGAAAACCTCTAAAATTGTCCAAGTTATTGGGTCAATCACAAATACTAATCATAATTTTATTATGTTTAACCTACGGTATCCCTCCATTAGTCACCACTGCCTACGCTCTTGACATAGTTTTTTTAGCTTGGATAAAATGAGTAGTTGCAAAGTGAAAAGGCAAAGTAAGCAATTACACATGACTCAATTTTTGTTTTATATATATATATATATATATATATATATATATATATATATATATATATATATATATATATATATATATATATATATATATATATTGTAACATCCGGATTTCCAGGTACATTAATTATTCATTTATTTTTGGAGATTTTGGGAGGGACTCGGCGAGTTGACGCTTAGACTCGCCGAGTAGTGTCGCAATTTTCCATCCGGGTTGATGCCCGGACTCGGCGAGTCGACTAGTGGACTCGGTGAGTCCACGCTGTTTAATGAAACCCTAATCCCCGGGGCTTGAGGCCTATTTAAAGGGGCTTATAGCCATCAATTGCGGCTACCAGACCCCTGAGTGAAACCCTAAGCGATCTAGAGCGTTTGTGAGGGAGGAGAGGCCATTTTTGATCCTTGTGTGGGTGTTTTTGCAAGAAGAAGGTGACCAAGGCAAGAGGAAGCTGAAGAAGGAGCTATTATGTGGATTTCAGAGCCTAAGAACTTCATATTGAGGTATATATTCGATCCTTCTTCAGTTTTGGGTGTTAATCCTTGAGAGTTAGGGTTTCTAGCCCATTTAGAGTGTGATTGTTAGTGTAATTGTTCCCTTCTTGTAATGAGGCTGCGGATCTGGATCCAAAGAGGTCCAGAGACCTAAGCCCCTTGATCTTTATGGGGTGTCATTTGGTAATATGAGCTTAGGGTGGCATATTGAAGCCATTTCTTCAAATAGAGCCATTGGGTCTTTGCATGGGCATCAAGATCCAAACTTTACGTGTTTATATTGCTTGAGGAGGCCAGATCTATGAGTTAGAGGAACGGATCTGACCTTAGGAGGTCATTTGAGCTCGAGCATGGCATGAACTCGCCGAGTACCAAGAGCAGACTCGGCGAGTAGGGCTAGGGTTTCCCATAAGTTCACTCTGCGAGTACTTGTCGAGTCGGGGGAATGACTTGGTGAGTCAAAGGGAATTAGAGGACTGGAGTTCAAGGCTGAACTCGCCGAGTTCATATTGGGACTCAGCGAGTTGAGTCGGGGTGGCCCCGCGATTCATGCTAGGTGTAACTCGTCGAGCAGGGGGAAACACTCGACGTGTCACGCGAGACTAGAAGGATAGTGGACACGCGTAGACTTGCCGAGTCACCTAAGTGCACTCGGCGAGTCGGGTCAAAGTCTGACCGTTGACTTTGTTGACTTTGAGGGTTTGGTCAACAATGGGGTCTTTATGTCAAGAGAGGGTTGAGTTTAGTCTCGAGAGTTATATTTATGAGAGTATTTTACTTTATGTGATTAGGCGGAGGCTAGACCATATTTCCACCGAGTCGGAGATTTACCGAGACATCCGAGGTGAGTCTTCTCATTATACTTACCTAGAGTGGTAACAGGTTATGTGCTAGTATACTGCTGAGTTATGTGCCAGTGTATTTGTATGCTATTTATGTGTGTTGTTGTGATATGTGATATGCATGATTCAGAGTTTCCAGAGATAGGACCAGTGGGTCCATAGAGTTAGGGCTAGAGAGCCCACAAAGAGTTGGGACTGGAGGGTCCCACTGAGACACACTGACCAGAGGGTCAGCAGAGCTATAGCCTCGTGTGGCTAGTATGTGTTAGAGTGGTATTTTGGGGAACTCACTAAGCTTTGTGCTTACAGTGTTATGTGTTATGTGTTTCAGGTACCAGTGATGATCGCGGGAAGGGGTCGGCATGATTCGTACACACACATAGGATTTTATGTATTTCGATCTTGGGAAATGTTTTGTGGAACAAAGTTATGATACAATGATATTTTATTAATAAATGTGTATGGAAAATGTGTTTTGAAAATGTGAAAAAATTGTTTTAATTTTTACGGTGTTACATATATATATATATATATATATATATATATATATATATATATATATATATATATATATATATATATATATATATAGTAGTCGGTATGAACCCTTTTTTTCTGGCTCGTCCTAAGCATTTAAGAATATTTAAATTTTTAGGACCGACCCTTAAATCATGCACTGAGTTACATAAACATGACAAAGTTGTTATTATTAATCACGGATCTTTAGTCAAACATTTAACATAATAAATTAAATAACTATTAAATTCCTTTCAGTGAATTAAAACATAATCATCTTTGATAGTCTCCAGCTAAACGAAAGTATAGACTTATCCCATAATCAAAACTAAGACAGTCGGGTGTGGGCAACACCATAAGGGTGTTATCTAACGTGGGCTGCCCATAACGGCGCCATAACGCGGAAAACACCGCCCCAGGGTCCCATTATAGGGCGTTACGTCAAGACGCGTGACGATGGTAACGCCATTTTTTCGACCGTTGCATTTTCTTTTCCGTTGAAAAACGGTAATATTACCGTTTAAAATCGGTGAAATGTAAAAAAAAAATTTACTACTTCATTTTTTTAAACTATATATATATATATATATATATATATATATATATATATATATATATATATATATATATATATATATATATATATATCATTTTACACTTCTATTTCTCTATATCTATCACTATTTCTTTTATTATCATTCAAAAAAAAAAAACCACTATGGATCAAAACTCGAATACCCCTCTCCGAAGACAAACACATACACTCCATTAGGTTTTGCGGGATATGAGGGATACATGAACCTTCTAACCTCCCAAAACTCACCACAAATTCCATATTCCGGCAATTTTTTCAATCCCGCCTCACCCCCACTACAATTACCTACCTCGCCATTGATGCAACAAAATGCAAACATTCAACAAAAACTTTTTACCACATTCGGTCCCATGCGCCAAACAGTCACACAACCCACACCCACGCAAGAACCCGTTGTCGATACACAAGCCGGTGGTAGTCAGAGAGCATCGGGAAAAAAAGGGAGACCAAAAAAGAAAGGGAAAGAGGTCGTTGTCGGGACGGACGAAACGGAAGCACCTCCAACATGGTGGACGCCGGAGGAAGAGCATGCGTTGGCGATGGCTTGGTGCGGTACTTCAAAACAACTAACTATGGGGAACGATATGAAGAGAGTTGCTTTTTGGGATGCCGTAATCGTCAAATTCCGCACAATTTTGAACAAGGGTGACTCGTATCGCAATAATGATATGCTTAGTGGCAAATGGACTCCAATTTGCCGGAAGTGCACCAAATTCAATTCCATATACAACAAACTTTCTTCGCAATGTCAAAGTGGTGCTAATGATTTCGATGTGTTTAGAGCCGCGATGGAGGAATATCACATGCAAATGGGGCACATATTTGAGTATGAAAAAGTATGGGAGTTAGTGAGGAAAGATCCAAAATGGATGAAAACGCCAACATCATCGGAACAACAATCCGAAAGGTCTCGTGGTTCGGGTTCGGTTGACGTTTCCGACGGACACACGAACATCGACCTTAACGAGGACACCGATGAGATCCCGGACGAGTTTGACGACATTGAGGAAATCTCTCCGCCACGACGACCTATGGGCGCGACAAAGCGAAGCGCGCTCAACGACTTGCGGAGAAGAATGAAAGTCGGCTTCGAGAGCACGAGGAAATGAAAAAAAATTCGACGCCCACACGGAAATCGCAAATAAAAGATACGAATTGCAACGAGAGCATTTGGATTTCCTTTGTCAAGAAGCCCAAGAAGATCGCATATCGAAAGATTTGACAATTTTTACGACAAACAAGAAAATTTACCACCGAAACGAGCTGAAGTGATACGGAAGATGAAAGCACAGATAGAGAGAAAATACTTGAGCGACGAATAGTTTGTCGGTGTTTTTTTTTTTTTTTTTTTTTTTAATTATTATGACTATCGTGTGTTGTTTTTTTTTCAATGGTTTTTTTTTTGGTTTGTAATATATTTTTTTTAAGTTTGTATGGTATTTTTAATTTTCTAGTTAATGAAATTATGTTTTATTAATTTATATGTTTTTTTTATAAATATATGACATATATTAAAAAAAACAAATTAGAATAATAGAAATTAAAAACATCCAAAAAAAATAAAAATAAAAATAGAAAATAGTATGTGTTATCCAATGTTATTTGGTGTTGTTCATTTTCACCATTGGTGTTATAACAGCAAATTGTGACTAGGATGATGAACTGGACAATTTGGGTGTGATAACATGTTGCCCACACCTAGCCGAAATAAACTGAAATGTTAAACATATTGCCAACCAAATTAAAGTTGAATGTGTAACAAAAAGACTTCTTTTTCGCTTCTAGAATTCATACGGTTGTAACTTCTGGGTCTTTGCTTCCTTTTTCCAAAAACATGAAATTGGGTTCCAATTTGTAGCAATATGTAGCAATATGTAGCCGTTTAATTCTTGGTGTGACAAGATATTCGCAGCACGAATTACAAGATCTTCAAAGTCTTCGAAATCTTTTACTATTTTGGAGATATTATTTATTTAAATATCGTTTATTATTCAAGCTATTAATATGCTACAAATATCTTATATTTTATCCTTTAGTCTTTATAATCTACAAAATACAACTTTATACCCTTTCAATATCAAATATCTATTAAAATGTGCAGAAAAGTATTAAATATGACCCTTAGAATATATATAATACATTAAATATCAAGAAAAGTATTAAATATGACCCTTAGAATATATATAATACATTAAATATCAATGAACGCAGGAAAGCTAGTTGATATATCATCTTTCAACGTTCAAAGAGTTGGTTGGAAACATAGAGAACATGAGCATAAAATATGATGAGGAAGACTTGCTCTATTCCTACCATCATTTTTATCCAATTCATATGTTCACTTTCGAGATAGCCTCAAAAAAAGTAGACAAAATTTCACAATTGTTCCTTGTGGTTTACAGAATATCGCACTTTGAGAACTTCCTAGCAAAAAATCATGCGACTGATCCCTATGGTTTGTAAAATTACATGAAAGGTCCTCCTGCAGTTAAATCTAACTTTTCAGCTGTTAAATTTTATTGGAAAAGACTATTTTGCACTTGTACCAATATTGCAATACACTAAAAACCTCAAGAACTATTTCTGTAATCTTATAAATTTGAAATTTTGTATATATATAAATTATAAATATAAATTCCCTATATATATATATATATATATATATATATATATATATATATATATATATATATATATATATATATATTCAACAACTTGATAATTTTTTTAATCCTTTTAAAATTTTGTTTTCTATTTTTATTTTATAATTTTAGTTATTTATGGTTTTTAATGTTTTTATTTATTTTGATTGAAGTAAATAAACTTAAATTCAATAAACCATATCCAAATCTTTTTTTCTTAATTATGAAAAGAAACGTTAATGTTTTTTTTTTAAATTTATGTTGTTTCGGCTTATTTATTTTGTTTTATTTTTTAATTTGATGCTCTATAGTTAATATCGTTAGCAACTTTATGTTTGCATTTATCATTATCATTATTTCACTTTTTGTTGTTTTTTTAATATATATTTAGTTATTTATTATTCTTCTAATGTTTATATTTGTTTTTATTCAAGTAATGAAAAATAGAAAAAAAAAACTCAAACCCCAAAGTTGTAAAATACTTTAAATAATTAATACATTTTACACTTTTCATATTTTTTTGTTTCTTTTTTTGCAATTTTTATTGATTTTGGTTATTTATGGTTTTCGTAAATTTTTTTTTTGATTTGTGTAAATAAAAAAGTTATGTTTATTTTCTTTATTTATATTTGTAAATATAACTATTTTTTTACGTGAATCAAAATAAAAAAGTTATAAAAACCATAAATAACCAAAATTATAAAAAAAAAAAAACTCATACACCAAAATTGTAATATACTATAATATATTCATTCATTTTAAATTTTTTGGAAAAGGTCAAAAAACAGTTATCAAGTTGATGAAAAATAAAACCAAACAATGAAAAAAAAATAGGAAATAATTAAAAAATAATATGAAATAAATTAAAAAGTAATACTAAAAATTATTAAAAAATACGAAAAAACCAAAAAAAAGATGAAAATGTAAAATGTATTAATATATTATAGTATATTTGTATTTGGTGTTTGAGTTTTTGTTTTTTTGTTTTTCAATTTTTCATTACTTGAATCAAAATAAATATAAAAATTAGAAGAAGAATAAATAACTAAATATATATATAAAAAAGTGAAATAATGATAATGATAAATACAAACATAAAGTTACTAACGATATTAACTATACAAAATCAAATTAAAAAATAAAATTAAAAATAATAAATCTTAACAACATATATTTAAAAAAAAAAAAACATTAACGTTTCATTTCATAATTAAGAAAAAAAGGTTTGGATGTGGTTTATCGAATTTAAGTTTATATACTTCAATCAAAATAAATAAAAACATTAAAAAACCATAAATAACTAAAATTATAAAATAAAAATAGAAAACAAAATTTTAAAAAGATAAAAAAAATTATCAAGTTGTATATATATATATATATATATATATATATATATATATATATATATATATATATATATATATATATGTAATTTATATTTATAATTTATATATATACAAAATTTAAAACTTATAAAATTACAAAAATACTCCTTGAGGTTTGTAGTGTATTGCAATATTGGTACAAAGGCAAAATAGTCTTTTCCATTAAAATCTAGCAGCTGAAAAGTTATATTTAACGGGAGAAGGACCTTTTATGTAATTTTACAAGCCACAAGAACCAGTCACATGATTTTTGCTAGGAAGTCTTTAAAGTGCGATATTATATAAACCATAGAACCAATTATAAAATTAATATATATATATATATATATATATATATATATATATATATATATATATATATATATATATATATATATATATATATATATATATATATATATATATATATATATATATATATATATGAAGCAAATCACCTGTAGCAAAGACGGCTTGTTCTGTTATCCTATGGAGGTGTAGTGACCTCCCATCACTCCACATCAGTCTCTTACACATTATTTTCCCATCTCCACCTTTCATCACCACTACACATCACTCAATTTTTATAGTACAATAATATCTATTAAATAAATACAAATTAAAATATAAAATTAATTAAAATTAAACATTTCATTGACTCATAAAAAATTAAATTACATACTAAAAATAATAAATACTTATCCCTAACCGTTTTTTCATCGAAAGTGTGGCTAGGAGGTACAAAATCATCTCTCCATTTAATTTTTAAGGAATGTTGACCGATGCACCACACAGTGCAACTTCCTTTTTAGAGCTCTTACCCGGTCGTGATAATTTGGGTTTTTTTTGGGAACCAACTCAGACTATGTTTCGGGCACAGGTTCGGGTTGAGAATAATGCATATGGGGTGGGGTTTGTGAATGTTTAATTTAGGGATGAACACCTTGAAATTGAGAAGGGGAATTGAAAATTCCATATTGTGAGAGCAAGGAAATGGTAAAAGTTTAAGAGAGAAAATGTAGAAATTGGATAAATTGTGAATAAAGTTAGTTGGTTAAATGACTATTTAATTGGTTTTAAGCAAAAAAATAAATAATAATAAATAAATAAATAAATAAAAGACAATTTATTTTTGGGCGGCCAGTAAGGATGTCAAAAAGTCTTATGGGGGCACCGTCCCGTTTGCCCCCATTGACATCCCTAGCGGCGGGTCACGAGACATCACACCACCTCAGCATCACGGCTAAAGGGGACGGTGTCGACGTCCGTGATGTGATGCGATGTGATGACACCTAATTATCGGCTAAAGGGGACGGTGTCGACGTCCGTGATGTGATGCGATGTGATGACACCTAATTATCACCTTGTATTGCGTTGAATGCACATTCTATAGTCTTAGTTGACAAATTATTAGATTTTATAGTCGACAATATGAGTTTCAAAAACCCATCTTTTCATGTGATGGTTGCCTTGGTGATAACAACATGAATCTAGTAAGTATGAACGTATGCTTAGTTTACCAAGAAAAACAGACACCCTCACGAAACAATGAAATAGACAGTTACTAACTATTCATATTACAAACGAAAACAATTAAAGTTGAGAAAAGAAACTTTACGAAACTTATCAAAAATTAAATGTCAAAAATTTAAGTTTTTGGTTCAACACAGGATATCCAACATATTTTGGGCTGCTAAAGTGGTCATAAAGTAAATCTTTTCGTCAATAAACTTAATAAAAATAAAAACCTGGTAGACACTCTATTGTCATGGTCAGAGAAGAAGATTAGAAGAAATATGTTATTGAAATTCATTGACCACAAAGTCGGTATTTAAAAATATAAGATTTTCTCCACATATACAAAATCTTGAAAATTATTATGAGTAACATCTCAACCACTACAACCAATAATTTTCTAACAGAACCTAAGACTAGATACTCACATCAATTTATTAATCAAATAAAATCACATATATGACTCGGTCTTATAATGACTATTCCATGGACCATGGACATATCGGTTATAATGACCATTCCATAGTTATATCCAAGAACTTCTGTTTTATAATTTCTAATTATCAAATAATCTATGTATAAACAATAGACTAAACGGATCTAGACAAAAAAATAATCATAACGTTTATTTGAAATAACCAAAAAATTTGGGTACTGGGAAAACGACATTTATATCAAAAACGAGACATATCAGACTCATTGTTTACATTCAAGACTGAAAAACTATATTTGATTAGACATAACACTGTCTGAATTTGACATGTTCGCTAAGGTACATCCAAAACTCTCAAGTTGTACATTCACGCCTGTAATAAAATCTATCTAAGGATGCTGATGCACCTAACAAATATAAAATTCTCACCTACCACCTTATTCTAGTACGATATAAACGTATTAATCCAAAGACACTTATTCATACTTAATTTAAACCGATTCATTCGCTATAAAATCATTTCACTTTCATATAAAGATGAGTTCATTTTAAAAAAAAATAGTATGTAGAATTGTGAAGAGGAAGATTTTTATTGGATCTTAATTCATATCCTTAAGTTGGCCCAAAGCATCCCAAATTCTATTGTGGTGGACCGTGGGTGAGCATCTTGACAGGATTTTGCCCAAACCGTATTGTTAAATGTAACTTGAGCATTTGGAACATTCTCATCGAACATCTGGTTTCAATGGAGCATTTTGGATATGATAACACTCATCAATATGATGACACTCATGGTTATGATGTCACTCTTGGGGATGGATCATTAGTAGAAATGCCATTAACATGAAGTACCCCTCAATTGGACATGATGTGTCGTCATGACACCTCAAATAAGCACAATGAAGAGGAAGTGTCACCATGTGACAAGGTGCCACTCAATGGAACCTGGTGCGTTGTCATGGAACCTCGATGTAGTATTATGAAGAAGTGCCACCAAGTGACAAGGTTCCACTCAATAGCACTTGATGCACCGTCATGGAACCTCAAAAAAACTCTATGAAGAGAAGGTGTCACTCAATCACACCTAATGCATCGTCATGGTACATAAGAATATTTTTGAAAACTCTATGAATAAGAATAATCTCTTCCTGCCTATGAACATAGTTCATCTTCACCAAACCACGTAAATATTGTATCCTTTTGTGCTTTTTGTTCTATGTGATATCCACATTAATTTCTAACAAAGGTTATCAAAGCTTGGTAAGTGGTATTAGATATGTTTTAGTTCTTGACAAGCGTCGTCTGATTTCTATGGCACGAACCGATGTCATCATCGAACCATACCAGAAATAGCTATTGGTCAAGTCCTTGCTTCCCATGTCCACCTTGATTTGAGATTTGGTATTCCAAGGTTCGGGTCCACACATTTTCGCGAAATATATGAACCAAACCGGATACTGCGGAGTCACATTTCAAATTTTAAGTTTCCAATAACAATCATTTTCTATTTTGCTGCAAGTTAAAAAAACAGACCTCAACTTCTCCAAAACAAAAAGCTTCATTATAAGCATTTAGAACACAAGAAATTGGCCTTTATCTTCTCCAAAACATAGAAAAATCATACATCATCGTCTCTATTCAAGAATTCAACTCCTTCCATGGAAGATACCCATATACTTTTTTTTACTTTTTTATATCCTTCAACTAATTTCCTATTGTTAACATATAATCTAAGATTGTGTAAGTATAAAGTTCATGTATTGAAACATATATTATACAAGTACATAAAGCATAATTTTTTTTATAATTATAAGGTACTTATATATTGTTTGCATTCGACATATCTAATGCAAAGAGGATGTATTACATGTGTATATGCAAATTGTACAAGTAAATAAATGTAACAATTTGTTAAATTAGGTCAGTGTTGGGTGGTCAAAGAACCGCAAACTCAACTTTGAAACGACCTATTTTGTAGTATTCCTTGTTCTGCAGTGCAATTGAAGTCATCACACCTGATATTGCATTTGGAATACCTTAAAATTTCTCAAAGTTGACAGCCGTTAACAATCAAAAAACAATTAACAGAAGAAGTATTAATTAATGGCCTAAAAATAAAAAATTTCTAATTAAGTATACGTAGGAGCTATAGACAAGTTATTTGAATAGATTATGTTATCCTGATTCTGTGGATATAAAGAATGCCCAAAATGAAGATCGTATGAGGAAGTTATGCCCATTTCAAGTTATAAAATCAGTATTTATCTGATTTTCCTAAAATGATTTCTACACTGCTTTATTTGAAGTAGATACGAACCTCGTAAATTGTTTTTGAGAATTTTTTTGAATGCAGACTATGGTCTATTATTTAATTTCATTTATATGACATTTTTAATCTAGAGCAAAATCAAAGTCGTAAAATTTGTCGAATCCGAAACAATTAATCGTGAAACTTTAAACGCCATTTCATGGAGTTTCGTATACCAAAATTCAACTCCATATGCATTTATGGAATTACCATGACCTAGACAATAAGCAGGAAATTTCAGAAAAAAAATTACATGTCGGGATCAATGACACGTGAATCGAGAAATGGAGTAACATCATATAAGGAATTATGCACATGCTTTATTACCCAAGATATCTCCAAAATAAAAAGTCAATTTGACTTCAATAATTCAGAAAACTTAGCTTCTATTGGAAGCTACATTTTTCTCACTACCCTCCCTCTTGATCTCTCTCTCAATTTCATAACCTCAAGGTATTTTTGGTTAAACTGACAAGCATACATATGGTAAAATAACCTAGAAAGAAAATCTACAATAATAATAACTTTGACTTTTGGCAATTTTCGCTTTATTGTTGAACTTTCTTCAACTTGAGTCTTCAATAATTTGGAACTTTTTCAACTTAATTCATAATATTTATTGGTCTTCATATCTTTGTAGACTCTTATTCACTCAAACTTTTTCAACTTTTTTTTTCCTTTTCTATTTCTTTTCTCTCTTTTTTTTCACAACTCACTTTTTTCACTCATAAACTAAAAATCCTAAAAGAAAAACATATGCTTAAGAAAGGGAACTTAACTTCAACATTTATTGGTTATGAGTATTAGTCTAAAGTGCGATGACTACATAAGTTCTCCTAGATACGTTTCAAGTACATGATGCTAAAGTTTTTATATCACTCAAACTAAAAACGCTTGCGTTTTTGTCCCAGGATTTCACTAAGATGGGAAAGCCAGAAATACACTATAACAAATTGGTTCTTCTTAGGGATCACATCGAATCATCCCACATAATACTAGCAAACTAGCTCATATGCATTAATGTCAAAATTATAGAAATGGCTACATTCTTTAGAATATTTTTGAAAGCCTATTAATTTTTTAAATTTCAAGCATTTTTCTAATTAAATTATTATGCTTGATAATCCTTTTCTGACCCTGTACCCCATATTTGTGTCATACAATTCTCTCATTGTATGCTATAAATAACAAACACAATAAAAAGTAATAAAAGTGAGAAAAGGGAACAGACTCCCCCCTTGGGTAGTAGTGGCGAGATCGAATTCTAATCAGTGGTGGGAAAGCTTTAACATCTCGAATAATTAACTGGAACTGGACTTTTGCAGCTACTCATGAATGTGCCAATAAAAATGTGAACCAAAGACTTGCATCTTTGAAAAGGTGCGGTGCAAGAAACTTCAAAATAATACTTTGTGCTTCAATCATAACGTGGGAAAGCATACGCCACATTGTTAAGTCGAAAGAAAGAGGAAAAATAGCGATCTCTAAAACCTCATGTTGTGAGAGTAGAAGACTCATGACATAAGTATGAAGAAATTGAATTCAAAATTGCAAGAAAAACTACCACACAACATGAATGTTAGATCTCACATCGTGAGACCTAGGCGCTAGCAGTGTGCAATTCTTCAATAATTCGTCTTTGCTTGTGAGCTTCAATTTTCCTCTTAACCGATTAAGACTTGTTTTATAATATTATTGTTGGGTTTTATGTGTTGTGCCATGGGATGTTCTTTTGTATATCCGGTATTGGGCCTGTCCAACCGGGATTATAGATTAGGGTTACGTACTGTATATATAGTGCATGCATGTATGACTTAGTACGAGGGTAATTAATTATCTTTTGCATTATAACCCTAAAAACCACTACAGACGAAGTTCTTAATCGAGCTCTTCTGAGGTGTCAAAGTTTAATCATTCGACATCATTCAAACCATTCTCATGTTCTTTATTGTTTTTCTGCTTGAATCTATCGATCTTTAAGGAATATTATTCCAACAATTGGTATCAGAGCAGGAGACTGTGTTTATCATACGCATCTCTTCTGTGTGAAGAATCCTTTAGGTTTTCAGCTTTTATCAATAATTGATAAAAATCCTAATCTTTAGATTACAAGTTTGATTCTAGCAGATCCGAAAACAAGCTCATCATGTCACACGACGACTCTCAAGCTAATCCTATTAACATCTCAAACAACATTGTATCCAGTACAAGGGTTCCTATTCTCTACACTCAAGACTATGAAGTATGGGAACATCACTTTGAAGATTATGTGATTGGATCTGAAGATAATGGCTATCTCATCTAGGAAGCCATTACGATCGGTCCATTCATCCATTTTGGAACAAACATGAAAATAAAAACTCAAAAGGAATATAATAAGCTTTTATTGGATGTAGAAAAGATACCACAAGATGAAAAAGATAAGCTGACATGCAATCTCAAAGCTTTAAGGATGATCTGGTTTGCCCTACAAGCAAACACCTTCCGTCTGGTTAATTCATGCTCTACTGCAAAAGAGATATGGGACAGACTGAAAGAACTGTGTTCAACCGATGAAGATCTAGAGCACTCAATACAAACCTTGTTTCTCTCTGAGTTCGGTGCCTTTACTCAAAAACCTGAGGAGACTCTTCTTCAGACGTTTGATCGTTACAATCATCCGCTCAACAAGATGATGAAGCATGGTATTGAATGAAAGGAGATTGAACAGAAAGCCACGTTTATAAATGGCCTAAGACCTGAGTGGATGGAAGTGGTCTCAACTGTAAAGGCTTATGAACAGTTCAAGTCTTACTCGCTGGAAAAACTGATGGGAATCCTAAAATCCCATGAAAGCACAGTAACAAAAGAAGCAAAGGTTGTGTCCGACATGGGCTCATTAGCCCTTATCTCGAAAGGAAAGAATGTGACGGAAGAAGAAGATGATTTAGATTTGTCTGAGTGTGATCTTACAAGCGAAGAATATGCAATGATGGTCTCCAATCCTAAGAAGTTTGCAAGAAGAAAATTCCCTTCCAATAAGAACCGAAACTGGCAAGGAATCTACAGCTCATAGAAGGTGAAAGAAGAACTGAAGAATGTCACTCAAAAGGACGATGATAAGAAAGAAAGCAAGCTGGCAGGAGATTCTGGATACGATTGCAATTACTGTCACGGCAAGAATCACTTTGCCAAGGACTGTATGTTGAGAAAGATGACAGAGAAAAAGGACAGTGAAGATGATGAAGCCTATTACTTGCGAAAGTTGGATGAAATAAAGAAAAAGAAAGCAACAAATAGTTCAATGAATGCTTTAGTTGTGCAGGAGAATCTGGAAAATGACGAGTTCGGTGGAGTTGAAGTCTGGTCAACCGACTCTGAAGATGAAGTAGTAAGAAAGCCCTCGCAGGGTAGAGCATATGTGGCTAGAGAGGGAGTCAGCAGTTCGGCCGGGAAGTGCTTGATGGTATCTGCAGAAACACCAACCGAAGGTGAGGATAAGGAGTCGAATCTGAAAAGAGACAAGTGTTTTGCAGCCAAGCCTGTCAGCGAAACGATCAACGACTGCGGTCGTTTGATTAAAAAGGTACAATCCATCCTAGAATCATTGAGAGTTCCTGTCACTAACTACGAAGAAGAAATGAACGAACTAAAATTTAAATTTTCCAACTTAAGTGGTAGTCTCATGCAAACCCGACTAGCTAATTCTAACCTAACTGATCAACTCAACAGGGAGTCTTCCAAGAGTGAGGAAAGGAGAGCATGGATACAGCTGAAGGAGCAAGAGTTAGCTAGGGCTAGTGATGACATTATTTATTTGCAAAGAGACAATTTAAAGTTTTTGAAACAACGAAATGTTTTCTGTTTAATTGCAAAACACTTATACGCTAACATAACTCAACTTCATCTAGATTGTGAAATAGGGAAAAAGCTTCATAAGATGATTTTACCATTCCTTGAATTTAAGGAGGATGAAGTTATTGCTGAATGTGATTTAATAATGTCCTCTAACGAAGTTTCAGTCACTTACAAATATGGAATGAACAAAATTGAGATCTTTATCGACTCCAAAGAACACAAAAGTATGCTTAAAAATCTGTTGGATGAAAATGATAGGTTGAAAATTAAGTCCGAAACCATATGAACATTTGACTCGTCACATGCCAAACTTTGTTGAGATCATAAAATAAATGTCGAAAACACATCAGAATTCAATGAGGAAAGTGAGTTGAGCAAAATATCAGTGGAAGATGTAGTTGATTGTTCTGAGTTCTTAAAGAACGAAACCAAGAAAGAAGAACCCCTTATATATGAAAACTCTGTTGAGTATGCTCGCTTGTCAAATGACAAGTCCAAGAAACTCAAAGAGAAAGCAGTGGTTTATCAGAAAGTTCAAACCGTGCCAAATCCGGTTTATGCAGCTACAGGAGTAACTGGAAAACAAACAGCAGAACTAAAAATCCTGGTTGATAAAGACAATGTTGAAGGGTGTGATAACCATTTCTGGTCTGCTCCTATCGATAATGCAGATGAGACTGTCGGTCTGTCAGAACAAACCTCATGGAGGGTAAAGGGCAAATATGTAGCAGAACCAATCAACAAACCCTCAAGCTTTGACAAACCAAGCACTAGTGGAACCAAAGAGACAACAAAAGAATTAGGAAAGAAACCGAAAGAATCAAAGAAAACCATGAATTTATCTCCTAATTCAACCGAAACTCAAAGGAAGAAGCCGTAGTCAAGCTTTAACATTCATAAATCTCAAAAGCAACTGGCTGAATAGAAACGAGAAAGAAACCGGAGATACATGAAAAATCTGAATGAGCGAAAAAGGTTTTAGCAGTCTTAGAACCCTAACCACATCCGTACTCAAAAAGAAACATATGTCAAAGGAAGTGACAAGTTCAAAAACAAACAGAAGTCTAGTTTTGGTCCAAACTCTTATTATTCACGAAACAACAAGCCCATCTTCAGTACACATCAAAACCAAACTTCAGGTTTTGGTTCTTCTACCAAGTATGAGAACCGAAAGTCAGGTTTCGGTTATACTTCATATCCTCAACAGACTCATTGATCGAAGGACGCTAAAGGAAAGGGAAAGCTTGATACTAACACTGACATAAATAATACGAAAAATTCTCACAAACCCACAACTCAAAAGATCATTTCAAAACCATCTAACATTACATCATCTGAAACACTAAAGTTTAAACAAGATAAAAATAAAATTAAAGTGTACACCATTAAACGAAAAGATGAAACAACATTAATAAAAAGAACTTATTTAGTTGATCTTTCTGTTGTAATTCCCTTCTCTATAAAAGACTTACCAGGGCCCAAGAAACTTTGGGTTCCTAAATCTGCTTGAATTTGCAGGTTATCAATGACGAGCAGTTTGATGATGAATCGTATATAGATAGTCGCTGCTCGCATCACATGACAGGGAGAAAGGAAGAATTAAGGGAGTTTCGGTCCCTTAAAGATGGTGGATGTGTAAAGTATGGCAACGACTCTTATGGTACGATCAAAGGTTATGAAATGATAACCAATGGAGATTTCACAATTCGAAGAGTGGCATATGTTGAAGGATTGCAGCACAACCTCATAAGTGTATCTCAATTGGTTGTGGGAACAGGACTGAAAGTCTCCTTTGATGATGAAGGCTCATAAATCATTGAAAAACAATCAAAAAGTGTCTTGTTAAAATCTAAACGAAAGGGTGAAATGTACCCCCTTAATCTCAATCCAATTAAAGGGAAACCAGCTATATGCCTGTTATCCAAAGCTATCCTGATGAAAGTTGGTTATGGCACCGACGATTATCTCATCTAAACTTCAAAGACATTAATAAGTTAGTGCTTGGAGATTATGTCCGGGGCCTCCCTCTGCTCAAATTTGACAAGGAACACCTATGTGCAGCCTGCGAGAAGGGAAAACAAAGCCGAAAGAGCCATCCTACACGTATCAACACCAAGATCATTGAAGCTCTTGAACTTCTGCATATTGATTTATGTGGGCCTTCGACTATCGAAAGCATTCGCGGTAGTACGTACATACTTGTCACTGTCGATGATTTTTCGCGTTTCACTTGGGTTTACTTTCTTAAACAGAAATTAGAAGCTACTCCCAAGTTAAAGATGTTCATCAAGCAAGTGGCACTCCAGCTATGAAAAGTGGTAAGAAACATCAGAAGCGACAACGAACTTGAATTCAAGAATAAAGAGTTTGAAGACTTTCTGGCCGATAAGGGAGTATCTCACAACTTCTCTGCTCCCTATATTCCACAACAGAATGGAATCGTTGAAAGACGAAACCGTTCCCTTTGTGAAGCAGCTAGAACCATGCTGAGCTTCACTTCCCTCCTATTATACTTCTGGGCGGATGCTGTTGCCACTGCTTGTTATACTCAAAACATATCTTTACTCAACAAGCGATTCTCAATTACTCCGTATGAGATTCTAAACAACGAAAATCCCAACGTCAGATTCTTTCACGTGTTCGGTTCAAGGTGCTTCATTCTTAATTCTAAAGAGAACCGCAACAAGTTCGATGTTAAAGCAGATGAGGGAATCTTTCTAGGCTATTCACCCACTTCAAAGGATTATAGGGTTTTGAATAAACACTCCAAACGTATTAAAGAAACCTCTTACGTAACCTTTGATGACCTCTACATAAAGAAAGCACAAGCAAAAGAAAGTGCCACAGGGGAATTTTTTCCTAAATCAGGACAGGTCTTGATTCCCATTTCAAATTTGTTCGAAGAGTATATGAGATTATTTGATGTACCAGTAAAAGCTACACACTCAGAGGCGAATGCAGCCGACAAATAAATCGACCTTCTGAAAAGATTATCGAAGATACTGCGAAAGTCATGACAAAGGATCCTACAAATCAAGCTAATGATTAACCCTCTGACAAACCTCCTAGTAACAGCGCAATATTCGAGGGGGAGAGCTCATCTGTGTCTCATCCAACCGAGCAAGAGAATCCAACTCCAACCGAGGGGAAGGATCCTGAACCTAACAAGGAAACCACTTCGTCATCTGAGGGGGAGAATGAAAATCCAAATGACGAAGATGATCGACGAGAATCTGAAGTAGAGGTAAATGTAGAGTTGGATCCTACCTATGACCCTAACTACCCTCCTCTAACTAAGTGGACTAAAGACCATCCCAAATCACAAATAATAGGAGAATCATCTGAACGAGTTCTTACGCGTTCTCAACAGAAAGCGAAACAAACTGCATTATTCTCTCACGTTGAATTTTGCATGTTTAATTTGTTTGTCTAATCAAACCAAAGACGGTCAATACTGCACTTGATCATGCTGATTGGGTGCAGGCAATGCAAGATGAGCTCCATGCGTTTGAACACAATCGAGTTTGGAGACTAATACCCACTCCAAAGGATGCGTCTGTGGTAGGATTGAAGTAGGTGAATAAGATGGATAAAGAAGGCAATGTCACCAGGAATAAGGCTCGTCTGGTGGTAAAAGGATATTGTCAAGAAAAAGGAATAGACTATGATGAGACCTTCGCTCCTGTAGCTAGATTAGAATCGGTTCGAATCTTTCTAGCGTATGTTGCTCATAAAAACTTCGAAGTTTTTCAAATGGATGTGAAAATAGAAGAAACGGTGTATGTGGAACAAGCACTCGGGTTCGTCAATGAGAAATACCCTGATCATTGCTATGTATTGGATAAAGCTGTGTATGGACTGAAGCAAGCGCCAAGGGTCTGGTATGAAACACTAACTCGTTTACTAAAAATGTCTAAGTTTAAGCATGGTTCTGTTGATCCAACCTTCTTTCGCAAGAAAGAAGGCGAACATCTTATGATTGTGCAGATTTATGTCGATGATATCATCTTCAGCTCCACGAATCCTAGCTTAACACCTGAATTTCGGAAGCTGATGGAGACTAAATTTGAAATGAGCGCAATGGGTCCTATTAACTTTTTTCTTGGATTAAATATCAGACAGGGACCAGAAGGCATTTTTATTAACCAGGAAGCTTACATGAAGAATCTATTGGAAAAAATTGGAATGAAGGGTGACTTAGAGGTGAAGGTTCCTATGGCGTTTGGTACTAAGCTAACATCATCTCTGGAAAAACCTACAGTAGACATAACTCTCTATCGATAGATGATTGGATCGTTCATGTATCTAACTACCAGTAGACCAGATATTATGCTCTATGTTTGTTATTGTGCCAGGTTTCAAGCCAATCCAAGAGAACCTCACATGGTGGCAGTAAAGAATATTTTTCACTATTTGAAGCGAACCTCGTCACTCGGTCTCTAGTATCCAGCAAAGTCAGGTTTCTTTGTTTAAGCCTTTTCTGACGCTGATCTGGGTGGATGTGGTCTGGACCAAAAGAGCACAAGTGGTGGATGTCAATTTCTTGATGGCAAACTTGTTAGCTGGCAGTCAAGAAAGCAAACTTGTGTGTCTCTTTTAACAGCCGAAGCTAAGTATATTGTTGCTGCCTCATGCACCTCACAAGTAATATGGATACAAAGCCAGTTAATTGACTATGGAATAAGTATGAAGAAGATACCTCTTTATTGTGACTCTGAAAGTGCAATACGAATATGTCACAATCCAGTGCAACACTCAAAGACCAAGCACATTGCACTAAGATATCATTTTATCAAGGACCATGTTGAAGAAGGGAACGTAGAAGTCCATTTCGTTTGATCATCTGATCAACTTGCTGATATATTCACTACAGCCTTACCTGAAGCTAGCTTCAACAAAATTTTATAACGATTGGGAATGATGGAAGCAGAGTCGGTACCAAATCCTAATATCTCTCACTAAAAATTAGACAATCGAAATAGAGCGACCGCTCGGTCTATTTTGGGGCCGGATTTTTCGGGAACCGAAATGAACCGAACGCTCGGTCTATTTCTGCTCCAAAAAATTTCGGGAAGCGAAATGAACCGATCGCTCGGTCTATTTTGGCTACGGAATTTAAAGGAACAGAAATAAACCGAACGCTCGGCTTATTTCGCTTCATTCTTTTAAGATAAGGTTTCGGTTGTATATTTTGTTTATTCTTTTAACATTTTTTTGTGTCTTGTGCTAAAATATTTTCTTTTTCTGTTTTTCTTATATTTCAGAAAACTTCAAAAAAATCCAAAAATATTTTATTTATTTATTTATTTATTTTGTTTTTTTATTTTGTTTGTGTGCATGGTTCGCTTCTTTCTGTCTATTCTCTAGGTGTCAGGCATTTCATAACTACAAAAATTGGTATGAGGCATGTATGATTTTCTCATCTTGAACTAGTTAAGCGTCCCTAGAAGCATGCTGCTGCATGTAGACTGAAGCCTCAATGACTATGAGTGAAGCCTTAATGAACTGATTCTATCTATCGATTCTTTACAATCAGGCTGCTAAATTCACTTCCGTCCCGAGCTACCTTGCTCCTCTCAAATGAGTAAGGAGATTTCTGCTTTGTCAATCTTATTTAGCAGAGGTACTTTCAGTTCTTTTCCCCCCTCCTATAAAAATTTCTCCATCACATATCCTTTCATAACTGTAACCCTTGAGACTCTCAGACATAACCATTGAGGTTTATGGTTACACAAACTTTGTGTTTATGATCTTGGATGCGTACACCACGCGCTAAGTGAAACCAAAAATTCAGCACCTTTAAAGAATTGATGGCGAATTTCAATATTCAAGCTTTGACTTTATACCTAAAGAAGTCTCATTTTATTTTCTTGCGTGATCTTTATGAAATTTTCTAAAACCAAGACATTTCTTCCCAAAAAGATCCAATTTAGTTTTTGTTTTTGAGATTTCTATTCTACATTCTGCTACTTCCCACATATCCAACCTCCTTATTCAACATACCACATTGGTCTCACAAGGACCTCTTCCAACGTTTGGTCTTATGTTAAGCATCGAAGTTCGGTTGAGTTTTACCCACCCTCTAAAGTCTATGTTTAAAAAGAAGCCTTTCAATGTTTCTTAACAAACAGTTGATCGTATTCTCACGGGATACCATACAAGCACTTCAAGTCTCTCTTGACTTTGAAGGAAGAGATTCATGCCTGGGATCCTCAGTCTTATGTCATACTTGACATCACTCACCTCCCATACACTTATCGTTTTATTTCTTTTTCATTGACACACTAATGCACAAGAATCTTGATGATACTCCACCACTCCTGAATGTGTTGATTATGAATTTTCATGAAGTTGTTGATCAGATGAGAAGTTCAAACGTATTTTTGGATAAGGGCGCGTGAATTTGAAATGGCTCCTAATATCACGCCTGCTGATGTCTATCTGGGGAAACCAACTGTCACATCCCTACTTTACAGCGCCTTTTCAGAGATCGTATCATCATTATAACAAGATTTTTTCTCTCTCCTGGGAATCATATATAAAGAATTTGTGGCACTGTCCCATATCGTTACCTTCCTCCCAAATCTCTCAAGAATTACAGGCAACGTTCAACTGTTCATCTTCTTCACAAAAGCTCGACAATGGCGGATTCTTCATCAATTCAGGATCAAACTGCATCGTCATCCCTGCTTTTGATCAAGCCCAACCAGAATATCATCATTCAGATGACTCCATTCTTGTATGATCATTACATGCTTCAAGTTGTGGAGTGCCTCAAGTATTCCCCTCTCGTAATCGCTCTAACTCAAGTGGAATCAGTTCCCATGTCACTCCTGTATCAAGTATACTCCACAGCCTATTACGACAAAATCAAAGAGCGCATCTACTTTCAGATTCATACTCACAAAGCTTCGATTTCCAAAGGACGATTTTGCTCTCTTCTAGGGCTTGCAGTAGACACCTTAGTCATCTCCCCAGACTTCATCACTACAACTCAATTGTTCAAGATGTTCTATGAGATGGGATACACTGACGTCCTTACCACCTTCACCAAGTTCAAGAAATCATGCTTACCTCCACAGTGGAATGGGTTGCTCACCCTTCTTCATAAGGGGTTAGCTGAGCGTGTTGGTGGCTCTGATGGATCCAACAAATGCTTCATGACGATCCTATACGGTATCTACAACGGAATCAATTTTTTTCTATGGGACTTTAATCTGGTCCCAGCTAGTGCAAAGTCTATCCTCCTCGACCAAGCATTCAGATATTTCTTGTTGTCGCTTTTGGACCATCGTCGCTCAAAGGGCAATAACCTCCCTCAATGTTCCCGTCATGAAGGACTCTCTGCTTTCCTCAATTTCATCCTTTCATACCAAAAAGATCATCGTTGCTGATCCAAACAAGTTTTTGCACAAAGGCTCTATTCCGGAATCTATGTATCAGTCTGTCTCTTAGGAAAGTAAACTCATCTCTGAGTACAAACTGCTTCCTCCGACGAGTCCATGACAATTAACTCCAGAGATGCAAGCTGCCTTAGACGAGGTGGAAAAATCGGCTAAGCAAGGAAAGAAATTTGTTGATAAGCAGGAAGCAACCGAAGAGCCCTCTTCTAAACCCTCTAAGTCAAAGAAAAGAAAACCTGACAAGGGTGATTCCTCTTCTACTAAGAAGATCAAGAAAATGCCTCACAGAACCTCATTTCTTCACCTTCACATTCAGACCCGAAGGACAACTAGTCTGTAGGTGATGATGTCGAAGGGCAACAAAAAGGTTCACCTAGGGGTAATACACCTCCTCGGTCTCCAACTCCTGAGGTTCTTGTTAATGATTTTGTTCCAACACCCCCTCCATCTCCACCCAAGACAACCGTTCAGGTCACTGTTGCTCCTCCACCCCCATCTTCAACACCCATAGTTTCCACTATTGATCCACCACCTCCTGTCATTTATACATCGATAACTACCGCCCCATTATCACCACCTATTTTCTCCAATGCAACCATCACCTCTACACCTATCATCACTTCAACCATAGATTCTTCTATCAACGTCAACACATCTGATGTGGGGACGAAGACTTAAGAACCTCCTAAAATCACCACAGAGCCTTTGTCACCAACTCCTTCTAATGATTCTAATCCAGTTCTTGGAGGAGCTGATTTTGAATTTGATTCTACATACTACAGTCCCTACCAAATTCCTAGTGAGGAAGATGAATCTGCTCCGGCAACAAAGCAGCACATCGACAGTGTTCATGAGAAGCTTGATAGCCTGCTCGCTTCGAAAACTAAGTATAATGATGTTGTTCTCAAAGCTTTCATGGATACAACTCTGAACCAATATACATAATCCATCGACAAATGTACTGCTGCAATCGATGATTCTACTTCTCTATGCAAATGAGCCTCTGCTGATGTTAAAGATCTCATTCAGGAATCCAAGGTTTTTCTTGACTCTCTCAAAGGTCATGCTAATTCCAATGATACCAAGCTCACAGAGTCCAATGATTCACTTTCTCAATCTCTTCAAGCGGAGCAGACCATGTTTGAAACAGTCAGGTCTGACCTCTCTGCTGACAACAAGACTTTCTTGTCTTCCATTGACTCTCGGTTTGAAAAGCTCACTGCTGATCTTCTCATGGAACGACAACTCAAAGATGATCTTGCTCAACAGATGACAATTAATGCAGTGCAGCAGGCAGCACTTGCCAAGGCTGAACACGAAATTGCCCTGTTGAAAACTGAACGGGCTGTTTTTCGCAGCTATCCTAGGGATGTTCTGTCTCAGTTACGTAATCTACTTCAGTCTCATGATCCTATTCTCATGCTCACTATTCACAATCATTTGACCTCCAAACTGCTTCCCTATCTTGAACTCTTACGCGAAATGAAGGGTGTTTCGGAGAGAATTGTTCCTCCGCAACAAGGAGGAGAAGAGCAGCCACAACCTATTCCTCTTAAATCGAAGGTCAAAACCAAACCAAAGGATAATTTAGCTTCGGGTTCTGATGTCAAAGTAAGGAAAAAGCGTGTTATTGGAGAAGATGATGAGGATGACGAAGATCAAGAAAGTATTTCTGTGATCTTGAACCGAAAGAAAGAGAATGAGGAGATAGATGAAACTCTTCAAGCAGCTAAGGAGGCAGAGGAAAAAGAAAAGAAGAAGAAAGAGAGGAAGATGCATTAAGTTGCAAAAAGATGTTATTCCCTTCCTGGACAAGAGAGACACTTATCAGGGAGGCAATAGAGTTTCCAAGCACCTACTGGCTGGAGCCTGTAACCTCCTTTGACTGTGAGAATACAAGGGACTCGCAGTTCGACATGCCGATTACTCGAAAGGCATTTGTATTTCATTGTTTTGAACCAATAGTTGGTGTTCCTTCACCCCATGCTCTGGTCGACCGTGAACTTATAGATTTTTATCTTGAGTTCAGTCAGCCTCAGTACCTGACCTGGAGTGCTCATAAAATTACTACGGTTAAGGTGTTGAAACCATCATCTGCGGGGAAGTTTATCAATGTTTCTTTCAGGATAAACCGAGGTTCAAGTAACTCATTCTATATTATCTCCTTGGCAGATCTTCCTAACTTGAATCCTCATGATTGGATTCTGCTCTTCAACATTTTGCTTACTAATGCAACAGAGTATGGACCAATCTTGGGTCATCTGAAAAGGATGTTGGCCTCTTATATTCATGAGGTGGCGAAGATGGATCAAGAGGTATCGACTGTTATGAGGAAGAAACCGACGGTGAAGCCAACTGTGAAGCCAAGAGATGTCAACAAAATGACTCTCGGTCAAATTGATCCTGCTCACCTCACAGTGATGTTTACAAGAGCCAAAGGTTAAAGATTCTTGTTTGCTTTGGTGGACAAACACTTGTTCTAAACTAATTGTCTGGAGCACATCATCAATATTATTAATAAGTGCAAGGCAAATTCTGTGTCTGATAAGAAGAACTTCACAGACATGCTTCGGTGGTACATTACTTTTCGACAAACTCTTTTAGCCATCATACCGAGCGTCTTCAAGACTATCAAGAAGTCTGCTACAAATCAACAGAAGTGAGCTCTCGGCTCCATTGACGTAAAGGGGGAGATTTTTGGGTTTTATGTGTTGCGTCATGGGTTGTTCTTTTGTATATCCGGTATTGGGCCTGTCCAACCGCGATTATAGATTAGGGTTACGTACTATATATAGTGCGTGCATGTATGCCTTAGTACGAGGGTAATTAATTATCTTTTCCATTATAACCCTAAACACCTCTACAGACGAAGTTCTTAATCGAGCTCTTCTAAGGTGTGAAAGTTTAATCATTCAACATGATTCAAACCATTCTCATGTTCTTTATTGTTTCATTTATTGTTTTTCTACTTGAATCTATCGATCTTTAAGGATATTATTCCAACACTTATTTTTTGAAACTCTCTCTGTACTCTAATCTCTCTTCGAACACAAATGTCACCCTCACACATATCAAAATTTGTGGTCTTCATTTTCTATTCAAACTCTCACGGCCTCTCTTTTTTCTCTTGATAAATCCACAATTCTACAATAAAACTATCACACCCCTGGCCAACAGTGAAACTATCGGGTTGTGCGATGTAGCGTCATTAGATCGAGGCACACATATATACTAACATTACACATAATATAACACAAATGATACTTTTATTTATTATAAATGATATGGGATTACGTTGTTTAATAGATCAAGCACATCTTCCGAACATAACTAGAAAAGAAAAACAAACATAAATAAACTCCAACAAGCTTCCTTGATGAGATCCTCCTATACACGACTATCCTCTAGACTTATCTCCTTTAGAATAGATGTATTTTGAAAACGTCAACATAATGTTGGTGAGTTCACAAGTTTTTATAGTTTTCTACTTTATTTGATTTTATTTTAAAAATATTTTTTCTTTTTAGCAAAAACCTTTTTATCTCTGTTGAGATAACTTACCGACCTTAACTTATTTTATCTTTATAGGATATTTTATCATTCCTCTCTTACTATCTTTGTAGAATATTTTACCATTCCTATCTTACTATCTTTATATTTTTGGTTATTCTATTAGTCCAAACGTATTTTATTTACTACTTGAAGGCGTCTCTCGAGGTAGTCGCATCTCTAAGGTGATTGTAATGTATTACCATGAGCCCCCATAATCGAAGTTGTAGACTAATAATTTCCCCGCACGACGCTTCATCAGACGTCGAATAGTGTCTGAATAATAAGGAAAGTGATCATGTCGGCATTGTAACTAGCAATCGCAAGTGGGGGTGTTAATCCCCATATAGATCTATACATATCTTTCTCGATCTCACAAGATTAATGATTACAGGTTCAGGGTAGTTGAATTTAATCAGGCTAAGGATGAATACTAACATCTCATTAACGCATTACCCATGTGTTCTCTGGTCCTCTCTTAGACTTCCATCGCACCTTAACAATGGGAATCCGGCTCTTCTTGAGTCATTTAACCTCTCTATCCATCATTTTGACTAGCTCTTCGATGGAGTTCACTTCAGGGTTACTTTGAATTTTGTCAAGCTGAATGACAAGTGTATAGTCAGAAAGCCACTTTTTCAGATTAGACACATGGAAGACATCATGCAGGTTATTATGCTCTTGGGGTAGCCTAAGTTGATAAGTAATTAGACCTATCATGTCAAAGATTTCAAATGGTCCTATGTACCTCATATTTAGTTTTCCCCACGTTCTGAATCTTATAATTGCTTTCCAATGAGATACATTAAGAATCACCTTATCTCCGACTTGGAACTCTAGCGGTTTGCGCCTTACATCAACGTAGCTCTTCTGACGACCATGTATTGCCTTCATACGCTCTTGTATTTGTATTATCTTTTTAGTAGTCTCGTGGATAATCTATAGGCATGTTCGTAGGGTATTCCCTATGAATCTCTTGGCTAGTTGGGTATCGCCAACTTCTACCCAACAAATGGAAGATCGACATTTTCGGCTGTATAGAGTCTCAAATGGTGCTACTTTAATGCTCGTGTGATAGATATTTTTCTATTAGAACTCAAACAAAGGAAGGTGAGTATCCCACGCATTTCTGTAATCCTTCATACATACTCTGAGCATGTCTTCCAACATTTATATGGTCCTTTCACTTTGGCCAACGGTTTAAGGATGGTATACTGTACTCATATCTAGGCGAGTACCAAGGGACTTTTACAAACTTTTCCAGAAGCAGGAGGTAAATCTGCTATCTCTGTTAGAGATAATAGATAAGGGTACTCCATGCAATCTGAAGATCTCTCTAAGTTACATTTTGGTCAGCTTCTCCATCTTATCCATCTCTTTTAATTGTATAAGGTGAACAGACATGGCCAATCTATCGAAAACTACCAAAATTGTGTCGTAACCAGTAGTAATGTTGAGCAATTTGGTCACAAAGTCCATTGAGATCTGCTCACACTTCAAATTGGGTATCTCTGGTTTTTGCAACAATCCCGAGGGCTGTTGATGTTCGACCTTGACCTTGGAACATGTTAGGCATTTACCTATGTAGGTTGCAATTTCAGCCTTCATGTTTGGCCACCAATAAAGAGATTTTAGATCCAAATACATCTTTCCTGCTCTAGGATGGATGGAATATTTAGTCCTATGGGCCTCATTTAAAAATATTTCCTTGACCTCTCCAAATTTCAAAACCTATATTCAGTTCATGAAAAATCTCGTTCCATAATCCTTAATCCTTAGTTGATTCTCCCTTGAGGCTTTCTTTTTTAACATTTTCTTCCGTGAAAGCCTTAAGTTGAGCGCTTCTAATCTATGAGATTAGGTTAGACTGAATAGTCATCGTAAGTGGTTTAACTCTACGAGGTTTAACTCGTTCTTTATGGCTCAAGACGTTAGCTACGACATTAGCCTTTTCTGGATGATAATGAATCTCACAATCATAGTCATTTAGCAACTCTAACCATCTCCTTTGTTACATATTGAGATCTTTTTTATTGAAGATAGGATGTAGACTTTTGTGGTATGTGTATACTATACACTTTGTTTCGTAAAGGTAATGACGCCAAATTTTCAGGGCAAAAACTATCGCTCCCAACTCTAAGTTGTGGGTAGTGGTTAGTTGTTCTCATGCAACTTGAGTTGTTGTGAGGCGTATGTTATGGCCTTCTCCCTTTTCATCAATAAATATCCCAACTGCTAATGTGAAGCATCTTAATATACTATGAAATCATCAGTTCCATCTGGAAGGGATAGTATTGGTGCACTACACAACATTTCCTTCAACTTTTGGAAAGTTGTTTCCTATTAATTTCCCCAAATGAATTTTACTTCCTTTTGGGTCAATGTTGTGAGGGGTTTGGCTATCCGAGATAAATTTTTTATGAATCTTTAATAATAGCTAGCTAGTCCTAAAAATTGACGAACATCTATTAGGGTCTTGGGCACTTCCTAATTCTTTACTGCTTCGATCTTAGAAGGTCAACATGAATACCTTTGCTTCTTACCACATGCCCAAAAAAGTGTACCTCTCTTATCCGAAATTCACTCAAGGATGTTGCCCATGCTCTTCCTTGATTCGTGAGTATACCGGAATATGATCGTTGAATACAATGACTAATTTGTCCAAGTAGGGCTTACACACTCGATTCAGGAGAGCCATAAAAACATATAGGGGATTGGTGAATTCGAAGAACATGACCAAAGACTCATAATAGTCGTATCGCATTCTAAATGTAGTATTTGGATTTTCCTCTTCCATTACACGAAGTTGATGATATCCAGATCTCAAGTTGATCTTAGAGAAATAACTAGATCCTTGCAGTTGATCGAAGAGATCGTCTATTTAGGGAAGTGGATATCTATTCTTAATGGTCAACTTATTTAGCTCTCTATAGTCGATGCAAATCCATAAAGATTTGTCTTTCTTCTTGAAAAATAGAATGGGTGCTCCCAAAGGTGAGAAACTTGTTTAGATAAAACCCTTTTCAAGAAGTTCATGCAGTTAGCTAGAGAGTTCCTATATCTCCGATGGTGCCAACCTATAAGGAGACTTTGCTAATGGGCTCCTAGGATTAGATCACTCTAAAAATCTACTTGTCGAGCTGGCGGCAAACCTAGTAGATCTTCAAAGAAAGTCTAAGGTACTTCCTCTCTTTTTCTTCTTATTTTCTTTCCTATCAACAATATGAGCTAAGAAGGTGTAATACCTTTTCTGCAAGTATTACATGGCCTTCATGTAGGAGATGAACCTAATAATTTTATCAGGTTTATCACCATAAACAATTAAGGGTTCTCCGTTTGGTAGGGGTATACATAATACTTTCTCAAAGCATAAGACTTCAATGTGATTAGGGGATAATCAATTCATACTAATGATGGAGTCGAAACTTCCAATGACCATTGACATAAGGTTGACGAGAAAAGCATGATTATCTAACGTTAAGGTACAATTCCTAAGTGTTTCTTCGGTACTTCCGACTTGGCGGTTAGCCATTTCTACTCTATAGGCTTCCTAAGTTTACTTGATGGGTTATTTAATAATTTCCTAAGCTTGGGAGTAATATAGCTTCTATCGGCGCCGGTATCAAAAAGTATATTTGCATATAAATCAATGATTAGAAACGTGCTTGTAACTACCAACAAATCTTGGACGGTTTCTATGGCTCCTATCACAAATTCTCTACTCTTATAATTACCTCCTTGTTCCTTCAACTTTGGACAATCCTTCCTGATGTGTCCAACTTCCTTGCAATCATAACACACTCGACCTTCTTTTGTTGCAGTTTTTTGATTAGGTAGGGTTCTGCATTCGTTGGCAAGATTACCTTCCTTGCCGCAGTTGGTGCAAGTCCATCATGATCCATTGTGACGATACCCACACTCATTGCATCTTGGACTTTTTCTAATGGTAATCCCTATCGATGTTTTCATAACCGCAAATGCTTGTACTGCTTCTTTTCTGATGGTTAGTTCCTTAGCCTTCCCTATGGATTCCATTCCAAACTTCCTCTTTCTGCTCTCCCCTTCGGAAGTTCAGCCTCTGGACAATCGTACTATGATGAATCTCGTGATTTGTTAAACTAAAGGCTGGTCTCTTAGCACTGTCGATGGTAGTTGGCTTTGAGGCAGTAACTAACCCTTGGATGCGCTAAGCAAGCCCTAAATGTATGTTTATATCTTCTTATATTCTAGGGTGATGGCACAACATTCTCCTGTCACTATTTTTCTCACTTTTTGATAATGTTACTCTGATAATTTGACATTGTTAATATGTAATGGTTTAGGAACAATTTGATGACTGTAACACTTGTTGAAAAATGAAAATTTTTATCATGCTTTTTGGGTCGTTCCAAGTGTTGGATTTGTGTCTAAGTCCATAACTATAATTGGTACATACTTAACCCGACCCGACATGGTCCATTTGGGTTGCATGGCATCATGCATTTGGATAGACTAAAATGAGAGAAATAACACTTAAGGTTTATTAATATATTATAATTTCTAATATATTAATAAACTTATTTAATTAGTATTGATCAAGAATTAATCTATAATTAATTAAGTGATCAAAAGAAGACTAATTAAATATATGGGTTGATTGTGTAAATCATCCATACTTGTATAGTGGGCTAAGACTCCATGGATTATCAAGTTTGGATAAATCCCATAGGATACTCCATGGATGATCCATGGTGTATTTGAACCCATGGATCCAAGGAAATGGAAAGCCATGACAATTAGGGTTTACCCTAATTGTAACAACTATATAAGCATCATATTCTTGTGCAAAATCGGCCACGATGTCTGTATGTAGAGGGCAAGCCAATTTAATGAAGTGTGCATTTTCTCTCAAGTTATTCTATGTGCATTTGGTTTTGTGTGAACCATTTGAGGTGTCACAATTGGGGCACTAGGCTCTTGATCTCCATTAAACAAGCACCAACAAAGAGGTATGTAATTCTACTAGTTTTATATTACTTGTACTTCATAATATTCTAGTTAGGATAATATCTTTGAAAAATTCATATTTGCATGTATAATAGAGAAAACATAGATCCAAGGTATTTAGGGTTGCAAGTACACCATAAGAGTGTTAGAATGCTCAAAGCCCAACAGTGGTATCAGAGCCTAGGCTTGTTTTCAATTATACTTGATGCTATTTGCAAGAAAAATTGTTTTATTTAATCTGCCAGTTCACCACGTGGTGGTAAAATTTACCACAAGGTGGTGACTGTTCAGTGAAAATTTTCTTAGCTTTTTGACCTGTTTTGGATTAGAATCATTACCACAAAGTGTTTTTGTTCATAAAACTTGATTTTGATGTTACGGTAATGTTTATTCTCACCCAAATAAATGGTAATTGTCAAAGTTTCAAGACTTCCTTTTTTTAGTTTATTTGATTAGCTAAGTTCTTGAAATTGTTGATATGAATTATCTTCACTTATGAGTTTGATCTTGTTCATAGAAAAATTACTTGATTATTGTGTAAATTGGTAATTTGGTCTTAATGGTTTTTATGAACTCCATGATTTTTCCTCACATTATGGATTACCAAAAGTTTTTTGTATTACCTTGTTTATGAATTGATTTAGATTAATAAAAAAAATTATGTGTTAGTTGTTCTCAATCCATATTGATCTAAAAGAAGTTCACAAAATGTGTTCTTGTAACTTGTCCTCAAGTTATATGAAAAGTCACATTTATGAATTTTTAAAACTCATAAAATTGCCTTAAGTTACAAAAAATGAAGATCCCTTTTCTTATAAATACTTTTTTATGGACTCCATAACTTGTCCTCAAGTTATGGATGTCCAAGAGTCTCTTCATTAAATGTTTTTTAAGACTTTTATTAAACTCTAGTTATGAAAATCCAAGAGTTTTGAATAGTTTCAAAATTTGTCCTCAACTTTTGGAATTTGTAAAGTTAACTCCCAATGTATACTTTAATTCCAACCCTTAGAATTTTTAAAAGTTAAAATTCAAACTTTATGGACTTCACTAAATTAATTAAAGTTTTTTAATTAAAAGAGTTAATAATTCCATAAATACATGGTTTAAGTTTAATTAAATTAAGAGTATAGTTCGATTAATAGATTAAACCACTAAGTATTTTAAATGTTTAAAATACACCCTTATACTATTATTATAATTTTAATTATATAGATATGTATAAGACAAAGTCAATCTTACCATTAGTAGGCCTCATTCACGAAGCCGGTCTATAAGGGGGGTATAAGGTTACTGCTTATAAAATGGCAGTTTAATGGGTGTCCACTCTCACCCACCGCTTCCTTGACTGGTGGAGGGTCGTTAGCCGAACTTGTAGGAAAGGACTATAATTCTCCCTTCATTAAAAGTATAATGATAAATACTAAGTAACTAAACACTTATAAATTCCCAATCTTAGTTACTTAGGAAAAGTTGAAATGGTGCTAATCCATGAAATTACACTTTGCACCTTTGTTAAGTCATTAGTGGAGCGTGTGTGGTTAACCGGCACATTAACCTGGGATTGACCAAGTGTGGCAAAGGATAACTTAAATTTATCATAGATCGGTGGAGCGTGTGTGGTTAACCGACACATCGATTAGGTGATAAATATTAAGGGTACCAAGTATATTTGCATAGTTATTCACACCTTGTTCGTGATCCTCGACATCTCTGTCACAAACTTGAGAGGGCACAATCGTGATTCAAACATGCCATTGAAAGTTCAATGTATCTCAAAAGATATAGGAGTTTCAAATCCAATTAAAACTTAATTATATTTTGTTTTTATGGTGGAAATTGGTAAACTGTCATTTACCTACCTTCAATTATTTTATAGCTTGGATTACGGCATCCCTCTTCCAGTTATAAATAGGTTGTTGGATCCTAGCCTTAATATTTCATATTGGGTGTTATATTAAGGACTTTATATCAACTAAACTTGAATTTCTCCCATTATAGATGTCTAGTTAAGACAACTATGGTCTTCCCAAATCCTTAGGAACAAGCTTTCCTGATGAAGATGATATCCTACATGACAATCAAGGTGAAAGATTAATCCCTTTGTTGTGCATTGATGGGACTCGAATCATACTTCACTTCCTCCACCTCCTCCAATTATTCTCCATATTGGCAAGCAAATTATATATGTGTTTACATCTTAGAGGTTAAGTCACATATTGACAAGCCGGAAGATTCGGGTGTCGAAGTCTTGAGGTAGCTGGCTGTTGACTTGGTTCCTCAGTCACTCCCTGATGACAGACACGACATGACCCTTAATGATCTTACCTATTTGCTTAATGATGCTAAATCAACAATGATTTGGAGCATTGTTAAAGCAAATTAGATTGGAAGATCTACTTCCCAAAGCTATTTTGACATTAACAATGGTGACATTGGAAGTCCATAAAACCTTCTCTTCCCAATTGAAAGGTATTGACCATGGTCAAGTTGTTTGACCTAATGGTAAAGAGAAAGTCTAAGTCTGTGATAGTCCTGTATACCATTTCCAAAGAGTCCATATATTTCTTTTGCCAATAAAAGGGACATTGGTTGCGAAGCTGCCCAATTTACCTGAAATTTCATAAGGAAGGTAAAGTCAAAAGGTTTGACTTTGCTTCGGATAAACTCCTTTATCTAACTCTATTAAGTCTCTTTTTGATATTCTTAATACATGATGTAATGTAATTACATTTTCATGTTTTGGAAGAATCAAAGGAAGCTTATAGTATGATTATGCTGATTCTGATCATGAAGATGTATTTCGATCACATGGTCCGATGATCAGAATTTTGAGAATGCTGCATACGAGTTATGATAGATATTTCTTAGGAATAGACAACAAAATGTTTTTCATATGTATTTGCATTGTAAGGATATGTTTTTCCACAAGTTTTTAAAATAAAAAAAATCTTGTTTTATTTATTTTAAGTATCCTTACAATGGAATTTGTGAAAAAATGGTTGTTTATATGTTTCCATTGATAAGCAATATTGGTAAATGGATTTGATTCTTTCATTTGTAGCAGTGTCATAATTTACCAAATAAGGAAAGATTCCCATCACCCAAGTTTCAATTGGATAGAAACTTGGAATCATGCAAGTTGTATTGTGTGATGAATGAGAATTTTCATCTTTGGGAAATTAAGACTAAGACCTTTTTCACATGTATGTGTGAGTCAAGTGAAGGACTAAAGGATTGGGTACACTTAGTTGTGTGCTGGTCAGGTCCACCACAAAGGTTGATAAGATTATTCGTTATGATTTACTAAAGTTTAGTAAATATGGTTATGCTTACAAGTTTAAGTGTAATTCTGAAACATTAGAAAAGTTTCAATCTATGGCAGAACGGATAAGAAGAATCAAATAAGGCAGAAAGATAAAAGTTTCTCCAACTAAAGAGATGGAAGAGTACTTGAGTATCTTGTTTTATGACTATCTTAGTGATTATTAAACAATATCACAATTGATTCTCTAAGGACACCTTAGTGCATTTGTTTGACTAAGGAGAGGAATCATGAATTGTTGAAATGGTTAAATCAAAAGATAAATCATACTTGGTTCTAAATCAAATCTTAGAGTCATACTCCAAGATTGAGCCTTGAGTGGCATAATCTTAAGAAAGGTATAAAACACTTGTCATATGTAGAGTAAAATGTTTTCTTACTCTGGTACATTTAAAATTGGTAAGTTGTTATGTTTTGGATAAAATAAAGACCAACTAAGGCCAATTGTGTAAAGTGTTTGTCTTGATAAGAATCCACACCAACTCTTGAATATTTGTTTTGTCAATGAATGGTTCTTGACAAGAGAGTCTTATATGTCAAGAGGACAGTGGGAGTCTGAAAGATCCTGAAATAATTTCAAGAACTAATCAAGAGTATTGTTAATCACTAGCCCACGACCTTCAGTCCATATGTGTTTGGATTTGCCACTGACCTTGTCTTGTGATTATGGTTATGACAAATTCACATGGATAGGAACACTTACAGAACATAAAATCTAAATGTCATAAGGTTTCTCTCTGATTCATGAAAATGATGGTGAGGAAACTCCTTCACTAAGTAGATTTTAAGTAGATAGCAATTGTGATATTTGCATTCTCAAAGTCATTAGTGGAGCGCGTATGGTTAACCGACACACTAGCATGGACTTGTGAGAATGGCAGAAAGTCTAAACATTATGATTACGGCATCCCTCTTCATAATTGTTTAGACAAACATCTGAGCTATCTCAGGAAAGGTGTATGATTTTGATAAAGTCTTATCAAAGCATCTCGTATCAGAAATCTAAACTTTGGTAAGAAATTCAATAAAGTATTGTTTTTTTTATAGAAGTCCAGCTGATTTCTGAGTACATGTCAAAGCTAGTGGGAGCATAAGTGTTATGCTAGTATGATAATATTCATTATGCTAGTGGGAGTATGATGATTATGATGCAAGTTAGAAATGTTAATTATAGAAAACAAAAGTTTCAATTCACTTTGAAAAGTTGTTTTCGTATAATTAAGGGACAGGATTTTATACTTCATTCCAATTCTACAAGCTTAGATTGAGATTATAATCAACTTTAGTTAATGATATATATGAATGTTATGTTGGAATGGTTCAACATAAGGAAATTCCATATATGTTGCATTCTCAAAATTTGATTATGATTACGACATACATCTTCATAGTTCGAATTGTGAGAACATAGCAAATAAAATTTTATAGCATCAATCATGTCCCATATGCTTTGGGTATAGGTTTGATTACATGTGCTATAATATTTATCCATTCTAAATCTTCCAAATGCCTAGGACATTAGGAGGGAAAAAGGAATAGAACTAGATATGACTAAAATGATTAAGCAATTGTCGAGGATAATTTGAGGTTTACCAAAGATTGGTTGCTCATGGACAATTGGAAGTATATGGTTAGGACAATATTGACATATTATGAAAAGAGGCAACTCTTGTTCAGAAGTGATAGTCAAAATGGTAATGTGGAATTGTTTCCATCGGTGGAAGTTATTCTTTGAATCTGTGTAAGATTAGAAAACTTAATGCAAAGAAGGATGTTTAAAGGAGTGTACTTTGAATTTGAGATTTCATTTCCATGGGATTGCTTTCCATTGGAATACTCTGTAATGTCTGTTGCCAAGTCTGTGTGACTTTGTGCATAGTCATTACAAGGGGATCATTGCATATAAGTTTAGAATCTAACAGATTATAATAAATGGCAAGAGTTTGGTATTCTTACATTTACAATAAGGATTGGAATTGTGAAATAAGCATCAGTGAAATGTTGTCAATCGATCTGTTTCACAAAGAGAGGACCATATGTAAACATAGTGTGCATACTTGGAGTATGGCATAGTTATTGTTTAGAAAAACATAGTGTGCATGCTTGAAGCATGGCATCACTATTGTTTTAATTCAAGTATTAAGTTGATTAATCGAAACATGAATAATAAGTAATCCATATGGTGCTTAGATAAAATATGTTTTATTTACACTCAAAGTGTTGATGCCATACAAGATTAGTATTATTTTTGTGTTTCGCTTTGCATGTTTTGACTTCTAGAATAACTTGGTAATTCTTCCCGAATGACTAAGTTATTCAAACCATCCACAGTCGGTCATATGTTGGAAGTAGATATGAATCAAGACTATCATGAATCTGGCTTGTAAGATTTGTCTAATGTGCATTAGACATAGCAATGGTTGCTACAACATTCATGAGTGTTCATAATTTCTGGGTATTGGATTAAACACACGCTTATTTGAATCACTTCATGGATTTTATCACGAGTGAATCATGAGGTGATAATATCTTATATTCTTAAAACCTAGAGATATGAGTTATTGGCTATGAGTTGGTTATACATTGATTGCATGAAAACGCATTGGTAACTCGATGTTATAAAACGTGTCTTTGTGTATGATTCAACAAGTAGTCAGTACAAGCATATGAGTCGAAGTTTATCCATTCCTTTTACCCTTAATGGGATAAAAGCGATATCTGTGGGCCCCTCAATGATTTAGTGATGGCACCCCTAAGAGCTTGGCCAAGTCTGGACTGATTTGATTTGTTCAATTAGTCGGTCGTCATAAATCGGAAATCGGGAAACAACAAATGGACAGAGAGAATGACTATAATCCATGTCTTAGTCCATATGATATCTAAAATGGAGGAATATATGATCACTTATCTAATAGAGGCGTCATTGATTTGTTCAAAGTTCGGCAACAGATTTTAAGAGCTATGATTGCTTGTCAGGTTGTGAAGCTATACTTGCAATAATAGTTATTAGACTTATCCAAGTGGGAGACTGTTGGATTAGTGTCTAAGTCCATAACTATAATTGGTACATACTTGACCCGACTAGACATGGTCCATTTGAGTTGCATGGCATCATGCATTTGGATAGACTAAAATGAGAGAAATAACACTTAAGGTTTATTAATATATTATAAGTTCTAATATATTAATAAGATTATTTAATTAGTATTGATCAAGATTTAATCTAGAATTAATTAAGTGATCAAAAGAAGATTAATTAAATATATGGGTTGATTGTGTAAATCATCCATACTTGTCTAGTGGGCTAAGACTCCATGGATTATCAAGTTGGGATAAATCCCATAGGATACTCCATGGATGCTCCATGGTGTATTTGAACCCATGGATCCAAGGAAATGGAAAGCCATGACAATTAGGGCTTACCCTAATTGTAACAACTATATAAGCATCATATTCTTGTGCAAAATCGGCCACGTTGTGTGTATATAGAGGGCAAGCTGATTTCATGAAGTGTGTATTTTCTCTCAAGTTATTCCACGTGTTTGGTGTTGTGTGAACCATTTGAGGTGTCACACTTGGGCACTAGGCTCTTGAGCTTCATGGAATCAAGCACCAACAAAGAGGTATGTAATTCTACTAGTTTTATATTACGTGTACTTCATAATATGCTAGTTAGGATAATACCTTGGAAAAAATTATATTTGCATGTATAATAGAGAAAACATAGATCCAAGGTATTTAGGGTTGCAAGTACACCATAGGAGTGTTAGAAGGCTCAAAACCCAACACCAAGTTGGTATCAGAGCCTCGGTTTGAGGAATTCAGGCACACCCTCGGGTGTGTCAGAACTCAAACTGAGAAAGTGATAATCTTTTCAAAAGAAAGAGGAATTGAATTTTTTAAAAAGGATTGTTGGTAAGTAAAATGGGGAGTGCGATGCATGCAGTCACCAAGCTAGAGTAAGTGTTTCCCAAGTTACCCATACTTATTGTGGTTAGTGTGCTTGATATGTGAATAGCATGCTAGATTAGGGTAAAGGATACCCTCAGGAATCATATGATAGAATTTCCTGATTATGTGATGCATTATAGCTCAATATAACTTGATGCCATGTATTACTTGGAATTGATATCGAATCAGTTATTTGCTAAGTGTATGCTTTCAAAGTTGTATATGATTAGGATTGTATAGCCCTAGAGTGAATGATTTAGCCTCATTTCATGTTCCTTGATTGGTTATGGACTTAGGATAAAATCTTCATTGACAGTCTATATGATCATATTTTGTGTACAACTTGCATCCATAAGGAAACTACCGGTGTTGATTGAGGTTCTTGATATTGCGAGTGGTGAGAGTTGAGAGTTCCTAGGAGAGTCTAGGATAAGTATGATGTGAAGCATAGGATTTGTTTTTTTGGTTGTGGTGAGGTAAGTTAGAGGAATCAAGATTGAACTTGAGTAAGGTACAGGTAAGTGTGGAAGGTATTATTGGGCCTATACTAGTAGATTGACAGGACCTGTCCTGGAGTCGAGTGCAAAATTGGAAACTCTAAGGTGACATGTGTGAAGGAGTTCCCTTGAGTCTTTTGCTGATTGTTTTTATGTGATGCTTCAGTTTGAGTATAGTGATGACTACTTGTGGATGTTTAGGTTCTGGTTGGAGCTCTGGTTCAGGTGCTGAATCAATTGATGAGAGGATGCGCGAGTTCATATCGGTTGAGGTTACTCGTGGTATTTTGGATGCTACCCTTATGTTGTTCGGTACCATCAAGGATGGGATATGGAGTTAAGGGATGAGAGGCTCAGGAATTTTTGAGCCGAGATTGATGCAGGTCGGATTAGGGATAGAGCTCCCTTATTCTGAGAGTTGAAGGCATGTGGAGCTCCTAAGTTCTTTGAGATAAAGGACCCCATCGCTAGCCATCGTTGGATCGCTGACATGGAGAATTCTTAATGGATAAGCTTTGGCCCGAGGGGGCAAAGATGGGATTCGTGTCCTGCCTACTGAGGGATAGAGCACATGACTAATGGGAGGAAGTTCCCCAAGCTATAAGGACGGCAACGCTGGTTGTGATGACATGTGAGGACTTCATTCAAAGGTTTTAGAAGGAGTTTGCACCAACTATCGAGGTAGAACAGCTCGCCAGGGAGTTCCAGAACCTTTGTCAGCCTACAGAGACTGTGGCAGAGATTACCGCCAAATTCAGGGAGAGAGCATTGTTGGTCTTACAATACGTTGCAGATGAGGAGATGAGGAAAAGATATCATGATATGCTAAGGGATGATATCAGTGAGTTTGTGAACTTTTTGGAGTGCAAGACCCTGAATGGTATGATCAAGAAGGCCTACGAGCGGTAGATTGAGTTGGAGCTCCGGACGAAGTAAAAGCCGGAGCAGGTTCAGATAGTTGTGGGCCAGGATAAGAGGACCAAGACCTTCGATACCCACACTGGAGGCCAACAGGGCTGGGGCCGTTGTGCCAAGTGCGATAAGCCGCACAGTGGGGCTGGCTGATCAGCAGGTTCAGGATGTCTTATTTGAGGCCAATCAGGCCACATGAGCAGGTATTTCCTCAAGAGGGCTCTGATTTTCTTTCATTGCAATCAGACCGGCCATAAAAAGGCCGATTGTCTGAGGTTGTCTTAGGGAGCAGTGGCGGCACTTGCGCCATCCACCTATAGGATTACTGATGGCCACCGATGAGGCCCATGCAATGTCATCTATAGTTACTGGTACATGTTTTAACCCTATCTTTTATTGCTTTCCTTGTTTATGATTATGTTTATTATGATCTTGTATAGGGACCTTTTTGGTCAATGGTTTGTCTGCTCAAGTTCTATTTGATTCGGGGGCTACTCGATCCTTTGTATCTCTTGCGCTTAGCAAGAAGTTTCAAGACACCCCGGGGACTTTGGATTTTCCCCTAGAGGTGGAGATTATGGATGACTATACCGCGACTACTTCGAGGGTTTTCCAAGGGTGTGTCCTGAAAATGTTTAGCGAGAGGCTCTCTATTGATTTGGAGTTGATTCCCTTAATAGGATCGAAGCTTATCATCAGGATGGATTGGTTGGGCCCCAATGAGGTCGTGATTGATTGTGTGCAACAATTGGTGAGATTTTAAACCCTAAGTGGGGGAGAGTTGACGATTTTTGGTGAGAGAGCTTTGTATGGGACAACTCTTTGTTCAGTTGCGAGGGCAAGGAGATATTTGCAGCAGGGTTGTTATGGGTTCTTAGCTTATGTTTCTGATATGCGGGATGAGGACACGACAAAGTTGAGCAAAGTACCCACTGTGCGGGATTTTCCTGATGTTTTCCCCGAGGTTTTTCCTAGAGTGCCTCCCGAGAGGCAGGTTGAGTTTCAGATTGATTTGGTACATGGTGCGGTTGCAATAGCCAAGGTGCCGTATCGCATGGCACTACCTAAGATGCATGAGTTGTCGACGCAGCTGCAGTAGCTTCTAAGAAAGGGTTTTATTTTTCCGAGTAGTTCTCTGTGGGGAAAAGCAATCCGATTTGTGAAGAAGAAAGACAGTTCACACAGAATGTACATTGACTATCGGGAGTTGAATAAGCTAACGATGAAGAACCGTTACCCACTTCCTCGGATTGATGATTTGTTTGATCAACTTCAGGGTGCATCTTGGTTTTGCAAGATTGAATTGTGGTTAGGATACCACCAAATGAGGTTTAGGGATGAGGATATGCAGAAGACAGCCTACAGTTCTTGTTATGGTCATTACGAGTTCGTGGTGATGCCATTCGGGATAACAAATTCACCAGCAGTGTTCATGGACCTCAAGAACCGGGTCTACAGGCCATTACTGGATCGGTCTATGATTGTATTCATTGATGATATTTTGTTCTACTCTAAGACCAAGGAGCATCACAAGCAACATTTGTGAGAGGTGTTGGAGACCCTGAGGATGGAGAGGCTTTATGCCAAATTCTCCAAATGCGAGTTTTGGTTGTGTGAGGTGCAGTTTTTGGGGCACATCGTCAACCAAAAGGGAATATTGGTTGGCTTGGCCAAGATCGAGGTTGTAATGTGTTGGGAGGTTTCGAGGACCGCATCAGAGACTCAGAGTTTCTTAGGTCTTACTAAGTATTATCGGATATTTATCCAGGATTTCTCCAAGATTGTTGTGTCATTGACCCGTTTGACAGAAAAGAGTATGACCTTTCGTTGGGGGCCTAATCAGCAGCTAGCTTTTGAGACTCCAAGTCAGAGGTTGTGTGACGCCCCAATTCTCGCGCTCCCTAAGGGTTTGGGTGATTTTGTGGTTTACTGCGACTCCTCTATTTCAAGTTTGGGAGCTATTCTTATGCAAAGGGGTCATGTTATTTCTTACGATTCAAGGCAGATGAAGCCTCATGAGGCGAACTACCCCACTCATGATTTAGAATTGGGGGCCATGGTGTTTTCCCTCAAGATTTGGAGGCACTATCTGTGTGTGGTCTGGTGTACTATCTACACCGACTATAAGAGTTTGAGGTATTTGATGGACCATCCGAATCTGAATATGAGCAGCGGAGATGGTTGGATGTGGTAAAGGATTATGATTACGAGATCCTGTACCACCCTAGGAAAGAAAATGTTGTGGTCGATGCTTTGAGTCGCAAGGAAGCAAGCTCTTCTATTATAGATGTCTGCTTGAGGATGATTGTCACCTCGTCGTTGTTGGATTTGATCAGGTAAGCTCAAATTAAGGTTTTGAAAAAGGAAAACTGAAAGATCGAGTGGATTAGACACCAAATTCCCTTATTCGTCAGGGACAATTGAGGATTGTTGACTTAGTGCGGTAGAGTTTGGGTCCAAGTATCAGGTAGGGTGAGACAGACGGTTCTTAAGGAGGCATATAAGTCAAAATTTTCTATTCATATAAGGGCCACAAAAGTGTATAGGGATTTGAGGTTGAGTTATTGGTGGACCTGTATAAAGAGGAGATAGCTTGGTTTGTTGAGCGATGCCTGACTTGCAGTAAACTAAAGCCTGGGCATCAGATACCCAACAACAAGATGTAGCCTCTACCCATTCCCATGTTGAAGTGGGAGGAGATCACTATGGATTTCGTCACAAATCATGGAGTTGATTCTATATGGGTCGTTGAGCACAGGCTGACCAAGAGTGCACATTTCATACCGATTACCGAGAGCATATCCATAGAGAAGCTAGCTGATATTGATGTCCGGGAGGTGGTAGTTCAGCACGGGGTGCAAGTGTCGATGTTCTCAGACTGGGATATTCGTTTCACCTCCAGGTTTTGGAGGAAGTTTCATGAGGATTTGGGTACTCAATTACTTTTTAGTACATCATACAACCCTCAAACCGATGGCCAGAGCGAGTGGATGATTCATACGCTCGAGAATATGCTTCGGGCTTGTGTGTTGGATTTTGGAGGGAGTTAGGATACTTACCTTCCAGTGGCCAAGTTCTCCTATAATAACAATTATCATGCCAGTATTGATCGACCATCATTTGAGATGTATTGGAGGAGGTGCATGACCCCGGTTTTTTGGGGTGAGGTTGGTCATCGGGTCATGGGAAGCACCAAGGTGGTGCTTAAGACCACATAGTTGATTCAGCATGTCCACGACAGGTTGTGGGCCGTGTAGAGCCGACAGTAGAGTTATCCTGATCAGCAAAGTTCGGACCTCGAGTTTCAAGTAGGGGACTTAGTTCTGCTGAAGGTATCACCTAGGAAAGGTTTCATCCGGTTTTGAAAGTGGGGAAAGTTAGGCCTCGATTTATTGGTCCTTTTAGGATTATTGCCTGAGTGGGTAGGGTTGTATATCGTCTGGATTTTCTAAATGAGCTCAATCAGATCCATAACATTTTCCACGTGTCTCAATTGCGGAAGTGTGTAGCCGATGATTCAGCAGTGATTTCGTTGGAAAATATTCAAGTGGATGAGCGCTTGAATTACTTGGAGAGGCCGATTGCGATTCTCACACAGGAAAACTAAGAATCTGCGTAATAAAATGGTGAATCTGGTAAAGGTGCAAGGGCAGCACCAAAGGGGCTCTGAGTGGACATGTGAGTCAAAAAGTGAGATGAGGGAGCACTACCCAGACTTGTTTGCACCAACGGAATTCGAGGACGAAGTCTAATTCAACTGGGAAAGATTTGTAATGTTTGATTCCAGGTACTAGTTCTTTGGTACCATAAGTTGAGATAAATGAAAAAATTGGTCCCTCATATGTTGGGCGGACGTTTGGTATACTTAGCATACAAGATCATTTGGTCGTGGGGAGTTTAACCACGTTTGTTGGGCGTACATGGTGTATGCGGGGCGTAGTGCTTCCTAGGTCAAACCCTAATTTTTAGGGTTTGAACCCTATTTAAACATCATTATGGCTTTGGACACCTACCCTCGTCGGCCTCCATTGTTCATTTCGTCTCATTGAAACCCTAATTCATCCTTTGAGTGATCTTGAACTTTGAAAGTAATTGTGGGGCATTTTTGTGTGTATTCAAGAAGAAGGAACTTGGAGACCAAACATTTATTAAAATTGATCTTTTAGATCCAGATTCTTCATCACATTTATGAGCTAAAGAAGGTATAAAGCTCTTACCTTGATGATTCATTTTGATAATTTGAGATTAGGGCTTGTTGTGAGCTTTATTTGGTCCCACGGGTTCTCCTTGAGAGTTTGAGCAACTTCGGGAGTTAGATATGTTAGATCTCAGCCTCTTTGTTGTTCACGATGCATAAAAATGTTATCTTGATGGTTGTTATTGGTCCATGCATGAGTTTGAGGTATTCTTATGAGCATTGTTTGACAAAAATAGATGTTGGGATCCATTAAGACATGCTAAGTATTAAAGTTGCAAACTTTATGTATTAGAACCCTAAAATGGAAGAGATCTAAGAGTTGAACCTTAGTTCTAAATGGATTAAGCACTAAATTGCTTAAGGTGGCAAGCAACCCAATACGCTAGGTGTACCAAGTGGTACGATGTGCGTACTGGTGGTCATGTACATCGAGTGTACGCCTTGTAGTGGCTCCTTATGGGCTTTTCATCTTTGGTTGGGCTTTGAAATTTTGAGCCTTAGTTAGGATTTGGGCCTTGGACTGTTTGAAGCATGAGTGGGCCTTAGGATTTTGTTAGTGGGCCTTAAGTTGTATGAGTTGGGCCTTTTAGGCATTGGGAGCCATTATTGTGTTATTGGGCCAAGTTTGGGTAGGCCCTTATAGGAAGGGTAAAATGGTCTTTCACCCTAGGAGTTTGGGTTTGGGATTTAGACCTACAGTTATGGTTTATAACCTAATTTTGATTAGAGTTATTTTTTTATGTTTAGTGTGAGATCTTCCGGTTTTGTAGCCAAGCATTGAATTATTTATCAGAAGACTCAGATGAGTTTTCTCACTGTATCAATGGGTCGAAAGTACCAAGGACGGCCCACTATTTATGATATAAGATGCTAGCTATCTTTGTGATATGTGTATAAATGACCAGGAGTTGCCCCCTGAAAACTATATGAAAGACCAATCTGTATAAAAGACCAGGGTCTGACCCCCGGCACCTGTCTGGAAGACCGGGATTTGGCCCTCGGTAGGCATTACTTGTAATACTATCATTTGTCCCATATAACTAACTTATTTATGTATGGTATGTGGTACTTTGGGTAAAATCACTAAGATTTTTCTTACAATTTATATATATGGTTTCAGGTACTTTTGGTACTAAGGGGAAGGGCCCGACGTGATGGCACAACCTTCTCCCCTCACTACTTTCCGCAATTTTTGATATTGTTAATCTGATAATTTGACATTGTTACTATGTAATGGTTTTGGAAAAATTTGATGACTATAACACTTGTTGAAAAATGAAAAACTTTATCATGGTTTTTGGGCCATTACTATGATCACGTCTAGGTGCCTAGGAGGATTCTCTGACCTCATAAAACCCAATACTCTCCTCCCTAACTCACTCGTCCACTATGGAGTCTTTATGGGTGGGGTAAGGCTTCTTTGATGATCTCGGTGATGATGTCAGTGAGGCTGCTCTCATACGTGATGGAATAGGAATGAACTTTGTATGGGTGATTATAGTGTTGGGTCCCAAAGCATAACTACCAAAAGGCTGGCTCGAGGATGGGGGTAGTGGAGCAAAAATCTCTAAGGATGACTCAAACTCAGGGTCCTCCTCTTTAGTCTCTGCAAGATCCTAATGGGAAAATGAATCTGGGTAAGGTGATCTATCTGTGGGTACTCCACCGAACTCCTCGTCATGATGCTCCTCTTCCTCGATGGGCTCTGCTTCGTCTTCAAATAGCTCATCATCGGATGATACTGGGGAATGGGTAGGGGCATCGTCGGATCATAATCTCTCTATCCCTCAAGCATGTATGGCACCACTTCGTCTTCTTCTGGGTAAAGATGTGATACCCGGTCCTATATATCCTCCATATCACTCTGATATCCTACATAAAACATCAAACATGAAGATGTTTATGAGAGGTAGTATATAATTCATATAATTTCATATTTTATATATATATATATATATATATATATATATACATATATATATATATATATATATATATATATATATATATATATATATTTATATATGTAGTAAATAGTACCGTATCTTTGGTGACTCTCTATATGGGGGTATTTTGGATGCCTGTCTCTAATCCGAATATCCTCAAGGTTTACCATTTCACTATGTGTTGAATCCTCTTGCAATAGGTCTTGATCTAAGGCTCTATTCTTCAGGAAGTCGATCTATGCTACTTATCCGAAGATCCTCAAGTTGTAGGCCTCGTGCTAATCTCTTAACTAATCGTACTAAACTATGGATCCATAAATCCTGAAGCGTTTAGAATGTCAACTAGGGCATTCGGGTTTAGGTGTTGTCGGCCGGACCATAATAAAACTTAGTTCCGCATTCTAGGTCTATTTGTGGTACGACCGAAGTACTAGGCTAACCCTAGGATTCATTTTGGACCTAAAATCTTAAGTTATGATTTAAATGGATAGTTTAATAATATATAGGTATATTTATCAGAGTTTTTATAACTCTTTATCTGATTAGTGTTTGATTAGGGGTATATTTTATGTTTTGTACTTCAAGACTATCAAGTAAGGATCGGCCAAATGATAAGTGCCAAAGGGCACGACCATTTTAGCATATAGTCGTTCTGAAATCCGGCAACGCAAGAGACAACTCAAATTAGTCACCTCTCATATAAGTAGTTTGTCCGCACGGTAATTATTTATAATACTTTTATTAGGTTTAAATAATTTTGAGTATATTCCCTAGGTTATTGTCGTAGTTCCTAAGGAATTACTAGTTTGCTATAATCAGAGCACTGATAGCAATCTAACACACCCCCAGCCGGCAGCTGAAATGTCGGGCTGTGCAATTTAGGGATAATGGATCGAGGCACACAGATATATTGAACATTAAACATAAATATAACACAAACGATACTTTTATTTATTATAATTTATTTCGAATAACATTGTTTAATAGATCAATCACACCTTTTGAATATAACTAGAAATTACTAACAAACAGAAAGAAACTCCAGCAAACTTCCTTGACGACATCCTCATCTGCATGACTATCCTCTACACTCATCTCCCTGAGAATACATTTATTTTGAAAATGTCAACATAATTTTGATGAGCTCATAGGTTTTTGTAGTTTTCTGCTCTATTGATTTTATATTAATAATCCTTATTCTTTTAGAAAATGTTTTTATATTTGTTAACATATCTTACCAACCTTAACTTGTTTTATCTTTATAGGATATTTTATCATTCCTTCTTACTATCTTTATATTTTAGGATATTCTATTAATCCTAACGTATTTTATTTATTACCTGAAGGCGTCCCTCGAGGTAGTCGGATCTCTAAGGTGATTGTAATGTATTACCATTAGCCCCCATAATTGACGTTGTAGACTAATAATTTCCCCGCACAATGCTTCTTCAGACGTCGAATAGTGTTTGAATAATAAAGAAAGTTATCATGTCGGCATTGTATCTAGATATTGCAAGTTGGGGTGTTAATCCTCATATAGATCTATATATATCTTTCTGGCTCTCGCAAGATTAATGATTGCAGGTTCATGTTAGCCAAATTTAATCAAGCTAAGGATAAATAATAACAGCTCACTAACGCATTAACCTTATGTATTTTATCTTTTATCTTTTCTTTTCTTTCTTAGTGATTTCCTATAACTGTTACAATATAAATGTTTTACTTTATATTTGATAATTAAAACTTTTTGATCTCATAATTATCTTGTGTGTGTGTGTATATATATATATATATATATATATATATACCCTAATTATGGTTAATTTAAAATATGATATTTGGCAGAGTAACGATTAGGTACATTGCATATCCGTATAGTTGACTAACATTACTTCTAGGAACCATGTTATCCTAGGTAATTGGCCATCAATATCATCTATGTAATATCTCTTCCTAAATTATCGGTTATCATAACTCTTAGGCATAATATCATAGCTTACAACTAGGTATAGTATCTCTGGCTACATTTTCCTAAGGTTTAATGCTTTATATAACGATTAATATTTATAGATATAAATATATTTTGATAAAGCTGTTTAATAAGCATCTATGCCCCCCCCCCCCCCCCCCCCGGTAAAACCTTTAAAATAGTAAAATGGGGTCGTGAACTCACCCTTGACACGTGAGACCGCTTGTGTGGGGTTGAATTAGGCTCGGGAGTCCGAGGACCGCTCCAAGGGTGCAACAGCTTCGACATTTAAGAGAGAGAGAGAGAGAGAGAGAGAGAGAGAGAGAGAGGATTAGAAGGTGTGAAGAATGGGATTCGCATTGCCTTGTATTTATAGACACAAAATTTCGATGAGCACAACACAATGATCTTGCATGTTGCGCGTGATCATTGTGGCTCCATCTAGAGACGGTCACATGTCACTTCCCCAATTGGCCACGTCACTCTCAATCGACTTGAATCCAGTGTCAGGAGTGCGACGGGCATAGGCACGCACCTCGTGCACACGAAATGATTTTGTAAAAATCATATCTCTTTCGTGCGATCTCTGATCTAATCCCTCTTTATATCTATGTAATGATCTCAAGGACTACTACAACTCTCATTTAGGTTGTTTTAGATAGTTTTGAATTTTATTTTTGTGCATAACGGAGGTAAAAGTAAATGATATTACAGAAATAAAATCTCTCTCATACGGATCACGTTTCTGGCATTAGTTCTTCTAAAATTTATATCTCAAGGAGTACTACAAATCTCCTTTTTGCACTATTATTCAAAACTCAATCAATCTCTAAGTACCGTTTTGACATAAATAACTTTAATTACGTGGTTGATTTTTATTTTTTATAAACTCTATAACTCTCTCATTTGGATTCGGATTTTTACGAACCTTATATCCTTGGGATCACGTTGATGAGTACTTTCCAAATGCGTTAACCAACTTCGAAGACGGTACAACTTTTTGGACGCTTATTGTTTAGTCTAACAGTCGATTTAACAATAAATGTAACAGAACATTGATTTTTATTATCTCATAAATCAGATATTACAATCTTAATCTATTACATCTATTTTTCTTACTCTCTCCTAGCGGTGGTCAGTGATAAAATCCTCTCGATTGTCACAGAAACGAACTCCTATGTAGCAAGAATACTAACATTCCTACATTTGATTACATCATTTTAAATAATCAAAACAAATTAAAACACAAATTAAAACACACCAACAATAACCAAGAATAAAAACTAAATAAAAACTCAAATAAAAATAAAAAGAAAGATAACAAGTCACTCTTCATCTTCATCTCCTTGCGCTCCACTTGATCCATCCCCAAAGTTATGCGATGCCCATATTTCCTCTGAATTTTGAATGTATGGCGCTTGTGGCGACATGTTAGGTTGGCTCTCAATCTGAAAATGTGAATAGATTCCATTGATGACTTGGTTCTGATAGTCTACAACCCTTAAATGTTATCCAAATAGTACCCAACCCGATTTTGGAATGGGTCGGTTTGTACTCATCAAACTAGCGTGTCTTGGTATTTTTGAGGTTGGCCTCTCTCTGTTCTCCCTCTTACATTTTGGCGTCCCTTTTGTTGCAGTTGTTCTTCTGGTTGTTCTAATGGTATCACTTCATTGTTGGCTAGTATTCTGTAATGTGTTCCCATGTTCACTATAACCCTCATCGACTCCAAATAACTAAAGGGGAGATCATCCCCATCGATTCACGACAAAGAACGAGTCAATCCTGGCACAAATATTCCATATGATTTTACCAATTAGGTAACAAAATGACCACCCACTATTGAGCTTCTGGCTCTTGAGCTAACTGCCTTCCACCCCCCCCCCCCCCCCCCCCGAGAGCTAGAAAATAGGGAATGTTGTAGCAAACTCCCCGTGTGATAATACTCCGTATTAAAAATAAATTAAGACTCATGACCTTGTCTCCATGTTTCTTTTTGATTGACAGAAAATGTTACTCGGAGGTAGATGGGAGGCCAAATTTTTCTCTCTTGAGATACCCCCAAATGAAATCCTCCATTAGCGATAGTTTTCCAAAACAAATACCCATTTACACCTGCAGAATAATCTCGAGCAACCGATCTCAAAAGACATCGCTTCTTGTTGCTTGTATAATCCCATTCTCCATGCTAATTCAGCCAAACTACAATCTCGATACTGTCCACCAAGACAAAAAAAACTAAAGCATTTGTGTATTGTGGGTCTATTGTATTTGCTTCAAATGAAACCATTGAGAAGAATTCAACACATAACTCCTTAAAAACAGGCTCCTTTATTGAGAATAAAATTTTCCAATCGTTACATGTAAATTTGACACCATTTTGCATAAACATCTTCATGAGGTACGGATTTAACCTCTCCAATATCCCAATCTCATTCATTTTTTTGCAATCAATATTTGGCGAGATTGCAAACTCTAGGTTATAAATCCATCCCAAGTTTTTAGTGTAATTGTTAAAAATTTCACTCGGAAGGTCGTCCGGGAACTCATGAAATGGATGAAGTCTTGACACATCTCCTTGGGACTGTGGATTAGCCTTTCTTGGACCCATAAGACCTACAAAGTGAACAACAAAAAAATTGACACGAAAAACAATAGCATATTAATCAAATAGAAAACGATTTTGATTGTTTACCTAGTTCTCATGTTTTGAGATATGACCCTCGCGGCATCGGCTTGGTTAGTCAACATGCATGAGAATCGGGCATAAATCAGCCTAAATTAAACCAAATGAATGCAAGGGGTTTAGTCTAGCAGTGATTCTAAGGCCATTCAACAAACATGCAACACTATTTTCACAAATTATCTCATCAATTTTGACCAATGAAACTTAAGAACAAACCCTAACTTCTAAATGTATGAAATCTGCAAATTAAATGGATTTGAGTACGGGGATCATACCTTTAGTGTAGATAAAACATGGAATCAAACAAAGAGTAAAGGAAATCGGTCGAAAACGAAGTGGGGGATTAAGAGTTGATTTTCATTGAACTCATGTCGTAAGTGAAAAGAAGTAAGAAATCCAAATGGTTTGAGGGTTGCGTATAAAATTTGGTCCCCTTTTACGCTCACGTCGTGCGGGCTTCTTTGATTCCCCACGTCGTGGGTTCTTAATCCTATGTCGTGGGCTTCGAAAATTTGACAAAAACCCATTTTTTATCTTAAAACTTTTAAAAATTATTACCGCTCTTTATTTTGATCCCGCACTTGATTTTGAAAATTAAAAGATGAATAAATGACTTATTCCAAAAAATAAAATTAAAATAAATACAAAACTAAATAGAAAGAAAAGGAAAAGAAAATGTAAACCGATCTCGAGTTGCCTCCTAAGAAACGTTCTTTTTGTTGAGTCGTGAGTCGGACTCCTTCCCACTTTATGTTGTTGCGGGTTGGAGCAAAATCTCCATGTTCTCCTTTTGTTCTTTCCATCTTCTCTTGTAAGCTTGAACTCGTCTTATGTACACTTCCTTCGAATTCTCTTTCTTCATTTGTTTGTTGTAAGCATCAAGTTTTTTTTTTGACTCCTTGGGATTTTTCAGCATTCAAGCTCTTCACTTTGTTTTTAGCTAACTCCTTCTTGTCCACTTTTATCTTATCAAGTTGTGTCTCTTTGCTTTTGTGATCCTCCTCTTCATCACGTGAACTAGAATCTTTAATTTCAGTAGCCTCCTCAATTTGGACTTGTGGTGTAGTAAAGGCGAAGACTTCAAACATCATTGAAATCGAGGCCCTTGGCTTCATAAGATTGACTTCTTCCTTTGGTTTTTCCTTATCTTGGATCTCTTCTTCCATTAATTTTTCTAATTCTTCAAGCTCATTGTCCTCATCCATAAAGAATACTTCATTTTTTTTCCTTTGAGTTCTTGAATGCTTCATCAACTCCAAATGTTATCTCGTCTTTTCCCATTCGTAATGTAAGCTTTGACTCTTGAATATCTACCAAGGCTTTTGCGGTGTTTAGAAGTGGGTATCCAAGGATAATGGGTACATCTTCATCCTCATTCATGTCTATAACTACAAAATCAATTGGAAAAACAAATTTTCTAGTTTTAACCGATAAATCTTCTACTATGCCTCGAGGATATGTTACTGAACGATTCTCCATATGGATTGCCATTCTTGTAGTCTTCAAATCTGGAATGTAAAGTTTTTGATAAAAAGAATAGGGCATTAAATTAATGCTAGCTCTAGAATCGGCTAAGGGGAAAGTTTTTGTGGAATTTCCAAATTCTCATGGCAATGTAAGGCGTCCTGGATCTCCCATATTTAGTGGTACTCCTTCCATTATTACTGCTAAACATTGTTCATTAAGAAGAATCTTGGAAATCTTCTCTAATTGTTCGTCAGTGTCAAGAAGATCTTAAAGGAATTTCGAGTAATTTGGGCATTTTTGCTAACGATTCAATAATGGGGTACTAACTGGAATACCCTTGACTTGATTAATAAATCTTTTATGCTCTTTCTCTGGTGGATGTTCCCATTCTCGAAAAGGAAAAGGTAACAGAGGCTGATACAGTTTAACAAAAGATATATTTTTCTTATCAGACTATGCTCGCAACGTGAGAGGTTGTGCCTCACGTCGTGAGAATTGGGCACCGGACCTTTCTTTTTCTTCGATCTTCATTATCTTTGGTTTTGGATTGGGTTGCTTCGAGGCTTCATTGCGGATCACTATAGGCTCTAAATAAGGGTTTTTTTTGTAGATATGGCCATGACATGTGGTTGCGGTTTTGGATCAGGATTCTTGGGAGGTAACCTTTCGTTAACGAGTTTAGTCAATTGCCCAAGTTAAGTCACAGTGTTCTTTATGGAATCTTGGTGATTTCTAATGGTAATATCAGTAGCATCGTCCCTTTTTTCAGAGGCTTCCATAAACCTATTAAGAATTGACTCAAAGTCTATCTTCTTCTCGGGTGGTGGTTGTTCCTTTTGGTAGTAGGCTCGTCTGGTTTGCCGATACTTTTCTTCTTTTTTTCTTCTTATATTCTTCATAAGGCAACCATTTCTTTCTTTGGCTTTCTCCAATCTTCATCATATTTTTCACCACTTGAGTAGCAAACTTGTGCTTTTTCTATTCCCATTTTCATCCAAATCGCAATCTTTCGTTATGTGCGGTCCACTACAATTATCACACCTCACTTGTATTGCATGAATCGATTACCCCATCTTAGTCATCCTCCTACCCATATTCTCTAACTTAGCCATCACCGATGCCAAATTCTCACTCCCTCCATCTCCACTTCCTTTAGCTCTTGTACCATCCTCTCGTGGGTTACGGTATTCTCTTGAGTGCTTCGCGAATTCTTCAATTAATTCTTTTTTCATCGCGGGATTCTTCTTAGTCATTGGTCCTTGAGAATCAAGAAGTTAACTCAATTTTACATTTATCCATCATAAAAAATAGAAACTTCTTGTTGAACATTTAACTCATGTTGAGGACAATTTCTTAGAAGGCCTTTGTATCTCTCCCATGCTTTGTATAAGGATTCGCCGATTTCTTGTTGGAAGCTGGCAATCTTCTTTTTAAGTTTGGAAATCTTAGAAGGAGGACTAAATTGCTCTATGAAAGCTTGGCAAAAGTTTTCCCAACGACTTCAACCATACTTTTGCATCTCCAGTAAACATCATGGGAAGCATCCTCAAAAAAATTGCATCTATTGAAACATTTGGAACATTGAAATAATTAGCAATGTCCAACACTTCATCGATGTGCTTGAAAGCATCTTCATAATCTTTCTTGGTAAATGGTATGTCTTTGAGCATCGGAAGGATATGACCCTTGAGCTCAAAATTAGTTAATGCTGGAATCATGGGTGGAACTAGACCAAGACCACTATCATTACACATCTTGTTTTTATACTCATCCATATGCATTATGGTTTTGTATTCCATCTCTTCTACCTCGCTTTGTACATCATCCTCTTAATCATCTTTGGTTTCTGGCTCGTAACCAATTCCCTTCTTGTCGGGAGTCTTCTCAAAGCTTTCGAATTTATTGACTTAGAAAGTGCTACTCGATTTGTCAACCTTTTTATCTTTCTTCTTAAGGAAAGCGGATTCTGGATCTTGAAGTACTGAAACTATTGGATTTCTGGATCCTTGGGTCATAAATCACTAAAACAAAACAAACAAAAAACACGTAAAAACGAATTAAAAAGCAAATTAAATAAAAGCTGAAATTTTTGAACTCACACCGTGAGAGGTAAATCTCACGTCGTGAGAACAATTAAAAGCAAAAAACTTAAGTTTTGCAGAAAATTAAATTTTTGTGGCTTTTACCCCACAAAAATGATCGGCTAACCTAAAACAATTAAATTAAGGGGGAGTTTCGTATATGCCCTTAAGAAAAAGCTAAATAACATATTTACCCTATCTAATATGAAAATATCATATATACCCTAAATAAATACCCAAAATATCATATTTGCCCAAAACCTTATTTTTAAACTTTTTTAATCATTTTTTGTTGTTTAAAATCATTTTAATTATTAATAAAACTTATATTGTCCATAATACCCTTAACTTATTATCTCATTCTCTCATTCTTCTATCTTTTAGGGTGATCACATATATAAAAAAAGGAAAACCTTTCGCTCCTTCTTCATGTTTCGTTATAACATCATGCGACCTCAAACATCATGCTTACCATGATTATTCACTATCATCAAGTTCATTTACTCTTTAATCTCATAGAAAACATCAAACTCAAGCTAACAAATCCAATGGTTCTATACACCAATCTATAACCTAACAATTAAGGAATATTAAACCTTTCTTATAAAATGATTATGTTACCACTTTTGCTTCTATACATCATGCTGGAAACCTATCCATAAGGTCATAAGCTTTGCCATAAAACTATATGAACCAGACGTTAGCGCTTCAAATTCATCCCTACTCCGATGATAGCAGGAGAAAATGGTCGATACATCGTTTTAGTGTCTACAGCACGTATCACCACCTTCTAGATTTTGTTGAATTATATATTTTTTTTACAACTAATCCCTAAAGTCACTAGAAAAAGAACTCAAATCAAGTACCTTGGACGATTAGAACACCATTTTTGTAGTTACATACAGAAGGCACGCCAAAGCTCGCTGAAATAGCTTTTATTCGAACAATTAGCATACCTCCTTTGTTGATCCATATGAAGCTAAACCCACTTAATAGTTGAGACATCATTGGCAATAAAGCTGCAACTAATCTTCACCAATAACCCATGGTATTGAAGTGAAAGGCAACACTATTTTTGTTCCATTTGAAAAGTACAAGATATAACCTTTCATTCCCCTTCCTGTATGATTACAATTTTGTAATCTTCTATGGTCCAGATTAATAATTTTACAGAGAAATTGATCAATCTATTTTATTCCTTTATTTTTGGGTTATGGATTGATATACATAACTGTTATATCTGCTATCTTTAGAGTTGATGTTTTCCATGTGATTAAAGAGTAAATGAACACGATGATTGTGAATAAACAAGGTAAGCATGATGTTTGGGTGGCATGGTGTTAGTGATGGGTTTTGAGCATAACAGCAATCCTATGGTGCACATGTAAACCCTAAAGCTTTGGATTTAATATTCTAATTGTACATGCAATAATCATCTAAAGCTTGTAAACCCTAATCTAGCATACATAAAATCGAAAATCATAACTAAAACAAAGTTAGGATGTTACCTTTCAATTGTAGCTTGATCTTAACCTTTGAGAGCTTTAGTATCACAAGTGTTATACCTCTATTCGATAACAAACACCAAGAAGCAAGTTGGAGAATATGAGAGAGAGGAGGAGGCTCAAAATCGGGTCTAAGATCTTTCTAGGGTTTCTAGTATCCGAAAATATAATGCCAAGGGATCCCTCATATAGCTGAAGAGTTATGGTTTCAGTCAAAGACCAAATCCGGTTGCTTAGGCTCTAAGCAGCCCATAAGATCCTTCCAGAATTCTTATAATGGACGAAATCCTTATGGGTTATCCATAATATTTTGTCCACCCCTATCCATAGGGATCTTCAGCCCATTTTGCAATTATCATGTAATTACATATCAGTTCCCTTGATTTAATTAATCTCTTTTGACCACAAAATTAATTCTAAATCAATTCTTGACCAATATTAATTGAACAATATGATTTCACTTTTAATATATTATTCACATAATATATATTAATAAATCATAATTAACATCTTTCTCCATAATTCATCTAGTCAAGTTGCTTTGGTGAAGCCAACCTAAAAGGACTATGCTACTATCGGGTCAAGTACATACCAAATATAGTTATGGGCTTAGACACCTAATCCAACAGTTAGAACGGAAGAATAAGGAACGAAGGTTATCTTTCTTCAAATATGTGATCATCCCAAAACATAGAAAAATGAGAGCGTGAGATATGAACTTGAGGGTATTATGGTCAATGTTGGTTATGTTCATAATTAAAATCATGTTAAATAACAAAATTTATTTAAAAAAGCTATAAAATAATTTTTTTGGGAAAATATGATATTTTTTATATTTATTTAGGGTATATATGATATTTTAATATTAGACAGGATAAATACGATATTTAGCTCTTTATTAATGACATATATGAAATTCTTCCTTAAATTAACAACTGAAATAGTTGTTCCCTGACAACAGCACCAAAAACTTGGTGTGTAAAATTATACCTATCAACTTTTAAATTTATTAACCTAACTAACTTAATTAATAATGCACATATAGGCAGTGTACCTAGTCAGTTTTTAGTATAGTAAAGTAAGTTGGGTATCGAACACAAGAAACGAAATTAAGCTAATAATATAATTACCAAAAATTAACCTAAAAACAATAACTAAATTGGGGTTTTATCTAATGTTAAAATTTCAAATTAACCTAAACTATTAAATTAACTAAAAACTAAGCAAACAACTTAACTAAGAACGATTGAAATCAAGATGGTGAAGAAACTTTCGTTTAGCTTTGAATCCCCATTTTTCCTATGGATAGTTTCTAAACATGGATTTATTTAGCTGGTTACCAATTTAAATATAATTAGCAGTCTTGGTCCGATCTCCTAATATTTTTACCAATTCATGAACTACTATGTAATGATCATACACAATCAAACACAAAATTGACTGTTAAGGATAATTGGGCTATGTTAGATGTATATCTAGGATAATTATCTATGATCAAGACAATTAATTAAACACAGTTATGATCAAATTATGTTCTCTAACACATCTAAGGTTGTTACCTTTATTACATAATCTAAGATTTGGTTAATCCTAGCTCTAGCAATTTAATAATCATAAACTACCATGTAATCAAGTTCATGCAATAAAAATGGTCATTCAACTACATTTAACTTGAATTAAAGCAACAAATATTAGAACTTTAACATGCTAGGTAATTATAATCAAACACAAGCTTAAACCAACTTCATAAAATCCATGAAATGTAAGAAACTAACACATAATATTAGGGTTCATCTACACTAAACAAAAGCTTAATGATTTAGCTACTCATGGTGGAAATAAACACAAAAAACATATAAGATTTAGACAAGATTGATCTAATGCAAACCGAATGTAATGGTTAATCTTCGAACTCTTAATCTTCAATCTTCTACTCTTCCAAATGTTGATTTTCGCACTTCTCTCACTTCTGAAATTAACTTCCCTCCAGAATATCACTTCCCAACCTCCAAAAGTTGATATGTCTAAGAATATTTATAGTTTCCTTATAACGCATCTCACGTCGTGAGATCAGTAGAAATCTGTGTTTGGCAAGGAAACTTGCATCACGCGTTGTTATCTTCTAGAACTCCCATTCTCATGACGTGAATATATATTGTCAAAGGCCATTAGATATATTAGACGATATATACAAAGAATCACAAAATTAAAAAAATGTATGTAAGATTGTAACGTGGAATTGAAAAAGTTTATGTGCGGTGAATTTTGATATGTACCCGTTAATTTCAATAAAATAATATGCTTTTTTCTTAAGTTATTATTTATAGTATTTGACAATCATTATATAACCACCTTATTTTATTGAATTTAATGATCTCATTATTTTATATATTAAAAAAGTTTCATACAATAAATCTATAAAAAGTTAATTTTTTTTATATGTACCTGTAGCAGCGTTGTTAAAAAAATTATATCGTTGTTCAAAAAAAGTTAGTAATGAATTTCTACTTCTTTATTGTTGGTCACTCGTGTTAAAACACTTTCACCTAAGTGATCTTAAAATCAAGAGATATATAAATATTACTAGATTTTTGAAAAAAAAAAAGTGTATTCAATTTATAATAAGAGACCATTTAACAAAGTCTTATGTACACCAAGTTTGGACGAAGAATATCGACAAGGTCTTATCTCCGACTTCTACTCCCGTTGTTTGTGGTTGGACCGCCAAAGGTTTCATATAATAGAAATCAATACCTAAGGGATCTTCTTCATTCTTCTTGCTTTGATGATCAATCTAACACAAAAAACTACAGTTTTTAACAACTAGAAAAGTAATATATGCTAAATCCTCTAATTTTTTTCAAACATTTAATGAAAGGTAAAAAAAATTAGATGATAAATTGTGAGTTTCGAACATGCTCTTTTGATGCTTTTCAAAAATGTTCTTCAAATCTGTCTTGATCGACACTGTCGAACATGTTATATTTATAAATTTCGAACTCATTCTTCATAGTATTTTTAAACATGCTATGCCCTAAATTTTTAAGCATGTTTTTAACTGTTTAAAAAAATTGAACTTGAATATTAACTTTTAAAAAACGAATAAATCAGAGAAATTCTCATATACATTATGTACACCATTGAATAATAGGAGTCTACATCTTTTTTTTAGAATTGTCGAACATATTCTTCGTAATTTAGAACAAGATTTATGTAGATGTCGTTAGTTTATAGAGAAGTTTCGAAGATGACTTTTCGGCATGATGTCTGTTTCTTAAAATGGTATAACTCTAAATCCAGTGGGCCTAACCCATAATTAGATCTTGGTAACTAACTATTTTCAACTTGACAATTTCAAACAGATTTTTTCAAATACTTAAATATTATTTACCGGATGAAAATGGTCAAATTTATAATCCATATTCATGCAGTAACATCATTTTGAATCCATTCAATTTGAATTGGTATTTTCTCCATTACAATTATCGTGAAGAGACATCTTCGAACATGCTCCTTTGATGCTTTTCAAACATGTTCTTTAAATCTGTCTTGATCGACACTGTCGAACATGTTATATTTATAAATTTCGAACTTATTCTTCATAGTATTTTTAAACATGCTATGCCCTAAATTTTTAAGCATGTTTTTAACTGTTTAAAAAAATTGAACTTGAATATTAACTTTTAAAAAACGAATAAATCGGAGAAATTCTCATATACATTATGTACACCATTGAATAATAGGAGTCTACATCTTTTTTTTAGAATTGTCGAACATATTCTTCGTAATTTAGAACAAGATTTCTGTAGATGTCATTAGTTTATAGAGAAGTTTCGAAGATGACTTTTCGGCATGGTGTCTGTTTCTTAAAATGGTATAACTCTAAATCCGGTGGACCTAACCCATAATTAGATCTTGGTAACTAACTATTTTCAACTTGACAATTTCAAACACATTTTTTTAAATACTTAAATATTATTTACTGGATGAAAATAGTCAAATTTATAATCCATATTCATGCAGTAGCATCATTTTGAATCCATTCAATTTGAATTGGTATTTTCTCCATTACAATTATCGTGAAGAGACATCTTCAATCGTTAGTCTTGAACAGTTTCTTTGTGAAAATGTATGTATAGCAAAAAAAATGACTGCATTTAAACTCGAGTCAACGGATAACGAACTACATTTCCTATCTAAAAATAAGAAAATAAAGCATATCCCTTTTATTGTCTATGAAAATTATGGTTTCTATTGGTGATAACTATAACTAATATACTATAACTCATTAGACGATAATGTTATACAGATGGTTACTTTTTTATTACTATTAATAATATCACTATTCTTCTTTCAAATATGAGTACTATGGCTGAAAAAAATACAGATCCCCTTATCGGATTTGAACTGAGGGCTTATGTCTTACCATGTCATTACTCTACCACTGAGTTAAAAGAAAAAAGATTGGTTTATGGAATTCCTAAACGGGCCACTTTACTATCTTGGTAAAATATATCTATATAACAAGATATATACCTACTTCTTATATAAGTATAAGAAGTCCATCTACGCATAGACTAAAGCGCCTCGACAAAGGTCCATTTATATATAATAATTTGCACCGTAGCGGATATAGTTTAGTGGTAAAAGTGTGATTCGTTTTATTAACCCTCTTAATAGTTAAGGGGTATTTCGGTTTGATTCATATTCCGATCAAAAACTTTATTTCATTAAAATGAATCAATCATTTACCTTTAAATAACACATTCAAGGAAAAATATAAAATTTCGGGATTTTTATCCAAAGGTCAATTCAAAAATGAAAACTTAGATTATAAAATTGCGAAACAAAATTTTAAAATTGGATCATTACCTCCAATTGAATGAGTATGAATAAAGAATTCATAGAAGAAGATAGAAAAGTAGATTTCTAATTTCTAATCGTAACTAAATCTTCAATTTTTGTTTGCATTTGTAGCGAATAAATTGAAGCAAAATAGCTATTAAAGAAGATATTAAGTTTACTAGAGACATCGACATATTATTTTAGCTTGGTGGAAATAAAATCATTTTCCTTAGGACCCTCTCAAATAGAAATAAAGAACAAAGTAACTAGAAAGATTATTAGAATTTCCTTCTTCCAGAAGGATCATCTATAAAGCGAGTCGTTTTGAATTGAATATATTCAAACAAAAAGTTGACATAGATTTTATGGGTATCATTTTTTTTGTAAGTTGGTTCACATCTAAAATCTAGCAATTTATCCATTTTCCATAAAGGAGCCGAATGAAACCAAAGTTTCATGTTCGGTTTTGAATTAGAGATGTTAAAAATGATGAATCGACGTCGATTATAACCGCTAGCCTTCCAAGCTAACAATGCGGGTTCGATTCCTACTACCTGCTCCATATTATCTTATTATATTTATATATTATTAAATACTCTACTAGACTCTAATTAATACATCATTCATCATTGAATATACAATTCAAAGAATTTTCTTACAGAAATCCTACTATATTAGTTTCTTATTTTTTTCAAATAAAATATTAGAGAGTAAAACTACTAAAAAATCGTAATGAAATTAATGGATAGGACATAGGTCTTTTTATTATTTAGATATCAAAAAATAAATTTTGAATCAATTGATTCCGAAAACACTTGAGTAGCCTTTTTATTTTATTTAAAAAACTATTGGAAAGGGTGATCAATTTGTTTAGGCTCCTTGTTCTTAAAGTATAAAACGTTCCCTATGTTCCTTAATAGCTTCTTGCAAAATGGCTTCTGCTTCCTCGGTGAATGTCTTGGTAGAAGACTTTATTTCTTGAAACAGCGGTTTATTGGTTTTTAAGTAGGTAACTCAACAAGAAATTTCCTTACCTGTCCAATTTCTAATGAATCAAGATAACCATTTGTTTCGGTATAAATAGTTAATACATGTTCTTCTACACCGAGAGGGGCGGATTGGGATTATTTAAGCAATTCATGTAAGTGTTGGCTTCTTGCCAATTGATTCTAAGTAGTTTTATCGAGATCATAAGCAAATTGTGAAAAAACTTCTAATTCTACATATTGTGCCAGTTCCAATTTTAATTTATCGGCTACTTGTTTCATAGCTTTAGTTTGAGCTGTAGACCCCACTCTGGAACTGGAGATCCCCACATTAATAGCGGGTCAGATTCCAACATTGAATAGATCAACAAATAATAATATTTGTCCATTATTAATTGAAATGACATTAGTAGGAATATATGTTGAAACATCTCCCGATTGGGTTTCCACTATTGGTAAAGCGGTCATACTTCCTTCACCTAAAAGAGAACTTAATCTAGCATCTCTTTCCAAAAGGTGTGAATGTAAATAAAAAACATCCTTTGGATAAGCTTCACGCCCAAGCGGTCTTCATAATAGAAGAGACATTTGGCGATAAGATTGGGCTTGTTTAGAGGGATCATCATAAATGATTGAAGTGTCTCGTTCACGATACATAAAATATTCAGCCATAGCTGCTCCTGTATAAGGAGCGAGGTATTGTAATGTAGCAAGGGAATCCATTGTTTCGTCTACCACAATGGTATATTCCATCGTGCCCCTTTCCTAGAAATTAGTCACTACCTGAGCCACAAAAGATTCTTTTTGACTAATAGCTACATAAATGCATATTACATTTTTGTCTTGTTGATTTAGAATTGTATCTGTTTCTACTGCTGTTTTACCGGTCTGCCTATTCCCAATAGCAATAAGCCCTGTTTGAACAGGCTCATATACAGAACGTCGAGAAATAATCCATGCAGCGGGCGATTCGATTAACCTATATTCAGAAGATGAAATTTCACCTCTACCATCAATATGTTTAGCCAACGCATTTATAACACGACCCAAATAGGCCTCACTCACTGGTATCTGAGCAATTCTTCTTGTTGCTTTTACAGAACTCCCTTATTGTATCATCAAACCATCACCCATTAATGTAACACCATAAATTTTTAAACAAAATTTTCATTTTTAAATCACATAATTCTCATTAACACATTACACAAAAACCCCAAAGTATTAAATTATCAAAACACACATCCATAATTGTTGAATAAAAATCTAGGATCCTCAAATATAACACCATATCGTGTGTACAATCAAGTCGGCGCCTTCCCGCGATCCCTAGAAGTACCTGAAACACATATCACATAACACGGTAAGCACGAAGCTTGGTGAGTTCCCCAAAATACCACATACACAAATAATAAGCCTCTCATGGCTATAGCTCGACATGGACCCTCCGGTCATGCGTCTCGGTGAGGACGCTCCAGTCTCACGGCTCGATATAGACCCTCCGGTCATGTGTCTCAGTGAGGACCCTCCGATCTCACAGCTCGGGTTGGACCCTCTGGTCTGATCTCAAAATGCACAAAGTATTATAGCATATATCACAAATAAAAATGCATAATATCACATAACTCAAATAAGACCCTCCGGTCACTCAGTAGTACCACTCAGGTATGTATAGTGAGAAGACTCACATCGGATGATGAACAACTCCTATAATGTTGTTGTTGAACTCTGGCCTCTAACACTGAGCCAAAACCCACAATTAACCCAATTAAGATCTAAGCCCAAACCCTCACTCATTAGGTCTAAAGATATCCCACTACCCCGGTCCATAAATAACCCAAGCCCATTGGGCCCACCAAGGCCCAATACTAAATGGGCTCTCCTAAGGCCCAACTCTTAAACTTCAGTCCAAATGACAAGCCCAACATAAAGGCCCAAGACATATACATATATTTCTCTGATCAAATCTCCAGCACAATAAGCCCAAAATCCAGGCCCAATGTGAGATTTAGCCCAAAAAGCCCACAGTAAGGTTACGCGGGGCGTATCTACCTTGGTACGCTCAGCGTACACACGAATCCTGATCGGGGACACATGATCAGTACGTAGGGCGTACTAGAATTACGCTCGGCGTACCTCCAGACTTGCTTTTCCCACTCTCTTGGTCTTAACCTGTTAAGACCATAGCTATACTCTCAGATCTGGAGTCCCTAAAGGCTCATACTCCATAAAGTTCATGACTTTAAGCCTTTGCATGGCTGAGGAAGTACCAAACACAAAAAATCTCACTTTTTACTCCCAAAAATGTTCATATCTCATGCATGGGGGTGGTTTTAACATCCAAGACCTCATTTTTATGAATCCACTCCATTAAAAACACTCAAAGGGACGGATATTAGGCTCTGGAGTCCAACAACTCATAAAGCTTCATGCTTTGGGACCGAAAACCCTAAAATGGACCATAATATGCACAAATCAAAAAGGATGAGAAAGCTCTGAGCTTTTGTAACACCCAAAGTTTTGAAGGCCAAGAAAGGAAACAAAACCTTAATGTTAAGGGGCGAATCGGCGAGTACAAGGAGGAACTCAGCGAGTCCGAGCGGGATCCGGGTCGAGGAGTAAGTGACCGACTCGGCGAGTCGGCCAAGGTGACTCGACGAGTCTGGTCTGTGCGTGGAAAACCCTAAATTCGTGACTTGGAGCCTATATAAACGTCTTAATCTCCTTCCTAGGGTTCCTTACTGCCTCTTAAGCCCTGGATATCAAACCCTAGCTGCCATATCCTCTATTTGAGCCATTTATTGCATTCAAGAGTGCATTAAGCTTGGAGAAAGAAGAAGAATCTTGAGAGTGCAAGAAGGGGGTTGTAGATCCGGGATTGGGAAGACATCTTTGAGCTTTTGGAGGTATAAACTAGTTCCTGGACCCTTTTTGTATCTAGATTTATGTGTGGTTGTTGGCTCTTTAGCCATAATGATATTATCTTGAGTTAGGAGCCGGATCTGGAGTTGGTACTTCAGATCCAAGTGTGTTATGGACTGGAGAAGCATAAAGTATCAGCCCTTAAGTTGATTTTCAAGCCCCTTGGCCTTAAACCCTAGTTTATGGTGCTTTTTTCCTAGATCTCCCTCTCTACATGTAAAGTTTGCAACTTTACGTGGGGGATAGGCTTGGGAAGGGTAGATCTACAGTTTGGAGTCCATGCATGACTCGAAAGTCCTCTGCATGTATGTAGATCTGAATGGACTCGGCGAGTCCTTCGAGTGGACTCGGCGAGTAGCTTGAAGATGAGGAAGAACTCAACGAGTTGGATGAACAACTCGTCGAGTCGGATGAAGATGGGCATGAACTCGACGAGTTGGATGAACAACACGGCGAGTCGGATGAAGATTGCCTTGTGCTCGGCGAGTCTGCTCTTAGACTCGACGAGTCAGGTCGCGTAGCCCCAAACCCTTCGAGTTGAGATTCGAATCAGTGAGTCGGGTGGAAACTCAGCGAGTTGGTCAGGTCAGGACTCAGAAATCGTGGGACTCGGCGAGTCATGTCGCGAATGGAAGGACCCTGAGTATGTGAACTCGGCGAGTCAGTAAGTGGACTCGGTGAGTAGGGTTGACCTGGAAGGGTTGACTTTGACTAGGACTTTGACTTGACCAGAGTTGACTTGGTTGTCTGTCAGGGGTCAGTTTGACTCAGTGTTGTATTGATATTGGTAGATCGGGGAGCTAGTGGAGCAGCAGTTCGGAGTCAGTGATCAGGTAGCGGTCAAAGGGATTAGCACCAGCAGTTCAGCAGTATCAGGTGAGTTTCCCATTGTATGAATGGGTCTACGGCCACAATGCCGACCCATGTAGTTATGAGTAGAAGACCCGGGGGTTAGCCCTAGGCACAGTATGCTAGTATGATACTCGGGACGAGGTCCAATGATAGAGGGCGGGTGCCCAAGGAATGGTTTATGTGATAGTTTATACTTGTTGTCTGTGTGATACTTGTATGTGCCTGGTAGGGAGGTGAGTGTGGGCGAGGTCCCATATCTCACCAATAGCAGAGTGTGGATGGTGTTCTACATCTCAGTAGCAGCAGAGCAGGGGCGAGGCCCAAGTCAGGAAAGGAGTGAGTGTGGGCTGGGCCCGTATCTCACTACCAGTAGGAGCATGGACGGAGTTCCGTGACTCATCAGTAGCAGGTCAGGGGCGGGGCCCAGAGATAGGTGAGGCCTTAGGACAAAATCCGTTAGTATGTGTTTAGCTTATGTGAGGTGTTTATGTGCTATTATATGTTAGTGGGCGAGGCCCTGTGATAGGCGAGGCCTACGTGAAACAAATCTGTATCCGAGCGGGGCACGAAGCCAGGCGGGGCTTGGAGCGGCGGGGCCGTTGTAGCGGGCGAGGCCCGAGGTAGGGGGCGAGGCCCAGGATAGCGGGTGCGGCCCAGTATGTGCAGTATGTGGTTATGCATGGTATGTGGTAGGGTGGGGAACTCACTAAGCTTCGTGCTTACGGTTTTCAGTTTTGGTTTCAGGTACTTCCGGTAGCGGATGATGGAGCTCGGGATGATCACATGGCACACACCATAGCTTAGACAGCCTGGGAATGTTTAATCTGATAACGAATATGTATTTTGGAAACTAATACTTTGTTTATGATTGAAAATGATGAATTTGCTTAACGTAATGTTTTATTAAATGAAATTTTTAGTCTTGAATTTTGGGACGTTACAAGTTGGTATCAGAGCCTTGGTTTGAGCGATTCGGGCATACTCTCGGGTGTGCTTGAACTTAAACTGAGGGGTCGGATAAAAAGTTTCCAAAAAAAATGAAAAGATAGTTTTGTAAAAAGAATTTTTGAGAACGAAAGACAGTTTTAGAAAAGCAAAAAGAATTTAGAAAGAGAAAAATTTTGAAAAGAGAAAAAGGGGTGGGGTGCATGCAATCAGCCGAGCTCAAGTAAGTACCCCAAAATACCCATACCAGTTTATGTTATGATTATCAGTTGGTAGAACAGCATGCTAGAATAGGACTAAGGATCTAGGGATGATGCCTTATGTGCCTATTATTTGTGCTTTTGAGCTGCATGATAGTGCTGATTAGACAGTAGTAGGATAGCCTGTTTAGGTTATGCCTGAGTTTATGAGTTTGTGTTGCATGCTAGTTCAGATTCTTGCTATGTGGATATGATTGCTTGAGTATGTTATGGTTAGATTTTCCCTTGTCCGAATGCTGCTTGCTTTGTGCATTATGGGACTCTGAGTGATGGGAGTTAGCCATTGGGTGGATACGACACGCCACATGTGATCAGGGTTGAATAATCTCAGAGTGTTGGATTTGTTCCTATTGCGCAGCTCTTGTTTGAGTCCAACCGTTGTAGGAACGAGTCTTTTACTTGAAGGATTATCTGAGTCTCATCACATGTGACGGTATCCAGGCGATGGCTAGTTGGCATCACAAGGAGACCTTCAGCAGCTGAGGACTGGTTTGGGTTGAGTCAGAGGTTCCCTAGGGTAAGCCTAGGATGAGGTAGTGCTGGGAGCAGTAGAAGTGGTTAAGGGACCTGGTGGAGTCGAAGCAATTCCTGAGGAAAGTACGGATAGATGTGGAAGGTAGTATGGGCCCGTACTACTGAAAGCAGAGGATCCGTACTCGATTCGGGAAAGGTCGAGACAAGACCGGGAACCTGGTAGGGTGTGGTTGGTCTCGCATCAGCGATGAGTATTCTGATAGTGGTTGTGTTATATGTTTCAGCATGGTGACGTTGCAAGAGAGACCAGCGGGCGGATCAGGCGCCAGAGAGGGATCAGGCTCGGGTTCAGGGGCCGAGCAGCTCGAGGAGCGGATAAGAGAGTTGATATCAGCTGAGGTTACACGCAGTATTCTAGCTCAGACTCCTGTGATCTTTGGCACGGTCAAGGAGGGTATACTGGAGATCTTGGATGAGAGGCTAGGAGCCTTCCGTACCGAGATGATGCCTTTGTTTGGAGCGCGTACCTTGACATTTTGAGAGTTCAGGGCTTGCGGGGCACCAGATTATCATGGGGCTAGGGACCCCATTGCTAGCAGCAGATGGTTGGCTGATGTTGCTAACGCTTTTCGTACGATCAAGTGTCCCGAGGGGGACAAGGTTAGACTCGCCTCCTATCTTCTGAAGGACAGGGCGAGGGATTGGTGGGAGGAGATTGGTCATGCTTTGGGGGATGATACCGCGTTGGACGCGATGACTTGGAGCGATTTCTCGGCCAGGTTCAGGGCGGAGTTTTCGCCGATTATTGAGGTGCAGCAGCTGGCACGAGAGTTTCAGGATTTGACGCAAACTACTGAGACTGTGGCGGAGATCACCGCCAAGTTCAGGGAGAGGGCTCTTCTTGTACTGCAGTATGTCGCGGATGAGGAGATGAAGAAGGCTCGGTACCCTGAGATGTTGAGGGATGGCATCAGGGAGTTCGTGAGCAGATCTAGCTGTAAGACGCTAGAAGATATGATTTCTCGGGCTAGAGAAAGAGAAATTGATTTGGAGCAAATCCGGAAGAGGAAGCCGGATGAGGTTCAGGTAGCTGCGGGTTCGGGCAAAAGGCCCAAAGGATCAGATTCGAGATCGAGGGATCATCAGGACCGCAGTCGGTGCGGAAAGTGTGGAAGGCCGCACGGGGGCGCGTGCAGGAGTGGTAGCGGTGGTGAGTCTGGCTGTTTCAAGTGTGGTCGGACTGGTCATTTCAGCAGGGATTGTACTGTTACCGCCGTGCAGGGATCAGACTTGATATGTTTTCACTGCAACCAGCAGGGCCACAAGAAGGCCCAGTGTCCCAATTTGTTTTCAGCAGGACAGGTGATGGCACCCGCCCCTGCAACTTTGAGGATCACGGATGGCCGTCAGGGCCGGGTAGAGGCACCGGCGGCAGGGAGCAGGGCTTTTCAGATGACGACCTTGGAGACGCGAGCAACGCCGGACGTTGTAGGTATGCAATTTCCCATTTTCAGTTCTTTTATTTGTGCATGATTTTATTGTTATGGTTATGCATCATTATCGGTAAAAGTATTTTATTTTGAGTGGTTGACTGTGATCGAGTATATGCCATCTGCATGCCCCGGATGCTGGTATGGTAGTTAGGGGATGTGCTCTATTGGAGAAGGTTTTGGAGGATGCATTAGCTGTAGCATGCTTGGGAGAGATTTGGTACGTCTCGCTAGTTCGGAGTGGTACAGTGATTGTGATGGATTGGCTAAATCCCTAGCTATGGCGGGCTTGGGTTCCTCGGTAGATGGGTTATGGAATGGTAGCAAAGATCGGGATCTCTTTTGAGTATTGAGCAGCAAGGGGTAAGCAGGATCGAAGTGGGGGAGAATCCTCCGGGTGCGCCCAGAGAGGAGCACGCAGACCCAGAATGAGTACGTGACCTCCGAGAAGGAAGAAAAGTAGTTCAGCGTTTCATGGATTGAGGATTTCAGGGTTGAGAGTTTGAGAAACTCCCCATCAGCTAGTGCGTGTGATGGTAATGGTTAGTTTATGGTTGAGAATTCAGGTTGTGGATCGCCTGAAGGATTCGAGGGAGTCGGAATGAGGATCTTGAGAGCTAATGGCACATGGGTGCCTTCGTACTAGCATTCAGCAATGGATGGTGATGTAAGACTATGGGTAAGCCGTAGCATTCCTTAGTAGTTTTGTTAGCGGAGTTGGGGCGAGGCCTTTATCTCCTAGTGATCAGATAGGGATCAAGAATGGGTAGTGGATGAGAATGATATGGCGTTTGCCTGTATAGCCCTAGAGAGCTGAGACCTTAGGAGAGGCCGCTCCAGGATATAGTTGGGTGAGACCCGTGGGCGAGGCCCGTACAAGATTAGCAGTGTAGATGAGACCTGGGAGCAGGGTTGCTCAGTAGTATGGTTGGGTGAGACCCGTGGGCGAGGCCTGAGCGAGAGTGATTAGACTAGTGGGAATAGAAGGATAGAGGCGGGTGGGACCCGTGGGCGAGGCCCGTGAGTTTTAGCAGCACAGGTGGGACCTGGTAGGGACCTTAGTGTCAAGTTAGGGGATCGAGAATCCCAGGTTTGTAGTGCCTGAATGGCAGAGTAGATTGAGCAGTTATAGGTGATCGAAGTTCTTTGGAAGTCGCTGGGAGCGACTAGCGGTGGTATTGGGACTAGCTACCGGTAGGAGCCGGTAATCCAGTCATTGATAGGTTGGTAGGGACCAGGGTGGTCTCAGTTCATCCGAAAGTCAGAAAAGGAACAACAGAATTGTCAGGCAGTGGTAGTGCGAGCATGCAGCGCATGGTGGAATTCAGTTAGTTGATCGTGGGGTGCTCTGCACCAAACCATAGTAGAAAGAAATGCCCAGTGGATACTGGCGATAATGACCCGTACTGGTAAGCGGGGGTGATGGAGTTGGTGAAGGATAGGGCCTTCACAGTGATAGAAGGAATAGTTGGTTATGGGGTTTTGCCTTGGGAAGGCAAGGAATTGTGCAAGGAAAGAAGGGGTGAACCCCTATAGGTTCAGTGCAGTACTCGGTGAGTACCAGGCGGATTATCGGTTGAGTAAGTCGTGTTTCAAGAATGTTCAGGGTCAGGTTGACCCGAGATGATTATCCGCAAGGTTTGATGCTAGTCAGAATGATCGGGCGGTAGGCCAGCGAAGGAAGGCAGCTAGTGTTGGGATAATTGGTTGGGTATTGCAGGCAGATCGCAGGCAGTGGGCCATAGCAAACTTCGAGGACGAAGTTTATTTTAAGTGGGGGAGAGTTGTAACACCCAAAGTTTTGAAGGCCAAGAAAGGAAACAAAACCTTAATGTTAAGGGGCGACTCGGCGAGTCCGAGCGGGATCCGGGTCGAGGAGTAAGTGACCGACTCGGCGAGTCGGCCAAGGTGACTCGGCGAGTCTGGTCTGTGCATGGAAAACCCTAAATTCGGGACTTGGAGCCTATATAAACGTCTTAATCTCCTTCCTAGGGTTCCTTACTGCCTCTTAATCCCTGGATATCAAACCCTAGCCTTCATATCCTCTATTTGAGCCATTTATTGCCTTCAAGAGTGCATTAAGCTTGGAGAAAGAAGAAGAATCTTGAGAGTGCAAGAAGGGGGCTGTAGATCCGGGATTGGGAAGACATTTCTGAGCTTTTGGAGGTATAAACTAGTTCCTGGACCCTTTTGCATCTAGATTTATGTGTGGTTGTTGGCTCTTTAGCCATAATGATATTATCTTGAGTTAGGAGTCGGATCTATAGTTGCTACTTCAGATCCAAGTGTGTTATGGACTGGAGAAGCATAAAGTATCAGCCCTTGAGTCGATTTTGAAGCCCCTTGGCCTTAAACCCTAGTTTATGGTGCTTTTTGCCTAGATCTCCCTCTCTACACGTAAAGTTTGCAACTTTACGTGGGGGATAGGCTTGGGAAGGGGTAGATCTACAGTTTGGATTCCATGCATGACTCAAAAGTCCTCTGCATGTATGTAGATCTGAATGGAGTCGGCGAGTCCTTCGAGTGGACTCGGCGAGTAGCTTGAAGATGAGGAGGAACTCGACGAGTGGGATGAACAGCTCGTCGAGTCGGATGAAGATGGGTATGAGCTCGACGAGTTGGATGAACAACTCGGCGAGTTGGATGAAGATTGCCTTGTGCTCGGCGAGTCTGCTCTTGGACTCGACGAGTCAGGTCGCGTAGCCCCAAACCCTTCGAGTTGAGATTCGAATCAGTGAGTCGGGTGGAGACTCAGCGAGTTGGTCAGGGCAGGACTCGGAAATCGTGGGACTCGGCGAGTCATGGACTGACTCGGTGAGTCATGTCGCGAATGGAAGGACCCTGAGTATGTGAACTCGGCGAGTCAGTAAGTGGACTCGGCGAGTAGGGTTGACCTGGAAGGGTTGACTTTGACCAGGACTTTGACTTGACCAAAGTTGACTTGGTTGTCTGTCAGGGGTCAGTTTGACTCAATGTTGTATTGATATTGGTAGATCGGGGAGCTAGTGGAGCAGCAGTTCGGAGTCAGTGATCAGGTAGCGGTCAAAGGGATTAGCACCAGCAGTTCAGCAGTATCAGGTGAGTTTCCCATTGTATGAATGGGTCTACGGCCACAATGCCGGCCCATGTAGTTATGAGTAGAAGACCCGGGGGTTAGCCCTAGGCACAGTATGCTAGTATGATACTCGGGACGAGGCCCAATAATAGAGGGCGGGTGCCCAAGGAATGGTTTATGTGATAGTTTATACTTGTTGTCTGTGTGATACTTGTATGTGCCTGGTAGGGAGGTGAGTGTGGGCGAGGTCCCGTATCTCACCAATAGCATAGTGTGGATGGTGTTTTACATCTCAGTATCAGCAGAGCAGGGGCGAGGCCCAAGTCAGAAAAGGAGTGAGTGTGGGCTGGGCCCGTATCTCACTACCAGTAGGAGCATGGACGGGGTTCCGTGACTCATCAGTAGCATGTCAGGGGCGGGGCCCAGAGATAGGCGAGGCCTTAGGACAAGATCCGTTAGTATGTGTTTAGCTTATGTGAGGTGTTTATGTGCTATTATATGTTAGTGGGTGAGGCCCTGTGATAGGCGAGGCCTACGTGAAACAGATCTGTATCCGAGCGGGGCTCGAAGCCAGGCGGGGCCTGGAACGGTGGGGCCGTTGTAGCAGGCGATGCCCGAGGTAGGGGCGAGGCCCAGGATAGCGGGCGCGGCCCAGTATGTGCAGTATGTGGTTATGCATGGTATGTGGAGGGTGGGGAACTCACTAAGCTTCGTGCTTACGGTTTTCAGTTTTGGTTTAAGGTACTTCCTGTAGCGGATGATGGAGCTCGGGATGATCGCATGGCACACACCATAGCTTAGACAGCCTGGGAATGTTTACTCTGATAACGAATATGTATTTTGGAAACTAATACTTTGTTTATGATTGAAAACGATGAATTTGCTTAACGTAATGTTTTATTAAATGTAATTTTTAGTCTTGAATTTTGGGACGTTACAGCTTTATACCTTCAAATGCTGCTCCAACCACAGAAAAGCTCAGATCCAAAGCTTCGACTCCAACTCCATTCTCTTCAATGCTCCTTCTTCACTTCAGAGAATCCCACAAGAACACATAGAAGCTCAGAAATGGCCACTCAAGCTCAAGGGATGGAAATTAGGGTTATGATAGAGTTGAAGGCTGGAAATGGTGGCCAGAAATGAGGCCATCATGTTCTTTAAATAGGGACACACCCCTCATTTAGGGTTTTCACCCTGATCCTAGTACAACCAGCGTACCCTCTAGTACACCCAACGTACTAGGTGGCTTTGCTTCCAAATCACGCACATGAGTACATTCAGCATACATACGCGTACTCAGCTCCCACCTTTTCTCAAATAAGGGACTAAATTGGCCAAAACTTCAAACTATCATAGCTTCTTCGCTATTAGTCCATTTCTGATGAACCTCATATCCATGGAAAGGTGGCGAGAAAACCTACGCTTCAAGTAACTTGTCGCAGCCTCAAGGCTTCTTCATGCCTGGGTTGCAGCCTACGAACCCTAAATTATAGACGGTCTGAAACAGGATGTTACAATTAATACAACACCAACATTAATTGATTCCAAATTAAGAGCAATGCCTATTGTACCCTCTTCAAATTCTACTAATTCACCCGCCATTACTTCATCAAGAGCATGAATACGAGCAATGACATCACCTACTTAAATTACGGTACCGATATTTACAATCTTTACTTCTCTATTATATTGATCAATACATTCACGGATAATATTACTAATTTCTTCGGCTTGAATGGTTACCATAAGTATTTCTTAATTCTTTTTTGGAGAAAAAATAAATAAAAAATGATGCCTAAAGTAGAAGGACTAATCCGTTACTTCTTTCATCTCCCCCAATATGCCAATATTGGCACTGATAGTACGTAAATGTAACTCGCTGTTTAAACAACTATTCAGAGTTCTTAGACCTCCTGGTAAGGCTTGTTGGAAAACCCGTTGTCAGACTTGATTACTCGCTTTTTGTTGTTCAAAATTTATAGTTTCATTTTTGTAATTTTCTAGTTGTTCCAAAGTCTTATAAGTTGAATCAATCAAATTCAATTTTTCTCGCTCTATCTCAGAGTATCTATTCACGCGAAACTGATATGCTTCTATTTCTACTTTCCATAAGTGAGCCTGAGCTTTTTCCATCTGTTCGATGGCCCCCTCGCGCAATTCTTCTGAATTTCTAATAATATTCAAGATTCTCTGTTTTCGATTATCTAATAAATCACTTAATGAAAGTAGATTATCATTCATTTTAAAAATTCTATAATCTCTTCCCGAACCAAACATGAATCTTTCGATTCATTTGGCTCTCACGCTCAATGTAAATTCTCATATCTTTATTGTTAATGTAATGAGCCTATCCTCTATTCTCTTGTCAAATTCCAAAATGAAATCAAAATATCAAAAGGAATCACTAATCCAAGACCAAAATATTCAGAGGTCTCTTCTGACCAAACAAAAAATATGTAATTGTCAGCAAAGTTGTTTATTTTTTTTATTCAAGAAGTTTTTTTTACTTTATACATAATACATAGGTCATCGATTCAACATTGGCTAAAAAAGGGGATAAAATCCCCAATTAAGTAGTTCAAATCATTTTATCGATACTAGGGTTCTATATTGATAAAATCTTTATTTTGAAACCATCTCTATATTAACATTAACATAGTGGTCGAAAGAGTACCATGTTGCGTCTGGACTTCAACAGTTTAGCTTTAACCATGTGAAAGGTCCCACATTATTGGTTGATAGAGAATCAAAGTGGCTTTTCCAATAAATTACGAAATGCTATAGTTCTTACATATGATTTCTGAATCTATTTAGAAGTAATTCGCAAGATCCTATACCCTTCTTTATTAGGTATAACTTTCCAATTTATAACAGAAAAAGTACATATGGTTGGATCGAGCCTATTCTTGAAACAACTCGCACACACTCCTTTTCCAAAAAAGATCAAGACCTCAAGCACTACACCTAGATTTATTATATTTGTTACTAAAATATCAGTATTAAACCCGAAACTCCCGGTGGATGGCCAGTGGCCCAAAGAAACGAAAGAATCAGTTACATTTTTCATATGATCTCCACGTATAGATAGACTAAAAAATTGAACAGAGTTCTTTTGTATTACTTTGCCATCTTTAATATATATTGATATTTAGTTTCCTACTTTCTAAATAGAATAGATTTTTTATTCAACTTAGAAATAATGAATTACCTCCTTGGTTGCAACCCCTCTTAAAAACTAACAAAAAGGCCTACGAACACGAACGGGAAGGATGAAAGCGAGTTGGTATGCTAATTCCTCATCCGCAAATCAGCCATTCTGTGAGTTATTTTCTCAACGAATAAGTAATTCTAGGAATGAAATATTTATTTAACTCGAAAAAGCAAAGCACAAGTCCAAGGCAATAAAATATGAAAATTTTTGATTTTCCATATTTCGAATATTAAACAAAATGATTCGCAAATGAAAGTGATAATGTTACAACTAGGCCATAAATGGTTAAAGCTTCCATAAAAGCTAGACTAATCAATAAATTACCTCGTATTTTTTCCTCCACATCGAGCTGTCTCGCGATACCTTCTACAGTTTGACCCGTAGGAGTACCTTGACCAACTCCATGTCCAATAGAAACAAGCCCTACAGCCAATCCAGCAGCAATAACGGAAACGGATAATCGAGTTTGGAAATAATAATGGAGTTCAAACTCTCTAGTTGGATTTTTTTAAAAATATGGTTATTTGAGATAGTGTTTTACAAAATGTGATACATGAGTCTCATAACTAGTAATTAACATATCAAAATGGAGAAATTAAATATCCTCATACATTTTAGATTTAAAAAAAAAAAAAAAAAAAAAAAAAAAAAAAAAAAAAACTAAAAGGTTTCAATATTTAACTGGTCAATTAGTAAATTTGAAAAACGAGATTCTTTTGAAAAAATCACTGCACACCTTTTAAAGAATGGATTTTTCCCCTAACCTACCAAAAAGAACACATAATCCCCACTATATTCTCTTGTAAATTTGCTTGGGGAATAAATGTTGATATATATATAAACTGAAAAAAGACATAGCGCATCTAGGCATCACCCCACCAAATTGATATCTATCTAATATCGTATCAAGGCCTCAGATTCTTGCATGTTGTATTAAAGATGTGCCCTTTTTTCCATATGCAACACTTTGGTTACTTATTCCAACGAGATATATATTCTTGCTGTACCATTTTGGGTGCATATCAGTTTTCGGATGTACATGTTTTCTGTTAAATTCCAATGAGATATGTCGTTTGGAGAATCATACATGTTCATTTGATATCTTTAAGATTACATTGATTAGAACTTGCAAACCCACTTGAGTATAACAAAAACAACAATGAAACGAGCCAATGAAAAGTGATTTGATGTGTTTTCTTTTTTAATGAAAAGCAAATATATTTTTAAAATTCTGGCAAAATGCAATGTCACTAATACCGTAGCCAATATTTGAAAATTGGGGTGGGTTTCGGCATTATTCATTGGTCGCTATTGTTACTTTGATTCGAAAATCAATCCAAATTGAAACCTATATGAAACCAAGCAACAACATTTTATATATCAAAGCTAAATTTATATTACTTACTAGGACAAGTCCGTTAATTTTAGGGTATGACTGTTTTTTCTTATAAAAAGTCTAAATACTAAATTAAAAATCTAATGGAACAATGCCAATTGAAAAGATAATACGAACATATGAAGAAAATACAGAGAACTTCTGAATTGTAGTTAGACGATTAGAAAAAAGAAAAAGAAATGTTCTTGATGTCTTTCAAATTGTCTGCTGACAACTCTAAAAAATAATTTAAATTATCAAATGGTTATTATTATAAGAACTAGTAATCGTTTTTCATTGGTTTTTATGTGTTTTTGTTGCGTATTAGAAAAGTATAGGAGAAAAAAATCATATTATATATATTGTGGGGATGGGGAATAAACACGAAAATTTAGAAACTGAAATTGTGAAAATAATATTTTACAAAGTTAAAGATGAAATGGTGAAAAGTGATATTTTATAAGGTAGAAAGGTGGAAAATATCATTTTACAAAATATAAGGGTTGTAAGGGATGAATTATACAAAGTTGACGAATGAAAATGACATTTTACAAAATTTAAGATAGAATGGATGAAAAATATTATTTTATAAAATAAAATAATTACAAATGACAAATTATATAAAATTAAGGAAATAAAGTTACAATTTACATATTAATACAGTACACGGCATGAAAAGTTATTCATTAAGCTACATAACTCTCAAGACAAAGAAAAAATTGCCTTTTGTATATATTTATTATTTTACTAATGCCCTTATGGGCTATATAAGGCTATTGGATTAATGTTTATGTGAAGTGTGATACCGTTAATGCTAGTATTCGATTAAAGGGATAGGAACGGCCAGAAAGAAAAATGTAATAAAATTTAATATTTGCCCCCACAAGGCCACAATTTCGAAGCCGGGCAATACAGCTTGAGAATCTAGCGCCTTAACCACCTGCCTACCTTATTTTCCTAATTCTTAAATCTATTATAGTATTATATATAGCATTAATACACTACTATTATGCAAAAAATAATTTCAGGCCCTATGGCATGGGAGCTGATAATTCCATTTGAAATTTTTATCCATCTGCTTAATCAAAATACATTTTCCCTTATATGCCCCTTAAGATCAAGGGATAATGATTTAAAATGATATTATATTTTTTCGATTTGGTATATATTTGCTTACTGAGTTTTTTTTTTGTTCACTTACCCCTTCAACTTGTTTAACTGTACACGTTTAGTCCTTATGACCGGCCACTCTAGGTAAGCCGGAAAAAATGACTTAAAAGGGTAATATACATTTTCTTACTTTGTACACATTTAGTCCTTAATATTTTTTTGCACATTTACTCCTTAATATATATATATATATATATATATATATATATATATATATATATATATATATATATATATATATATATATATATATATATATATATATATATATATATATATATATATATATATATATATATATATATATATATTTTGCAAAATAAGTTTTTGTTGTTTTTGTATACATTCAATACTTATGATTGATTTTTTAGGTTTTTCTCACGACACCCTACGCGGGACAATCATTAATAAGGTGTTCGGGGTTGTTTATGCATATGGCCACCGCCACCACGACCTTGCCTGCTTGGTTGTTTGATTCTTGTGGTTTGACTTAGGTTTTATATTCTATACGTAGTGACTTCTTCATACGATTACAAATTTTAACGATCTTTATATGCACATGTTTGTATTTAAGTCTATTATAATTTTCGTTTAGATTACCCACGTTAAAAACATAACAGAAGGGTTTTTTTTAAGCACCGACCTATAATACATAGGATTTTTTAGTCATGTGAAGTTTGATGATGTTTATCACTCTTTAATGAAATGAAAAAGTTGGGGATCCAACCAGCACTACTAGAAAACAGCCCTTAAATGACGCGCAAACAGTAACACGCAGTGATTTACAATACGCAAAAGCGTGCGCCCTAAAAATAATGTCATCTCTTCTAAAATTTGAAGGATAGAGGACACGCATTTATGCTTGCCCTGAAATTAGTGTCAGAAAATAAAAAATAAAAATACGGAGGACACCTATCATTCAAGCGTGTCGTGTAAATGTGTCACTTTATATTTTTTTAAGAAGGCGCATTCTCCACATTTTTTTGGGAAATGAAATCCCAAAAAAAATTAAACATCCCACCTGATACTCCTTCTTCTCCTTCTAAAATCCTCTGCTAAGAACCCTAAATCATTCATAACCATTTTCCGTTCCCAAAAAAATTAAACATCCCGCCTACTACGACTCCCCAAATCACCCTAAATCATAAATCCCTAAATATTAAGAACCCTAATTTGCTCTTGAGAAATGGTGCCTTAGATCAAAAACTGTGAATTCAACTTCGAATTAGTTTAGGTTCGCTCAATCAAGAACCTCCCCATTCTATAACTCAGAAAAGCATCAATGTACGCATATTGCACCTGTGCCAGAGTAAGTTGTTCGTTATCCCATATGGTTATCGTCACTGCCTCGGGCTTTATCAACTCCTTCCTCAAGATCTTTCTCGTAAATTCTATCAATACTAACCTTTCTCTCAATCAATAAACCCTAACCTTTCTCTCTATTCACAAGCCAGTAATCCCGACAAAGAAGATCAACAACAAAGACCAAGTGGTTTGATTTCTCCCTAAAATTGGTACAACTTCTCCTAAATCCGACTTTCACTCCACTCTCTGAGTTTGTTTTCTCCCTAATCGATGCATCCACCTTCTCGTCTCTCCCCCTCCACCAGGTTTTCTCTCATCTCTCTCCTCCATAGATGAATATTGTCAGAGATGTGAAGGGAGTAACCGAAGGAAACCCTAAAACTACTCTGATTGCACAAACACTTCTTCTCCTGCAACTTTAGGTAAGTCTCTCCTCCATAGAGTATAATTTCTTCTTTCATGTTTTTTCATCTTTAATCTTTCAAACCCCTTTCTTGTTCTTCTTTCAGTGTTAGACTTTATGTGGATTTAGCTCTTTGAATTTATAAGATCTTCATAAATTGTTCGGTTTTCTTGATTCTTGGAACCTGCATGTTTATTTTCCTTCCTAATCTGGGCATTTTTATCTATGATTAGTAAACAAATTAGGGCTATGATTCTTACACATCTAATCCTTTTGCATGTGTTCTTGTTCTTAATGTTTTTCTTTTTGAGAAAATTCCATCATCTTTAGTTCTTGATCTTGACTTTGAAGACACCCATGTGTTTTTTAGTTCAATTTCAGTTGCAAGATCAAAATTCTTCATCAACTCAATCAACTTGTCAACCTTACCCTGAAGTTGCTAGTGCTGGAGAAAATTACCAATATGGAGAAAACAAGTTCTCAATTCAATCAAGTAGTTGTTTCTATTGTTATTGATGTGGATGATTTATATTAATTTGAATCTTTATATACTTATAAATAATATTTGGCTAGTTGGAGTTCTTGGGATTTGAGTGGAATTGGAATTTGGTTCCATTCCAATACTGTGTTTGGTTACAACTTAGAAATGAGTTCCAATCTTTTGCGATTCTAATTCCTTTGACAAATTATGCTCCCTTCTAAACATTCTACAAATCAAAAACACCCTAATGTACTATTTTTTAGCTTTTGGAGCTGCATGGTTAGTATCTCACTTTAGATTCATGTATCCAATATTTACCATTTTGCCCCTTCTCTGAACCAGGTAGTGTGTTCTTGCTTTATTATAAACTAAACCATATATTTTTATTTTTAATTTCCAGGCAGTTGTATATGGACTTGGAGTGTGTGCAGAGTATGGTGGCTATGTTATAAAACCACTTGTTGGAGGTACACTAAATATAATCTATTGTATTTTTTATTTTTTATTTACTTAACAATTTTGTATTATTTTTTCAGAGGATCCGTCGAGGCTAAATGTTGTAATAAGATACCCCTAATGTTGTTCACCCTGAGAATGTGATGGCATATGATAATGCGATTTCTGCTTTGGGAAAAATATGTCATTTTCATCACGATGGTATCGAATCAGGTCAAGTAGTTTTAGGAAATATGATAATAATATAATTTATTTATTTTTATTTTTTGTTCTTAATAATATACATATGTAATGTTAAAACTTAAAATTTGCACAGGTTATTCTTGCATGGTTAAGGTGTTTGCCAATCAAAGGAGATCTTATCGAAGCCAAAGTTGTTCATGAGCTGTTATGTTCAATGGTCGAAAGGTATATATAACTAACATATATAGCAACTTACTTTGATTTGTTTTAATTTATATCTAATGTGTTTGTTTTTTTATACTATTACAGGTCAGACACGGTACTTCTAGGACCGAACAACCAGTATCTCCCTAAAAAATTTTCTGTATTTGCTGAGGTTAGTTGTTTTTTTGTTTGGAAAATTAATAGAGGGAAAAGTTGTCATTCAGATGCTTACTAATGTTGGTTTATGAATAGATTATTTGTGGAGGGAAGGATCTTGCAACAGAGTATACTATAAACCAGATATTTCCTGTTGTTTTTTTAACATTTTTATGTTATGTGTCTGTGTTTGTGTAAAATAACAACACTAGTTGTATATATTTTTAATAGTTATAGTATATTATTACCTTATATGAAAATAGTTATACAATATGGTATTTTAAACCCCATGACCTAATTTGTAATTTTTTTATTTTAAATGATATTTATCATAATTATCTCATATTTTTTTGGTTCTTTGAAGGGTGATTGTACATAGTATGTTAAAATTTGGTTGTCTGGTACTTTCAACCTCATGTTTTACCTCATTACCCCATTCTTAAAGTTATTTTTGTTTTTTTTTTTGGCTTATTTTTACATATTGGGAATTGTTGGTTTATGTGAATCTAATGGTTGCATTATTTAAATTTGTAGGTCTTGTTGATGTGCATAGTGTCAAGCAAAGTAGCTCGGATGTTGTGAAGGTGGGCAACAAGTTATTGTAGTTCAACTATTATTTGTTGATGACTTTCATCTCTTTCACATTTGATGTATTACATTTGTCTACTATTGGAATGATTATTTGTATGACATTAACTTTTGTGCAATGGATTGTATTTTTTGTAAATGGTATTTTATTTCTATTATGAGACATGAGATGCAAATTTAATTTGAAAAGTAGTAAATCTATAAATAATTTTTTTTAAATAAAATTTAAAATTACGATACGCAAAAATGTGTGTCATCTTCATTTATGACATGACATTTCTTAACAGCGTCTTTAATGATATGCATTGCATGTCATAAATGATTAAGTACTTCAGTCATGTGCCTCTTTGGGTGCTTTCCAACAAGGACGATGGGTGCATAAACAGGTAATAAGGACCCAAATAGGGATCAACGTACACTTATTTAGAAAAGAGTATTCCTTTTGTGAGGTAACTTGTTTTGTTCCATTTTATCATATTTAGAAAAGAGTATTCCTTTCGTGTTTTTGTTTTCTTCCTTTTCTGTGAACCTGTAATCATTTCCAAATCAGGAGCATTATAGGAATTTTTCCTGTTTTTGTGACAATCTTGAAAAGGAAGGTAAAATGGGGATATCACCTTACTAAATGACTGGTTGATTAAGAGCAACCGGTAACAAAACATTAAAATAATAAAGTTAAGACAAAATAATGGTTAAATAGTACAAAAAAAAATAATAGAATGGTTTTTTAAGCACCGACCTATAATACATAGTGTGTTTTTTTTTTTTGAGGTTATTCCCTGTGAAAATCTTATTTTGCATGGTTATTTTTTAGTACAAAGATTTTGTTTGAAATTATATATAAATAACTGTGTTCTATAAAGTAATATATGATTTGATTCACGTAATGCATCAACTGTTTTCTTAGGTTCAATCAACGACAAAAAAATTGTCACATCGATAGAAGTTGCTTGAGAATTGTTTTTATTTTTATGTAACATCCCGGAATTCAGGTTCAACCATTTAACCCTTCATCTTTTCCAAGTTGTCATAGGAGGTCCCTTTATGTTAAGTGCTAAGCTGGTGAGTACACTGGGCGTACAAGGAGTACGCTGCGCGTACTCGCGCGCTTATTTTGTACGCGGTTTCATCCGGGTACGCTGGGCGTACCTAAGGTTACGCCGGGCGTAACCAGCCCAGATTCAAAACCCTAATATGACTTGAGGGCTATAGAAGGAATGAGATGGTCTTGTCCCTCAGCCACCATCTTTCAGAAAGAAACCCTAAGAGAGTATTTCCTTTGTTTTTAGCTTGGGTGTGAGTGTTCTAAGCTTCAAAGTGCCATTTCAAGGTGGTGAAAGAGAAGAGGAGGCCATTGTGGAAGCTAGAAGTTGGTGGACAAGTGTAGATCTGAGGACTACAAAGGTTGGAGCTTCTTCCTGAGGTAAAAAGTTCAGATCTTGCCTTGTTGTTTGTGTGGTGTGTTTCTTGGACCAATTTCTAGGGTTTTTGGTCCCAAGATGGAGACTTTATGAGCAAATAGTCTCCATTGGCCTAGATCTATCATATTCCAGGGCTATATGAGTTGTATGTTCATAAAAATGCAATCTTGGACGTGAATGTTGAGCCATGCATGAGATCTAGACTTTTAAAGGAGAAAGGAAAGGTGTTAGAAGGTGTGGGAAACCTTTATAGCCATGCAAAGGCTTAAAGGTTTCGACTTTATGGATTAAGGGTATTAGAATGGCCAGATCTGAAATGTGGGGTGATGTCTTAACTGTTTAAGACATTAAAATGAGGAAGTAAGAAACTGGGATGTACGCTGGGCGTAATCCCAGTACGCGCCGCGTAGTGGGTCGCGTCCCCCGTTTCTGGAGTGCAAGGGTACACCCCGCGTACAGGAGTTGGTACGCCCCGCGTACTGCTTGCTGTTGACTTTTGTTGACTTTTAGGGTTTTGGTCAACATGTGGACTTTGAGTCAAGGAGGAGTAAAATGGTCTTTTACCCTTCTGTGGGATTGTGGAAAGGGGTGTAGCATAGCCTTGAAAGCCATTAATGATTGGAATGATTATTTGTTGTGATTAGGCAAGGTTAGGTCGTCGTCTCGAGATTCAGAGATATCGAGCATGTGAGATTTTAGACATCGTACGAGGTGAGTCTTCTCACTATACTGTACCTGAAGGGTACTTATGTGTGACCGGAAGGTCTAGTATGCTATGAGATATATGCATTGTATGCTATGAGTTGCATGTTTCGTATGTGCTATGTATGTGATATGTGTGCTATGCTATGATGTGGGCCGGAACGCATTATGATGTGGACCGGAAGGTCGAGGAGTTATGGACCGGAAGGTCGACACAGGTAAGACCGGAAGGTTTACCGAGTTGGGACGGAAGTCCCCTGAGACACATGGACCGGAAGGTCGTGTGGAGTATGGCCTGGAAAGGCGTATGTGTGTAAGTGGTATATTGGGGAACTCACTAAGATTCTTGCTTACAGTGTTTATGTGTAATGTGTTTCAGGTACTAGTGAGGACCGTGGGAAGGCATCGGCATGACTCGTACACACACGCAGGCGGATTTGGATATGATTGATCTTAGGGGTTGATATGTTTTGTATTATGACTATGTTACATTGGATTTGATGGTTGTCTTAAATGAAATTATGTTTTAAAGAAATGAAAAATTGTTTCGAAAATTTACGTTGTTACATTTTAAGGGTTGCAGCACTAAAAAACGTCATTTTTCTACGGCAATTTCCGTCATTAAATCCATCATGAATCCGATATATTTACATTAAATTTACACTTATTAGGACTTTGTGACAAATTTCCAACTGATTTGTGACGGCTTTGTGACGGACTTTGACGATTTTACACTAAATGTTGCACTTGACGATAAATTTTGAGGGGCTGCATGTGCCACCCCAGGACACAAAGTAGGTTCGCCCCTACTTGTCTTCTAGTCTAAACACCAACAGTTGGATTTACAATTATTTAAGAGACAATATGATCCTTTAACGAGATTGTAAAATCACCGTTTGTGAAAGAATTGTTGGAATACGAGATTCTCAATACCGCCAAACTATCCCACCTCAAAACATATGACGGCACCATAGAATCGGATAGCCACATTGACACATACGAGTGGGCGATGACATCTATCAAGCTACATGAACACTTCTGGTGCATGTACTTCCCTACCACTCTAGACGGCAACGTAGGGACATGGTTCAAAACATTGTGCCCTGGTAGCATCTGCAACTTTAGCCAACCGAAATACCTCTTTTTAACCAAATTCATGCAGCTCTGTAAGTACAAAGGCAATTGTTACTCTATTATCGGGTGTAAGCAAAGGGAGGGGGAGACAATCAAGGATTACTTCGCTAGGTTCACTAAAGAAACATTCGACGTGTCGGGACACGACGATGGATTGATCGCAGGTGCATTCATGTGGGGATTACTTCTCGGTTTGCTCTCCCAAAAGCTCATGGGCAAGCAACCTCAAACGAGAGCATAGTTAAAAAAGCGAGTGGAGCGTTTCCTACGCCAAGAAGAACGTGAAGCGTCAAAGCAAGCATACCTCAACGCCATGTCCTCCCCGGCCGGGAAATGACACCACCAATCAACCTCCTACCACGATGCCCAGGGAGGGGGTAGATTTTCAGGGCAGGACAGGCGACCGCATGGACGATTCAGACCCTTCGCAAGGGACGACAGGCGAGGAAGACAAGCAGAAGTTTATACCGTCGCCGAAAAACCAACAGCAAAGGGTACTAAGACGCTATACTGTGAATTCCACAAGAGTGGGACACATGACACAGTCAACTGCTCAGTTTTAAAACGGAATATGGAAGAGAAGCAGCTGAAGGAAAACGTGATAGAGATCGCCAAAAGTCTACGAGCTAAATTTGTTGCGGAAAACCCTAAAGACAACGTAAAAGGAGCAGACTACCGACAAGAAATCCTCATGATTCGCCACAAGCGAGGGAGAGCAGAATGTGCAACAAGCATGCGAAGCATCATGGAAAGCATGCAAGGGCTAACTTTCTGCACGACTGACCCAAGCCCAGCCGAGTGGAAAGGAGACAACCCTATCGTTATCCAGGGTTCCATTCGAGACACCATGATACATTTGGTGTACATTGACACGGGGAGCTCTACAGACATCATCTACGAGCATTGTTTTCGGTTGCTACCTGACGCATGGAAGGAGGAATTAATACTAACCGCAGGCCAACTCACAGGATTCACAGGGCACAGTCTGTGGCCCCTAGGTACGATCCACTTACTGTTCACACTCACTAGTCAAGAAAAGACTAGGCGACAGACCACTCTTGTAGATTTTGTAGTCATACGACACCCATCCGAACACAATGTCATACTAGGTCGAACCGCCCTACTAAAATTCTGAGCAATCTCATCAATGATTCAAGGAATAGTGAAGTTTAACACAAGCCAAGGTCCAAGTACAATCCTAGCCACACCCCCAAGAGAGCTCAAATGCTACGAGATTATGCAACCAAAGGACATTTCAACAGAGGCCAAGAGGCCGAAGCCATATTGTAACGCCCGTAGATTCAGGCTAGTCAATTTAAAGATAATAGGGGTCGAAAATGACTTTTCGACAAAAGATTATTTAGAATAAACAATCTTAACCAAGTTGTAGAATATGTCTCAATGGTTCCGTACATATAAAGAGCACCGAAATCCGAGTTATAACGAAGAAGTTATGACCCGTCGAAGTTTCGCGACGGAACCGGCACGACACCGGGAAGACTTAAATAGTGAATTTATGATAGAGCGACTTTTAGCCTTAGTAATCTAAATGAAAGTCGTAGAATATCTTAACCTAAGAGCATCCATAAAAAGAACACCCAAATCTGACTTCGTATGAGGAAGTTATGATTTTTCGAAGTTTCGGCTTAGCGGTGTACAACCTGAAGTTCGAGTATTAGATCGAGCGGTTTTTAGCCGACACAACCTAAACGAGAATCGAAGATCTCGTTATCAGTAGCGTAACGATAAAAAGACAGACAAAAATGGACACCAGATGACGAAGTTATGAGATTTTAACGGACCAATCATGTCCCGGCCTGTTAAAAATATAACTGGATATAAGTAACGTCAAAAGCAGAGTTCGTATGAACGAGTTAAAAATTATAATAGCATATTTATGTATTAAAATAAAGTATAAATCATATATACGTACGTATATATATATATGTATATATATATATATGTGTGTGTGTGTGTGTGTGTGTGTGTATATATATATATATATATATATATATATATATATATATATATGTATATATCATTAGAAAGGTATCGACGATGCGGTCATTATAAGACTAATGTTGAGTTCTTTCGACATTAGTTTAGTACAAATATCATTAAATCTATTTAAAATAGTATTATAAAGGAGTGTTTAGTTGTTTATATAACTAAAAGGTCATTAAGTAACTATTTAGGGTAGTTTTTGAAAATTCAATTAGTATAAATAAAAGCCTTGGGCTCTCATATTTCTTGCACCATTCTCTTAATTCAAGAGTCTTTCTCTCCTTATCCCTCGAGCATTTTGGTCCCTCGTGATTCTACTTCTCTTTCTGTAGTTTTAGTATAGTAAGGTGAGCGCCGAAGCGTTGCACGAATCTTTCTTAGAAAGATTCAGCGACGAAGTTCTACCCCTGCAGAGCCCGACTCCTAGCTAAAACCCCCTTGTAAGTAAGTTATGTTTACCCTATTTTAATATAGCTTATATTTAAAATTAGTATTGTTATTATGAACTTATAATAAATATTTGAGCTATTATTATATAAGTGTCGTTATAATATCTTTTTAACTACTCGCGGTACGGGGAATCTGGTTTAAAGGGCCGCATAGGGTTGTTGGATTTCAGAAGTGCTATATGCCAAAATGGTCCTGCCCTCCGGTGTTTTATCTGGCCCTGTCTGTACATAGTGGTTGGAAAGTATTGTTTAAACGTTTATATAATAATAATAATAATAATAATAAGACTAATAATTAGTCACGGTAAATATTAGACTAAAATCTAGTGGTAATAATACTAGGTTTCGTCAAAGGAAATTATTTTAAAGTAAACGAAGCGTTGTCCGAGTACCGAGTCACCACCTTCTCAGGTGAGTGCATAGTTAGTTTCATCTTACACATAGATATGAAGTATTTTATATAAATTACATGCTATGTGTGCATATTATCTGAATACTTGTTGTTTATGCTAGATAAACGATTTTATACACGTTTTAAATGATTTAAACTGTATATGTATTTTATATCTACGAAAATGTTGGGGTAAAATATGGGTAGATGTAATAGATGGAATATAAGTTGGACGATGAGTTGAGAGGTGTTATAGACCGTGAGGTGAGGGTGAGAGGTGAACGATGTGAGAAGCCTTTTTCCCAAATGATTGCCCCGTCATTCGGCAGAGTATGGATGACAACCACGGACTATTCTAGTGTAACAACGTAAATTTCAAAACAAAAATTTCATTTTTGACACAACCATTTTCACATAAAATGTTTTATAACATATCCAAAGATAGTCAACAAAACATATCGTATCCCAAGATCACAAAATCAAATCCTTCCTCTAGTGTGTACGAGTCACGCCGGCGCCTTTCCACGGTCCTCGCTAGTACTTGAAACACATAACACCACAACTGTAAGCATAAATGCTTAGTGAGTTCCCCAAAATACCACTTACACACCTACGCCCTTCCAGGCCACGACCTTCCGGTCCATGTGTCTCAGGGGACTTCCGTCCCAACCCGGTAAACCTTCCGGCCTTACCTGTGTCGACCTTCCGGTCCATATCATAATGCCTTCCGGCCCATATCATAATGCCTTCCGGCCCATATCATAATGGCATACATGTCACATACATAACGCATATAGAACATGCAACGCATATCGTACAAAACATGCATCTCATAACATACAAGACCTTCCGGTCACACATAGGTACCCTTCCAGGTACAGTATAGTGAGAAGACTCACCTCTGGTATCTTGGTAAATCCCTGTCTCGGTAGAAATGTGATCTAGCCTCCGCCTAATCACATAAAGCAAATACTCCCATAAATATAACTATACTTCAACTTTTCATTAACATTATCAGAAGAGTAAAAGACCATTTTACCCCTCTCCTGGCTCAAAGGCCTCACTGCTGACCAAACCCTAAAGTCAACAAAAGTCAACGGTCAAACTTTGACTCGACTTGGCGAGTGCACTTAGGCAACTCGGCGAGTCTACACGTCCACTGACTCTCTTAGTCCCTCTCTTGGCACGTCGAGTCCTTCCCTTTACTCGACGAGTCACACCTGGCTTGCATCGTGGGGCCACCCCGACTCAACTCGCCGAGTCTCAAGAACAACTCGGCGAGTACCGCCTTGAACACCAGTCCTCTAATCCCCTTCTGACTCACTGAGTTATCCCCCAACTCGGCAAGTCTACTCACAGAGCTTTTCATGTGAAACCCTAACCCTACTCGCCGAGTCCCAAGAACAACTCGGCGAGTTCATGCCATGCACTTACTCTAAAGACCTCCTAAGGTCAGATCTGTGCCCCTACTGCATAGATATGGCCTTCTCAAGCATGAAAGTCACGTAAAGCTCGAAACTTGATGCATATATATCAACATAATGGCACCAAATGGTGATTTAGTCCCAAAAATGGCAACCTAAGTCCAATAACCCCGAATTGACTCATAAAGCTCCATGGGTTAGAGTCTTTGGACCTCAATGAGTCCAGATCCAAAGCACAAACTCGAGAGGGGACTAAATACTCTACATATTCTTCTTCTAAAGGGTTTTAATGAAACAACACCCAAACTGGAGAAGGTTTGAAGGAATACTTTAATATGAAGCCTTTGGTCTCAGAAGATGCTAGATTTGCACTTCCATCAGCCTTCCTTTGCCTTGGTCACCTTCTCCTTCAAGTTTCACCCACAAAAGATCAACAATGGCCTCTCTTCTCCTCACAAGCAATCTAGGACTCTCTCTGGGGTGTGGTAGCCACAATGGACGGCCATAAGGGCCTTTAAATAGGTCTCAAACCCCAGAAATTAGGGTTTCATTAAACAGCGTGGACTCGCCAAGTCCACTCATGAACTCGACGAGTCCATCTGTGAACTCGCGTCCAAAAACCGCGACCATACTCAGCAAGTCTAGACGCCAACTCGCCGAGTTCCCCCACAAAACCCAAAAATAATGGGACACAGTCTCATACCTGGAAATCCGGGTGTTACATCTAGACAGTCCAGCGGAACACTAGCAGGCTCACAACCTGTAGGTGTTGTGAACGATGTGTTCACCCGGTGTACTCTAAACCCTGGCGTCCATGCAGACTTGGTATCTAAACCTTGGTGATCATGCATACTTGATGCCTAAACCTTGGTGATCATGCAGAGTTGATACCTAAACCTTGGTGATCATGCATACTTGATGCCTAAACCCTGGCGACTATGCAGACTTAGTGCCTAAACCCTGGAGACTATGCAGACTTAGTGCCTAAGCCCTAGCGACTATACAGACTTAGTGCCTATTGTGTAAACCGTGGCAACGATGGACTTTGTGCCGATTCCTTAGGATGATCCTTAGGAATGAATGAACGAGGAATAGCTGATTCTTAGGGTAGATCCTTAAGACTAAAGAAGATAATGGGGATGGGTAATTGGGTAATTGGGTTGATTGTTTGATTGTTTAAACATAATAATTATATTATTGTGGGTTGAAAACCCTATGTACTCACCATGTTTCCTAACCTGACCCACTCAGTTTATTTATATCACAGGTGTTGATATGAAGTGACATTACACTGAGAGATTAAGGAGATATAGATCACTAGTGTAAATGAATGTAAATTCTGTTTATGCTTATGTTTCTGTATTGACGATGACATCCCAAATGTTTTAAAATGAATAAAATACATTTCTTCGGAAATGCTTTGAAAACGTATTTATCGTGTTTTTCTGGGAATAAATTCTACAACATTTTTATTAAAAGAGGTACTCTGATTTTCATAAAACATAAACAAAATCGGTTTTTTCTGGCCGTGAAAATGGGGATGTCACACATATTCATCACACGAATGGGAGGTAATCAACAAGGAATACCCAAGCCAACAAGTGAATGTGGGAACCGCCCTTCCTACGTCAACAAGGCAAGCATTGATCCGATTGCTACAAAAATACAAACACGTGTTCTCCTAGACACCCACAGACATAGTGGGGGTCGACCGAAGGATCATAAAACATAAGTTGATGATAAAACCAGGGGCCAAAGAGGTAAAACAAAAAAAGCGCGTCCAGGGAGGGGTTCGAAACAGGACAATTAATGCAGAAGTGGCTTGACCAGCATTGGGATCCTTAGGGAAGCAATTTTCCCAACATGGATCGCAACCCGGTAATGGTGACGAAACATTGTTACACTTTTATTCAATGTTCATTCTGAACATATATATATATATATATATATATATATATATATATATATATATATATATATATATATATATATATATATATATATATATATTATATACATCCCTTAAAATTGAAACTCGCCGAAATTATATTTTTATAAAAAAATAAAACCGATTGAGATTTCTTTTTGTGAGTGATCGTATGTTAGACTAACGGTTAACATCATTGCCCGAGGTGAAGGGTGGTGGTTGCCGGAATTGAACAGTGGTGATTTCGATGATGAACTGTGTTGGTGTGGGACCAACCACGAAAGAAGTTGAAAGCATAGGGACCATTCGTGTAATTTATAATAACTAGTTAACGGAGGATTTCTTAAAATGTAACGAAAGTAACTTAATAGACAGGTAAGTTGTAAGTTAAATGACCTATTGCACAAAAAAATATTTTAGTAACCAAATCAGATAAATGACGATAGTTAATTAGGCTATAGAGACATTTAACCTATTATTTGCGTATGTATATCTTAGGAATGTATTTTACGGAAAGGAGGGTATTCTTATCTATAGGGTAGGGTGACTACGAGTGAACTTTCATACTCAATATAGGTTAATCAGATAATGTACAATCTTAATCTATATAACTGTGTACCTACCATGTAATTTGAATCTTAATGTTTTATAATTATAATTAATATGTAATTATATTTAATTGGGTATTTTATTAAAGCCAAACTAGTGGAGTCGTGATATAACAATTATTTTAGTTGAATGACGACATAACATTCTACAGCTACTCGTTTGAATCGAGTAGAGTAACAATAGGGAACGATGCTTATTCGAGAGGTTTTGGGCATGAAACAACTAGGTACTATGTTATCTTGTAGGATTGGCCTAACATAACGATTAGATATGATGATATTCCTTTGGCCAACATTATGTACTATGTTACCCTAGAGGATTAGCCTAACATAACGATTAGATACAATTATATTCCTTTGGCCAGCACTTGGTACTATGTTGCCCTAGAGGATTGGCCTAACATGATGATTCTTTAATAGGATATTAGGGCAGAGCAACAAATAATTTGTCAATGCTTATCCTTAAGTTTTTCATTAATATAGTCCTCGTATATAATTATTCTATACGTATATACACATACCCGTATATATATATATATATATATATATATATATATATATATATATATATATATATATATATATATATATATAATTATGATCTTGATATTGATATAATATTATGATAGAGTAACAACTAGGAACAATGCTTATCCTTAAGTTTTACCAGCATAACAACTAGATACTACGTTATCCAAGGGAATTGGTCAGCATAACAACTAGGTATAACCTTCCAATGTAGTTTTAGGCATTATAACAACTAGGCATAATATCATTCTTAAATTTTAGGCAGGGTAACTACTAGGCATAATATTATCCTAATATTCCATGTATTGCATAAAGTACTGACATATTACAAATAATAATATTTTTGTAAAATCGTTAAAGTAGTTTTATAACATGTATCCCCCCTCCCCCCGAGCATAAATCTTTTGAAAAAATTAAAAGTGGGGACATGAAATCACCATAGTAGTGTGCTTTACTAGACCCTAGGACTACGGCTGGTGGCGTCGGGGCTTGGGATCGACAAAACTCAAGAATATAGCTTACTAATAGCTAAACTCTATCATATATATATATATATATATATATATATATATATATATATATATATGAAGAATTTCCTAAGTTTTTTAATGGAAATTTTTGACGTAGAAATGAGAGAAAGTAGAAATTGAGGTGTGAAGAAGAAAGGGGTTTGCTGCCCCTTTTATAGGTGAAAATTTTAGGATGCACCTCGTATGCTTCCAAAGTTGCTCCAGCCTTCTGATGCCATGTGTCAGATTTTGGTAGGTCCACGTCGCCCTTCTAGAAGGCGTGTGCGCGCTAAGCGCATGTCGAAAACACTGATTGTTGTAAATTACATAACTTCGTCATATAAACTTCGTTTTTGACGTTCTTTATATCCACGTGTAGCTATTGACGAGTACTACAAGTTTCGTTTAGGTTGCACTGGCTAATTCTGACTTTATATTTAGCCCTTATTTTTATATGGTTTAATGATTTTGTGAAAATCATATCTCTCTCGTACAGACTCTGATTTTGGCGTTCTTATTCTCAAAAATTTTATCTTGGTGAGCACTACGATTCTCCTTTTGGTGACTTTAGCTGGAAGTCAACCATTCTATTTGTAGCTTTTTACGTCACACATTCATTGTGCGTGGTTGAGTTTTATATCCTGTAAAATCATATCTAATTTATACGGAGTCGGATTTCTGCAAAATTTATATTTTTGGGATTGGGACGACGTGTATTTTTTGAATATGTTAATAACAACACTTTTCGGGATTGGGACGAAACTATATATATATATATATATATATATATATATATATATATATATATATATATATATATATATATATATATATATATATATATATATATTATGTCTTAAGTCTATTATACTCAACGTTTGTCAGTTTTCATAAATAACGATCGGTGACAATTTTCACAAGTGTTACACAAGAGGAGTTGTCGGAGAAGCCCCTCTCACCACCTTTGTCGACGATGACAGCCACCAACTTCTGCCTTCACGTCCTCCTGCCTCTCTTCCTTTCATTGACCGAAGCACACCGAGAAGCCACACCCAAGCATCCATCGTGTTTGGCTGGATCTGAAAAGAGGAAATGAAGAGGAATTGCGAGCGTAGCCCCTCGTTGCTGCTATTGTCGACGACAACCTCCTATTTACATGTTTCCCTTTATGGTTCTTCTTCCTGATCAGATGAGGACTGGAGACCCATTCCCCTTCGTTTGAACTATTAGACCAAGCACCAACATCACTGCCTTCAATTTTCATCATTCTTGTCTCGATCGAACACCACATATCTCCTTTCCCTCACGCTTCGCTTAGCCATCATCGATCCACCAGTTTGTTGCTTTCATTCGACTTCCTTCCTCGATCCTTTACCTTTCCCAATTTGTAAAGAAGTTGCACCCCCCTTTACATTTGACGAGTTTGTCAAAACCAACCCCTACATATGTGTTCATGATTAAAAACAACCCTCTCTTGTACACTTTAAACAAATCAGTCCCTCTTTGTATTAAATGATCAAAGACAACCCCACTGTTTGTATCATTTGAGAAAATCAACCCTCCATTAAATTTTTAATATTTAAAATGATCCCTTTTGATATAAATTATTTAAAAAATAATCCCTTTAGTTTAATTTGTTACACAATAGTTCCAAAAGTGTTTCACAGTTCATGAATTGTCGAATTTTTATTTTTTCACGAAAAAGCTTAAAAAAACAAGCCTAGATCGAGATCACACATCAAATGTGAGTTTCTATGGCCCCTTTTTTATGATTTTCATATTTGGGGGAGAATGCATGCGATTTTAATGAAGTTTTGATGATTTTCAAAGTTTTTATACTCAAAATGGCATTATACTTTGTTATTGGTTAAAAGTTTATGAAATGACAATCTAAAAGGTTGTAAATCTGTAACATCCGGTTTCTCAAAGGTAAAATTTTTGTAAATAATTCTTGAGTTTTGGTTGACCACGAAATGGCCATGCTAGAATGTTCGCAGGACTTTATTGAGTCCCCACAATGTGGCGTTTGGATGCCACGCCGTGGCGAGCGGTTAAAATGTAAAACCCTAATTTGTCGGGTATTAGGAAAGAGTGAGGCTATGGTTGCCCACTGTCACACCCCCAAACCGGAACGACGGAAACGTTCGGGGGCGGAGAACGTCATGCTCAGTATCACAACACATGCATCATAGTAATCAAAGTAACAAACAACCATTACATTAATATTAAGTGTTTACATTATATTTGATTCACAAAAGATTTACTCCAAAAGTAAATAACAAAACAAAGACATGAAACTACTATGCTCCATCTTCTGAATCCCTGAGTGTGTACCTGTCTACTAGTTTCCTGAGAATACAAGTTATTTTGAAATAGTAGATCAACATTTAAGCTGGTGAGTTCATAGGCATTTTGATATCAAAAGTACACTCTAAGTTCTTTAGAAAAGTTCGCATGTTCCTCCAGAAAATCCTACATTTTCTGATTTGATAACATGATAAGTAAAACTGACTCTATAATTCCTTCTATGAGTACTTAGTGAATACAAGTTATATACAATCCAGATCAAACAGACAATCGATTGTGTGAAACTGCCCTAAGCCCACTGATGAGTTGAAAAACTCTTAGATCGATTAGATCTTCAATAGGTTAATCAATAAAACAAACAAAAACAATAAACACGATATAGAATCAAGTAATGCTTAATGATTCAAATGTAGTCACGCCTCAGCAGAGCTCGACAAAGAAATTCCACTGTTGAGGCGAGCTAGGGTTTGTAGTACCATTAATAGGAATAATAATGAAAGCGATAATTACAAAGGATGCATGCATGCACCTTAAATACTAAACCCTAATAAAATAAACACGGTTGGACATGCGCAAACCGGATAAAAAAACTGGTCTAAGGACCGAGCCCAAAGACGCAACACTTCAGGACCCAACAATCTCCTCCTTTGCGTCAATAAGGGCGAGACTTCACTTCGGTGGAGGTTAGGGAGTTCGCTTCACAACCTTGAATAGCCTTTGAATAATTGCAAGAAGAGTCTATCTGAAAGCGATATACCACCGAAGCATATCTGAGAACAACTTCTTGTCTGCCTCACTGTTTTGATCACACCCATGGATAAGCTCAAGAATGTGCTCCAAGCAGGAATTGGAGAATAAATGTTTGCCAGCCAGAGCAAATAGGCACCTTTGACCTTCGCCTCTAAGAAACATGACGTTGTTAGACTGTAGATCAATTTTTCCCTTCACCATCAGCTTAGTGTTGTCTGCCTTTCCGATTGGCTTGATTAAGGGCCTCTTGCGTATAGCAGCAACAATCTCCTGATCCATCTTTGCCACTTCATGAATGTAACACACTAGCATACGCTTGATGTGATCAATGATTAGCTCATATTCCTTCTGATTGGAGAGTAGAATGTTGTTAAGGAGAATCCAATCGTGTGGATTCAGATTTGGCAAATCGGCAAGTGAGACCGTATGGACCGAACCATCTGCTCTTCGGGTCACTTTGAACTTGATATTAATGAACTTCCCAGCTGTAGTAGGCTTCAGCACCTTGACAGTTGTGATCTTTTTTTTTACTCGAGGTTAGGTACTGAGGTTGAGAGAATTCATGATAGTATTCAAGCAAGTCTTGATCAATCTTCGGGTCAGGAGAAGGAATCGTCGTTGTAGGCTCAAAGCAATGAAAGATGAAAGCCTTACGAGTGATTGGCATATCAAATTGAGAATCTTTAGAATTATCGGCATTGAAGGAAAGAACAGGCTCTAGCCAGTGTGAACTTGGAGCTTCAATAACCTCCTTTCGAAGCCTTTCCAACATCCATAGAGGAAACTTTAATTTCCTCTGATTAACAAGATTCGCTTCTCTCACCTCATTCTCCTTATTAATTGCTTCAGAAACTTTTTGCTTAATCTCCTGAGCAGTGGGCTTGGTTTTGAGAGGACTTGGTTTAGGAACCGTTTCTTCAATATCATCAACATCATCCTCATCATCATCAGCAATTCCTTTTCCCTTATCCTGCATACCTGAACCCGAAGCTTCTTTCCCTTTCGGTTCAATAACCACTTTCGGTTGTTGTGGTTTTGGGTGTTGAGGTTTTGGTTGTTGAGGTTTCGGTGGTTGGGATGAAGTCTTTGTTTCTTCTCCCCCTTGTTGCAGAGAGACAACGGACTCCGGGACACCCTCTATCTGGCTTAGAATATCATGAGAAGGCCATAACTTCTCAGCTAAATGACGTCTAACTGAGATGGTAAGAAATGAATTATAGGCTTCAAGAAGATGGAGAAGAATGGAGTGAACATTCCCAACAGAGCTTTTTACCACAGGCCGCTCCGAACGTAGTGCTTCAAGTTCCTTGTTCGCTTGATTGAGCTTCAGAGTCTGGGTTTTGAGTTGAGTGGTCTTCAGAGCAAGCTCATCCATCACTCTGCTTTCCAAGGCAAGATCTGCTTGAAGTTTATCCAAACGTTCAGAGATAGATGCCTGATGTTTAACGTGATTAGAAGTGAGGTTCTTGCGAAACACCTCAAAGAGCTTTTTTTTTCTTGTTGAAGAGATTGAGTAAGGGTCTGAACCGAGGCATTGACCTTGTTGGAATTTTGCTCTGCAGCACCCTGTAAAGACTCAAGGTAAATATTTGTGTTAGAAGTTAGTTTATCGACTTTTTCAGTCGCTTCTGTGCAAACTTTCGTTGAAGCATCAATTGTTTAAATGGCTTTGGTGATTGAAGCTTCGTGTTCTTTAACCCATGTGGCCATCATGCCTTTAATGGCAGACTCAGAAAGAGGATCCTGAGTAGATGAGGAGGCCATAAGCTTATCTAGCTTCTCATTCAGCTCCTTGAGATGGCGTTTGGTGATAGGGGCATCTTCATCATCGCCGCTTTGCACCCTGTAGGGACTATAGTAGAAGGTGTCAAAATCGACATCTTCACCACCAATAACTGTATTAGTCTCTGTCGATTGGGTAGGTGATGGAGGTTTGGTAGTAGCAAGGGTTTTAGGTGCTGAAGTATGAACCCCCGTATCAGATACGTTGGTCTGAACTCAAGTCGTGGCTGTAGTTGTAGTTGTAGCTTCAGAAAATATAGGAGTAGCAATGGGAATGGTGGATGAAGGTTGAGATGTAATGATAGGGGCAATGGGAGGAAAGGAAATAGGAATGGAAACAGGTGGATGAGAAGGTGCTTGGGAACGAACAGATACCTCTGGGGTAGGCGAACGAGGTGGTGTGCCACCACGAACCCAAACTTCATCATCTGAGCTTTCAGTCTCAGATTCGCTTGGAATGAGGGGTTGATGACCAGTAGCCACGTACTCTGATTCGGAGTCGTTGATGATGCAAGAATAAGCTTTCGAGCAAGTTTCTTGACCTTCTTCTGCTTGGGGTGGGAAGGTGCTGCCTTCTCAGACTTTTGCTTCTTTGGATAGTGAACCTTTGGTACTCTACCTCCTTTTTCTCCCTTTTTGGCCTCTTGCTTCTTGCCCCTCTTAGCAAGTTTGTCTGCTTCTTCAATAGACTTTAACATTTCTGGGGTTAGTTCCCTTGGACCAGAAGAAGGGAGCTTCTTGTACTCCTGAATAAGCTTGCTTGCAGGAGACACACAAGCATACATTTACTCTGGGATAGAGCCAACGAAGTGAAATTTAGAGGGATGAGTGACTATGATATTTGTGGTATGAAATGTAGAAATGGAGGAGAGTAGTGAAACTGCCATAATGGGAACATGAAAACGCTCCATTAACAATTGAGTGATAATGGTCCAAAATCGGGCATAGGAAATTTCTGTATGGCGTGAAGCCGATGAAAAACATAAAATAAATTATGAGAAAAGAGTGTGTACATACTATACAACTGAAACCATCAATTGAAAAATGAGAAGCGAACCGAGCCCAGTAAGACCGAACCCGAAATGGACCGAGCGCTCGGTTCATTTCGGTTCCCAAAGGAACTGAACCCGAAATGGACCGAGCGTCCGCTCTATTTCGCTTCCAACTTTTATTGAGGCGAAAGTGATTTTGGTACAGACTCAGCTTCCATCATTCCTAAGCCTTGTAGGATTTTATTAAAACCTGTTTCAGGCAAGGCCTTAGTAAAGATGTCAACCAATTGATCAGTGGTTCTTACAAAATGAATTTCTACATTACCATCTTCCACATGATCCTTCATGAAGTGATACCTTAGTGCTATGTGCTTCGTCTTTGAGTGTTGCACTGGGTTATGAAAAATCCTAATTGTGGTCTTTGAGTCCCAATATAGTGGGATTTTCTTCATGTTCAGGCCATAGTCTCGAAGTTGACTTTGTATCCAAATGACCTGAGATGTGCACGATGTTGCAGCTATGTATTCTACTTCGGCAGTGGAGAGTGAGACACAAGTTTGTTTCTTTGACTGCCAGCTAACCAGTTTGCCATCCAGAAATTGGCATCCTCCAGTGGTACTCTTTCGGTCAAGTCCACATCCTCCAAGATCAGCATCTGAGAATGCTTGGACAAAGAACCCTGACTTGGCTGGATCCCATAGACCGAGCGAAGAGGTTCGATTCAGGTATCGAAAGACATTCTTCATAGCTAGTAGGTGAAGTTCGCGTGGATTAGCTTGAAACCTAGCACAATAGCAAACAGAGAACATTATGTCTGGTCGACTTGTTGTTAGGTATATTAGGGACCCTATCATTTGACGACAGAGGGTCATGTCAGCAGCCGGTTTGTCCAGAGAAGGTGTTAACTTTGTGCCAAACGCCATAGGAACCTTTACTTTCGAATCTCCCAACCTTCCAAACTTGGCAAGCAAGGTCTTTGTGTTGATTAATGAAAATGCCTTCAGGTCCCTGTCTAATATTTAAGCCAAGGAAAAAGTTAATCGGACCCATTGAGCTCATTTCAAATTTAGTCTCCATCAACTTCCTAAATTCAGCTGTTAAGCTAGGATTTGTGGAACCGAAGATGATGTCATCGACGTAAATTTGAACGATCATAAGGTGGTCACCTTCTTTCTTACGAAAGAAGGTTGGGTCAACCGAACCTTGTTTAAACTTATACATTTTAAGAAATCTAGTTAGAGTTTCATACCATGCCCTTGGTTCTTGCTTGAGACCATAGACTGCTTTGTCCAGAATGTAGCAGTGATCTGGATGCTTTTCATTCACAAAACTCGGTGGTTGCTCTACATACACCGTTTCTTCTAGTTCTCCATTTAAGAAGGCGCACTTCACATCCATTTGGTATACTTCAAAATTCTTATGTGCAGCATAGGCGAGAAAAATACAAACTGATTCTAGCCTTGCTACCGGAGCAAAGATCTCTTTGTAATCTATGCCTTCTTCTTGACAACAACCTTTCACAACCAATCTTGACTTGTTGCGAATCACATTTACTTCCTTATCCATCTTGTTCCTAAAAATCCACTTTAGTCCTACCACAGAAGCATCCTTTGGTGTTGGAATCAGTCTCCATACTTTGTTTTGATCAAAATCATTGAGTTCGTCTTGCATGGCCTGTACCCAATCAGAATGATCCAGTGCAGTGTTGATCGTCTTTGGTTCAACCTTGGAGACGAACGAATTAAACATGCAAAATTCCACTTTAGAGAATAGTGCAGTTTGTTTCGCTTTCAGTTGTGATCGTGTGAGAACTTTTTTGTTGGTGTACCAATAATTTGTGTTTGAGGATGATCTTTGGTCCATTTGGTGAGTGGAGGGTAATTAGGATCATAAGAGGGATCCAGTGCAGCATTCACTTCTTTGAATTCTGATTGAATATCATCATCGTTTGAATTCGCATTCTCCCCCTCGAATGATGATACTTCCTCAGCTTCAGGCTCAGAATTCGCTCCCTGGACTTGACTTTCGGTTGGTGTTGATGATGACGGACTCTCCCCCTGGAATGATGAATCTTGGTTATTTGGAGAAGAGGAACCCTCCCCCTAAACATAAGAACTATCTCTTGGAGGTTCGCTTGAGTCAGGCTGTTCGAATGGTGGTGGTTCTTCATCTACCATTTTCTTTGCAGCATCATTGATTATCTTCTTCAGGTTATCTACCATGTTATCTGCAGCTTTGGATTTAGAGTGAATAGCCTTTTCTGGTTCATCAAACAACAACATGTATTGCTCAAAGAGGTTTGAGATTGGTATCGTAGCTTGACCAGATTTAGGAAATATTTCCTCCACAAAACCTTCGGTTGTCTTCAGTTTCTTAATGTAGTTATCTTTGAAGGTGACATAGTAAGTCTCTTCAATTTTCTTTGAATGCTTGTTCAAGACTCGGTATGCTTTGGAGTTTAATGAGTAACCCAGAAAGATTCCTTCATCTGCTTTGACGTCAAACTTGTTTCAGCACTCTTTTTAATTAAAGATGAAGCATCTGGACCCGAACAGATGAAAAAACTTTACATAAGGCTTTCGGTTGTTCAAGATCTCATGTGGAGTGATGGAAAAACGTTTGTTGAGATAAGACCCGTTCTGCGTGTAGCAAGCAGCAGCAATGGCATCTGCCCAGAAAGATTCCTTAATTTGCTTTGACATCAAACTTGTTTCGGTGCTCTTTTTAATTAAAGATGAAGCATCTGGAACCGAACACATGAAAAAACTTTACATAAGGCTTTCGGTTGCTCAAGATCTCATGTGGAGTGATGGAAAAACGTTTGTTGAGATAAGATCTGTTCTGCGTGTAGCAAGCAGCAGCAATGGCATCTGCCCAGAAATATAGAGGTAGAGAAGTGAAGCTAAGCATGGTTCGGGCTGCTTCACATAGAGATCGGTTTTGCCTTTCGACAATTCCATTCGGTTGTGGAGTATATGGAGCCGAGAAGTTGTGAGTTGTCCACTTTTCTGCAAGAAAATCTTCAAAGTCTTTGTTCTTGAACTCTAACCCATTGTCGCTTCTGATATTTCGATCCATCTTTCGTAGTCGAACTTCTATCTGCTTGATAAAAAGTCTAAGCTTGGGAGTGGACTCTGATTTCTGCCTCAAAAGGAACACCCAGGTAAACCGAGAGAAATCATCCACTATAACAAGTATATACCTGTTACCACCAATGCTGTCGATTGAAGATGGACCACATAGATAAACGTGAAGTAATTCTAATGGTTCAATAATTTTTGTATTGACTCGAGAAGGGTGACTCTGTCGACTTTGTTTTCCCATTCCACATGTAGCACACAAGTGTTCTTTATCGAACTTCAGAATAGGAAGACCTCGAACATGATCCCCAAGCACTAGCTTGTTGATGTCTTTGAAATTGAGATGGGACAGTCTTCGATGCCAAATCCAGCTTTCATCTGAATGAGCCTTTGTTAGCAAGAAAATTGTTGGTTTCCCTCTAATGGGATTGAGATTTAGAGGATACGTCTCTCCTTTTCGCTTCGATTTCAGCAGAATATTGTTCGTCTTCTTTTCAATAATCTCTGAGCCATCATCATCGAACGAAACTTTTAACCCAATACCGACCACCAGTTGAGAACCACTGATAAGGTTGTGTTGTAGACCTTCAACATATGCCACATTTCGTATCGAGAAATCACCATTGGTAATCATACCATAACCTTTGATCGTGCCAAAAGAATTATTACCATACTTGACACTTCCACCATCTTGAAGGGACCAAAATTCCCTAAGTTCTTCCTTTCTTCCATTCATGTGACGCAAGTAGCCACTGTCTATGTGGATTTAGGAACCCAAAGTTTCTTGGGTCCTTGTGAGCCTTTTACATAACAGGGAATTGTAAGAAAAACATCAACCAAAAAGTTTCTTTTTATTAGTGTTGTTTCATCTTTTCTTTTTATGGTGAAAACTTTGATTTTATTAGATTTGAGTATTTTAGGTTCAGTTTTTGACTTGACGTTAACAGTCTTTCGGTTCTCCACTTTGGGTTCAAATGTCGTCTTCTTTTCATATTCTAGAAAGAGCTTTCCTTTTCTCTTTCAATCATTCCGTGAGTGAGAGTGAGAGTGAGAAAAATGAGACATGGGAGCAGAATTAACCTTTTGATCATTGCCTTGACTTGGTTGAGAGCCGAAACTACTTTCCCTTCGGTTCCTGTCATTGGTTGATCTAGGACCGAAATTGTCCTTTCGGTTTCTCACAACTTGAGGACCGAAACTTCTTTTTCTGTTGTCATCCGCCTGATGACCGAAACTTCTCTTTTGGTTGCTATGCCTTTGTGGACCGAAACTCTGTTTTCGGTTTGTCTTGATTCTGGGGATTGAAACTCTTCTTTCGGTTGTTCTCATTATGTTGAGCGCGAGAAGTTGAGTTTGTTTTTGCTTCTTCCTTTGACATAAAGGACTTTTCATAGCGAACGTAATTAGGGTTTTGAGATCGCCAAAACTGCTTCGTTTTAGTGAGATTCTTCTTGTATCTCAAATTCCGTTGATGCTTTCTTTCTAACACTTGTTTTGGATTTTTGTGGATGTTGGCCTTTTTCTTCAGTTTTTGAGCATGAGTTTCGCTCTTTAGTGAAGAGGTTTTGCTTGATACTACGACCGGTTTGTCTGAAGGAGTTTTGGTACCACTTGTGGTTGGCACATCAAATCGTGTAGGTTCATTAAGTGGTTCTGCTACGTACCTACCTTTCACCCTCCATGATGTTTTCTGAGATAGACCTTCTGTTTCATTGGTGTTATCAATTGGTGCTGACCAGAAAAACTCATCACAGCCATCAACATTATCTTCTTCTACTAATGTTGTTAGTTTGGTTGTCTATTGCCGAGTAACTCCTTTAATTGTATAAACTTGATTTGGAGTTGTTTGGACCGTTTGATATACAACAGCCTTTTCCTTGAGGACTCTAGTCTTGTCTTTTGATGAACGAACGAACTCAACAGAGTTTTCAGAAATAAGATTTTTATTGGTTTCGGGTTCGCTCTTGACAAATTCGGAACAGTCCACCTCATCTTCTACAGATATTACACTCATATCATCATCCTTATTGAATTTAGAAGTGTTTTGAATATCAATTTTATTTTTTGAATTCAACTTGGCATTCAAAGAGTCAAATTTTTGTACATTTTCGGTTTTGATTTTTAGTTTGTCATTTTCATCCAACAAATTTTTGAGCATGTCCTTATGGTCTTTTGACTTTATGAAGGACTCTATTTTGTCAAGACCAATTTTGTAAGAGGGAGAGATATCATCAGAAGAAACAACGTTTTCACAGTTATATGCATCGGCATCTATTTCATCCTCCTTGAACTCAAGGAAGGGTAAAATCGTACGATGTATCTTCTTTCCTATATCACAATTAAGATACAATTGAGTAATGTTAGAATATAATCTTTTTGCAATCAAACAAAAAATATTATGTTGTTTCAAAAGCTTTAAATTATCTCTTTGCAAATAAATTGTTTCATCCCTAGACCTAATCAACTCCTTCTCCTTTTGCTCTATCCACATACGCCTCACCTCACTCTTCGATGATACACTGCTGATTTGATCAGTTAGGTTAGAGTTTGTGACGCGAGTTTGAGTTAAACTACCACCTATACTAGAAAATTTATATTTTAATCCATTTAGTTCTTTTTCATAGTTAGTGATGGCGATTTGTAAAGAAACAAGAATATATTGTACCTTCTTGATCAACTCATCCCATTCATTGATCTGCATACTGACAGGTTTTGCTGCAAAACACCTGTCTTCTCGCTCTTGATCTTCGTCTAGTCCCCCATCAATGGTATAGCCTCTCATTTGTGACACCTCAGAGGTCACCATCAGACATTTTCCTGCAACGTTCTGTTGTTTCACCAACAAAGCCCTGCCATGGGTGGGCTTCCTCACTTCTTCATCTTTAGAATCTGTAGACCAAACTTCAACTCCTCCGAACTCATCATCAATTGTATTTCCTTGCACAATAAGAGCATTCATAGCGTTATTAGATCCAGCTTTCTTTGATCTTCTTGATTTCCTCCAACCGTCGTATGAGGTTCGCTTCCTCGTTATCATCGTCATTCTTTTCTGACTTCTTTCTCAACATACAATCTTTGGCAAAGTGATTTTTTCCTCTACAGTAGTGACAATTAAAACCTGAGTCACCATCAAGTTTTTCTTCCTTCTTTGGTTCTTCGGTTTGAGAAACACTCTTCGGTTACTCCTTTACCTTCTCAGCACTGTAGCTTCCCTGCCAGTTTCGGTTCTTATTAGCTGGGAACCTTCTTCTGATGAACTTCTTGGGATTTGACACCATTAAAGCAAAATCTTCACTTGTTAGATCATATTCAGAAAGATCTAAATCTTCTTATTCTTCAGCAACATTCTTTCCTTTGGAGATTAGGGCCAAGGACCCCATGCTAGAAACCACAGTCGTTTCTTTAATCACTGCACTCTCATGTGACTTTAATATCCCCACCAGTTTTGCCAGAGAATAAGCCTTGAATTGTTCATGTGCCTTCACAGTAGACACCACAACCATCCATTCGGGGCTAAGTCCATTCATGAAAGTGACCTTTTGTTCAATGACTTTCCTTTATATCCCATGATTTATCATCTTATTGAGTAGATGATTAAAGCGATTGAAGGCTTGAATAAGCTTATCTTTAGGCTTTTGCTTGAAGTCACCAAATTCTGAGAGCAATAAAGTTTGCATCGAATGCTCAAGATCTTCATCTGTAGAATACAGTTCCTTCAACCTTTCCCATATTTCCTTCGTTTTTGTGCCTAAACTTACCAACCGAAATGTGTCCGATTGTAAATCAAACCTAATCATCCTTAAAGCTTTGATGTTGCATTGAAACTTTTCTTTCTCATTTTTTGGTATGTCTTTCACATCATTAACGAGTTGATTGTATTCCTTTTGAGTTTTAACATTTCTTGAAGTGCTTAAGTGAGCGAATGGACCTACAATAATCACCTCCCAGATCAAGTAGCCATTATCTTCTGAACCAATCACGTAGTCTTCGAAATGATGCGTCCAGACCTCATAATCTTGAGTGTACAATATGGGAATCCTTGTCGTCGATCCTATACTATTGGAGATATTGATTGGGTTTGACTGGGAATCATCCATGGACATGATGATGTTTGTTCAAAAACCTGCTTAAGATCAGACTTGTAAATAACATTAGGGTAAGATCAATTGTTAAAGAACAATGTCAATAGCATATGACGGCTCTAACAATATCGATCAAAGCGGAAAAACCCTAAGATCCTCTTCAACAGAAGAGATGTGTATGGATTACATAGTCTCCTGCTCTGATACCAATTGATGAGTTGAAAAACTCTTAGATCGATTAGATCTTCAACAGGTTAATCAATAAAACAAACAAACACAATAAACACGATATAGAATCAAGTAATGCTTAATGATTCAAATGTAGTCATGCCTCAGCAGAGCTTCACAAAGAACTTCCACTTTAGAGGCGAGCTAGGGTTTATATTACCATTAATAAGAATAATAATGAAAGCGATAATTACAAAGGATCCATGCATTCACCTTAAATACTAAACCCTAATAAAATAAACACGGTTGGACAGGCCCAAACCGGATAACAAAACTGGGCTAAGGACCGAGCCCAAAGACGCAACACTTCAGGACCCAACACCCACAACCAAACAAGGAACAGGAAGTAAGGCAGAAGTCACACATCCCATTATTTGTTAGATCTTCATTGTATATAACCCTGTCGTATCCACTAGGTGCTTACAGAGTTAACTGTAATAGTTCTTTTATATTTGATGAAAATATTCCTTAAGAAAATCATATATTTTCTTTAGTAAAATGGTAACCACAATAGTTCCTTCTATAATCAGTTAGTTTATACTAGATATATATAATCTATTATCGAACGAACATTTAATTGTGTGTATCTGCCCTAAGCCCACAACCAAACAAGGAACATGAAATAAGGCGGAAGTCACACATTCCACTGCATATCGGATATTAATTATATATAACTATGATGTATAAACTAAATAATTATAGGATTAACCATTTAAGGTCCTTTATATTAAACAAGTTTAATAATACGAATTAAACCTCTTATAAATAAGTTTCTAGTTTCACTAACTCTATTGTAAAACATTGTTTTCGGTAATAAATGTTGTTTTCAGAAAGTTCTATAGAAAACTGTTTGTCTTAAAAGAATGATGTTGACCATAGAAAATCCTATATTTTCTATGAAACCGACTGGTTGTCTATGTTGTTCCAAGATTGAAAACCACAAGTAAAATCCATATACTTACTTCAATGATATCTAGTTTTGTTGATATGTTAAACTGAATGAATATTTGTTTACCCGGAAAACCTGATACGGCGATACTACCCTCCTATGATCACTTAATACATACGAGTTGTATATAACCAAGATTGAACAGACAGTTGAATGGGTGAATCTGCCCCAAGCCCACAACCAAACAAGGAACAGGAAGTGAGGTGGAAATCACACATTCCACTGTCTATCAGATTTCAGTTTTATCTAACCCTATGGTATATACTGAGTAATCACATAGTTAATTTCCCTTTAGACTGTTTATGAAAAGTGTATTACTACGTAAATATATCATTGTTATCTATTGTGAGTTTTACGACCATACTAATTTGACTAGTGTAAAACAAGACGTATTGTAGACGTAGAAAAGAATATGACATTTATCACCCACAAACCTGCCGGTCCCACTGTAGCTAACAACAAGGTGCGGGATTGTCAGTCCCGTATAGATCTATACACAAACTCACGCTCTCCCTCCAAGAGACTCTGGTCGTAGGGTAGACTTCCACTAGTACTTATGTGAGTACTCGAAGACGTGTCTCACAAGCTAGATTAATGACTTTACAAGTAATAATGCGGAAAACCCTTTTATAATTAAAAGATAAGTTTATAAAAAGATTATTTTGTTCCTTAAGCTAAACTTATTAAAGTTTATAAGCGTATTTCTATGTTCAATTCTAAGTTTCATGTTTTAAATATAGTTAATTGGTACAAAGACATAAATAGCAATTTATATTTTAAAACACAACATTTCCTGTGTTATACTTGTACTCTCCCCCAAAAACATTTAAAAAGTTGGAAAAAGACATAGGGGTATGAACACACCTTATGTGGTGATTTAATAGAAGATTCGATACATGATGATAAGTTCCACAAACGAAGTCTCGGGACACAAATGATTCCTAATTAGCATATTATCACACATATATGTATATAGTTAGTGAATATAACTACAAGGGTGTTTAGGAAACGACCAAGGATGCAAGAATAACTCACCAAAAGAGTGTTAAAAGCAAGTTAGGAGGCTGAAATGGTGTTCACGACCCTAAGGAGGGTTCATGGACCAAGAACACTGTTCACGGCCCATGTTGAAGGGTTCACGGCCCATGAGTGGTTCACGGCCCAAGAACATGAAGAACACTTGAAGATTTTATGGTTTAGCAAGTGCTTGAAGGCCCTATGTTGTATTCCAAGAAGATACAAAAGAAAAGGGGTGTTTAAGGGAAGAAAAGAGTGTTTCTTGTGGATGATACTTAAGAGAGAATGGGAGGATCACGACCAGAAGAAGAGAAATGAATGAAAAATGAATCCATCTCATATATATAGGGAGGTGTTTGCGGCCGAGGAGTTCACGGCCGTGAACCGAGGGTCTCGGTTCACGATCCAAAGCTTGATCACGGTCCGAAGAGGTTCACGGTTCTAAAGGGGTTTGCGGCTTCGAAGTGTTCACGGCTGCGAGGGGGTTTGCGGCTTGGACAAAGTTCTTGCTTTTCATGCATTTCACCCCAAATTCATGCAACACTTCTAATTTAAAGGATTTTGAACCCATCTAGAATTTAAATCTTCTTGATTTAGATAGATCAAAAGTAAGAAGTTTGACTTTTTTGACCAAGATTGACCTTTTGTTGACTTGAAACAACGGGTTGTCACACCCACCCTCAAGCTCCACCACTCTTAAAGCTCTGAGTTTGTAACCCTAATCTCCTTTGAAGTTTTTGAACTCATTTGGGCCTTTATGGGTGGTTTTTAGCTCTTTCTTGAAGAAGAAGACTCCATTGGTGTATTGTTTGGAGCAAAGAAGTTTCTTTCCATCATCTTGTGTTGTTATTGGACCTTTATAAGTTGTCAAGCTTCTACCTTTCTCTTTCAAGCATGCTAGATCTAGGATTTCGCTCTTATTTCTTCATGTTGGGTTTAGAAGAATGCATGGATTTCATAAATTTGGCAACTTTATGGATTATTGAGATCCCATTGCTATCATATGTTTCAGATCCGAAGTTTTATGCTATTTTGAGTTCCATGCATGAGATCTTTTAGTGATATTGCTTCATTTTGACCTAAGTTGGAATCTAGACTTGTTTTGGGCATGCATGTGTGAAAAAAGCAATGATCTTTGGAATATTTTAGACCTTAATAAGGATTTTGGAAGGTTGGAAGGAAAGGGCTTAACTGATTAAGGGGTAAATTTGTTAAGCAGCTAGAACCAGTTCCCATGAATTAGCATTTGGATGCCATGACGTGGAGACTTGGAAAACCCAACTATTTTGTCATGAAAGCACCCATGACATGGAAATGTGAGACTACGATGTGGTGATCTATCTAGCTGGCGTGGACCATTGATTTTGACCATCTTTGACCTAAGGGTATTTTGGGCATTTGGAGGGGTAATTGAGATTGGTCATTATTTGATGAACAGGTGATCAGTTGAGCTGAAATTCGGAATAGTGTCATGTTCAAAGACTTTTTCAGACCGAGATGTGAGTTTTCCTCACTGTACTTGTGGGTCGAAGGCACTAATATCGGCCCATTAGATTGATATCTTGCTATATACTTATTGATGATAGGCTAAGTACGTGGTAGATCTGTACTATTATATGACAGTTGCTGATATGCGTTAGACTTGTAGATCTGTAGGACTACCTGTGATTACCGGTTGTATGATTATCTGTATTTTGAATGTGTTTGTTATCTGTTATATGTCGACATGTTGTGTTGGGGTTGAGGCTTTACTACTCTGTACATGAGCCAACATACCAGGGGTATTCAAGTCCAATGATTGAGTGGACCCGAGGGTATTCCAGTGTGATGACTGAGTGGACCCGTTGTACATTGGTATTCCAGTCTGATGACTGATTGGGCTAGGGGTATAACAGTATGATATGACTGATTGGACCCATCATGCAATGTTATATATGTTTTGTTGTGTGGTGGTACTTTGGGGGAACTCACTAAGCTTTGGCTTACAGTTTCAGGTACTTCAGATGATCGCAGAAAAGCAAAGGCGTGATTGTGCACATCACCCTTTTTTTATGATATTGGGTCTTGGGAAAACTCTGATTATGATTATACTCTTGAACAACGATTTTTTAAACACTTTTTGATTAAAATGGGTTGTTTTTGAAAATTTTAAATTTCCATGATTTTTAGGATGTTACAAGTTGGTATCAGAGCCTTAGTTTGAGAGAATTGGATGAACATTCGTAAGAATCCAGAATCAAACTAAGGAACTGAAAAAGTTTTAAAACAAATTTTAAAATTGTTTCAAAGTAACCAAGGAAGGATGTGATGTGTACGATCAGCCAGAGCAAGGAAGTACACCCCAAGTTACCACATTGTTATTTGATATGATGTTTATGATAGAACAACATGCTAGTGATAGGCTAGGGATCTTCAAAAGTTGCATGATTGACTTGCCTGATGTATGATTCCTGATAGCCTATGGTTACTTCTTGTGTGGAATTGATATCATTATTGTAGTTGATTAGTGTATGCATCATGGTCGTACATAACTAAGATTTTATAACATGAGAATGTTCGGTTTAGCCTTATTTCATGTTTTGTTTCATTAAGGGCTTAGGCTAGAATCAAGTATTCGATTATCTATAGGATCCAATGTAATGTATGATTAGCATACACGAGTGCTACAGGGTTGGTGGAAGTTTCATGGATAAGTATATATGTGAGCAGCCGACCAGATGAGGGGTGATTAGCCACCCTCGAGAAGGTAAGGATAGGATGTGTGTGTATCCTAGTTGTTATGGTTGTATTAGGAAGTGGTGATGATCCTTGAGACAAATAAGGGTAGGTGTGGAAGGTAGTATGGGCCCGTACTACTGAAATCATAGGACCCGTACGCGTAACAAGGAAGTTACAGACCCTAAGGGTTTAGTCTTATCTTGTGATTTTAGTAATGTGTATGGTGGCAATTCTGATATGTTTTGGTTTGTTTTTTAATATGGTGTTTATGAGAGGATTTGGATCCAAATTTGGAGTGAAGTGTTCAGGATAGGTTGTGCTTGAGTGAGGATCAGATTCGTGAGATGATTGTTGCTGAGGTGGATACTGTGATCCGAAGTTCTATCCTGGAGTGGTTTGGGTCTATCAAGACCACCATGATTAAGGTGTTCAATGATCGTTATGCTGAATTTACTGAGACTGCTGCTGCTGTAGCTACCGCAACCGTTGCTGCTGTGAGGATTCGAGGGGAGAGGGCTTTCCAGTACCGCGACTTTGACAATACGCATCCCCCCAGAGTTTGATGGGGTCAAGGATACGATCATAGTGATGAGGTGGCTATCTGATGTTAAGTGTTGTTTCTTCACGTGTTCTTGCCATGCTGACCAGAAGGTCAAGTGCGCCCTAAACCTTCTCGGGTTAGGGGGCGAAGGATTGATGGAGATTGGTGACTGGTTCTTACACTCCTGAGTAGAGAGATGCTGTTACTTGGGAGCTATTCTTGGAGATGTTCCGCGCGAGATACATTCCCTTGGTGGAGAGGGAGAGGTTGGCTCAGAAGTACTTCGATTTAAGATAGACTATTGAGATGATGACGAAGATTACTAAGATATTTACGGAGAGGGATCTTTTCTGCCCTGAGTTTGTTGCTTCGGAGCAGGCTTAGATGACTCGGTACTAGAGCATGCTCAAGATGGATATTCGATAGTTCATGTCCACCTAATGTTATGCTACCCTCGCTGAGCTACAAGATGCCGCAAGTAGACGGGAGATTTAGTCGAGGGAGTTGAGGCAGGCTCGAGTTTACACACAGCCTGAAGCGAAGCGATTCAAGCCCGCTGATTCGAGACCTGGGGGACAGAGGGGCCACACTTGTAGCAAGTGCGACAAGGTTTATGAGGGTGCATGATGATCATTATCTAGATGGCACAAATGTGATAGGGAAGGCTGATAGGAGGCCCCACCATCGAGCACTAAGATCTGTTACCTGTAAAATCCTAAATCTCGAGGTAAAAATCTATTTATTAAAAAAAGATTGAGGATTTTCGGCTTACGCAGGGTGTATAGCTATGTACGTTGGGCGTAAGCCTTTAAATGCGTCGGGACGGAGGCAACGCACGTTAGGCGTACGAGGGAGTATACGAGCATATGTCAAACCTTAATTTTTCGGGTTTCACCCCTATTTAAACACATTATACCACCCTTAGACATTCATTAGCCAGCCTCCATTCCCTCTAAACCCTATATATTGAACCCTAGACTTGGGAGTGAAGATCTTGGAGTCTTTTTGGTAATTTTATGCATTCTTGTTGAGGAAGAAGGTCATTGAAGAAGGTAGTGTTGCATGCAAGCTTATGGATCTAGAAACTCCTTAACCTTGTGCATATTTTGAAGGTATAAAGTTGATACCTTGTTTACGTTCTTTCTAGATCTCTTTAGATAGGTATTTATGAGCTTTTTGTCCGAAAGCTTGGACCTTTGTGAGTTTGGGGTACTCCAGAGCATATTGGTTGTCCTTTTAGATGTTTCAGAGTGCTTTGATTCACAAAAATGGTTGCTTGATCATTTCCTTTGTGTTGTAAAAGTTAAGGTTTTGTATTTTGAGCCCTATCTAGCCATGCAAAGGTTTAAAGTCAGTGACTTTATGGGTTAAGACATATATAGTGGTCAGATCTAAAGTTGGAATAAGTGTCTTAAAGGATTAAGACCTAAAAGTTGGAGTTTTGGGACTAGGCGGAGTACATTGGGCGTACTCATGGCTACGCCCCACGTAGCCAGGCCTGTCCTCGACTTCACTGATTTGAGACATATGCCCCGCGTAGAAAGAGTACGCCCACATACGGGCCGAGAGGGTTGACTTGTTGATTTTTGCTGACTTTTGACCTTGGGTCAAAAGATTGAGGGTTTGGAGCATGGAAGGGAAAAATGGTTTTTTCGCCCTTCAGGGGCATAGTTGTGGGATTTGGACTTGTGAGTCGGGTTAATAACCTTAATTGATTAGGGTTACTTGTTGTGTTTATTAGGCCGAGTCTAGTTCCGACAGTTCGAGAGTGAGATTTATTTGTCGTCAGTATAAGGTGAGTCTCCTCGTCTATTCTTACAAGCGTGGTATAATAGTTGTGTGTGTGTGTGTGTGTGTATATATATATATATATATATATATATATATATATATGATGTGATGACCAACTGGGTCTAAGTGTCACTATTGTGTAGATGTTTATATTTGTTGAGACTTTGGGTAGTCTCCAGGGTTGCTAATAACCCACCGGGCGTGCTGATGCCCATTGAGACTTCAGATAGTCTCTAGGGTTGCTGATAACTCCTAACTATTTTATGTGTTCTATTGTATGTGATATCTTGGGGAACTCGCTAAGATTTGTGCTTACATCTGTTGATTATATGTGTTTCAGGTATATTTGAGGATCACGGGAAAGCGAAGGTCTGATTATACACATGTGTTGGGAGATTTTGTTACTAGATATTTTGGGACACTCTGATATTTGATGTGGACTTGTATTTGATACTATGACTATTTGAGATGGTTATTATGAAAACTATTTTTTTGGGGGGTTTTAAAATGAAAATTTTGGTTTGAAAATGTGGATGTTACAAGTTGGTATCAGAGCCCTGGTTTGAGGGATTTGGATGAACTCTAGGGGAATTCCAAACTCAAACTAAGGATCTGAAGATATTTATAAAAACTTCTCAAAGGAGAAAAAGAAATTTTACATGAGAAAAACCTAGTGAAGCAATGTGTATAATTAGCCATAGCTCGAGCGGTAGTTTCCCAAAATATGTCAAACTATTTTATGAGTAGTGTAGAGCGGATATCTTATGAACTGATAGAAATGCATGATAGTGATAGGCTAAGGATCCTACATGAAAGGTGTGATAGGGTTGTCTAATTTGTGATGCCTTTAGCCTAGGAGTTTGCTCTTATAAGATTGAATTTGTCATTGATATTTGCTTGGTATGTGTTGCATGATTGTACATAGTTAGGACTTTATAGCCTTAGAATGCATGATTTAGCCTTTCTTCTTGTTCCTTGTTTGGTTGTGGATTTGAGGTAGAATCATCTATTAAAATGTCTATCGGGTCTTGTATTGTGTACGATTGACATGCACAAGGAAAATGGCGAGGATAATGGAGACCTTATGAGGCGGAGTAGTGCTGGGGAGTAGTCTAGAATGAGTACCTAGATGCTTCGTAGTGTTTCTGAGGAACCAGCAGGGCAAGTTTGCAACGGATCTTGAGAAATAGAGTCCTTGTGACTTAGGGTCCTGAGAGGACGACTTGAGGCAAATACAAGGTGGTGTGCAAGGTAGTATTGGGCCCGTACTAATAAAAGCATCGGGTATGCGGTTCAAGAAAGAATCTTAAGGAACTAAGGAGCTTGCAGGAGTGAGTGGATATTTGTGTATGCACTTTAGCCTGATTTCGATAGTTTTCTTATGTGTTTGAGTATGGTGGTTACCCGAGGTTCAGCTCCAACAACCCAGTGAGGCCGAGTGCTAGTGATGATGAGATCCGTAGGATTGTTGTCGCCGAGGTGGCCGCAAAGATCAGAGGGGTTATACCAGTGATGTTTGGGTCTATTAAGACCATGTTGATTGTGACTTTCGACGAGTGCTATGCCGCCATCACTGAGGCTGTTGCTGTCGCAGCCACTGCAGTTGTTGGTGCTGCGAGATTGCATGGGGGTGATTCGTTATGGTACCGAGAGTTCAACAACACAAAGCCACCCGAGTTTGATGGGACCTAGGACCTGATTGTTACGATGAGATGAATTTATGATGTTGAGGTTTGTTTTTACACTTGCTCCTGTTCGAAGAATCTGAGGGTTCATTTCATGTTGAATCTACTTCGCTTAGGAGCGAAGGATTGGTGGAAATTTGTGATAGCTAACTATTCTCTTGCAGAGCATATTGTAGTGACATGGGAGATTTTTACTAAGATGTTCAGAGATGATTTTGTACCAATGGTTGAGAGACAGAGAGAAAGGTTGGCCCAGGAGTTCCTGTCTCTCAAGTAGAAGACAAAGACGGTGACTGAGATCACCGTGATGTTTCATGAGTGGGATTTGTTTTGCCCTGAGCACGTGTCGACTAAGTAGGCATGTGTGAGTCGGTATTTGAGTATTCTGAGGAGGGATATTTGTGAGTTCGTGGCGAACACTTCGTATTGGACATTGGCTGAGTTGCAGACCAATGCTAGGAGGAGAGAGATTGAGTTGGAGACCCAGATGAGAGAGGAGAGGAGGATTCAACTGAGAAATAGGAGATCAGTGCATTCATCACCAGTGACTAAGCGGCCCAATTCCGTTGACTCGTGAGTTGGATGCTAGAAGGGCAACACTTGCAGCAAGTGTAGTAAGGGACATGAGGGACCCTGTTGGTCGGGGACTATTTGCTAAGGCAACACTCTTATGTTCGCTCAACTAAAAAGAGTTCCTAGACTACTTAGCTTTATGACAAATATCACAAGGAGGGAGGGACTCAGACCCAAAGGAAAGCAAGTCTTTATGAAGATTTAAAGATTAAATAGTTTGATGCCACGTAAACTTAGAGACACAATAAATAATTTTTAGTTAAGGAAGGTGCATTACTTGAAGTATATGAACCTTCAAGGTAATATAACCCTCCAGATTCATTACCAGTCGCATAGTTACCTTGGACTATGAATCATGAACAACACAATTAAACTCATCAAAAACAACTTGACATTTATTGTCCTTACACAATTTATGAACATAAAGTAAATTCACATTAAAATCTGGTACAGGGACGTCAAACAAGGTTAGATATTCAGATAAATCCATGTTTCTAGTTTTATTTATTTTTGTAGAAGAACCATTTATGTGATCCACCCTAAGATCAAGTTTTGAAACATAAAAAACATTATTTAAACGAGATTCATTTTTATTCATATGATGATTTGCCCATGAATCTATAACCCATTGTTTATTAGTGATGAGTTGCAAAAAAAAAATTACCTTCCATATTTGCTAACACCTCATTTATACCTTGTTTCTTATTTATGAGACTCAAAAACTTTGAATATTGTTCACTAGTAAGGAAAAACATATAGAAGCATTGTTAGACTTTACACCATATACATAAGAATCAACATAATCAAAAGTAAGAGTGTTATTTCAGTAAATTGGTTTATTAAAATTTTGAGTCTCATTTCTAAATTTGAAGTCCTTAGGATATCTAATAAGTTTAAAATATATCTTAATGGTATGTCCCTTCAAACCAAAATTTTTACATTGCAAACTTGTATTACCAAGTGTTCTATTTCTTTTTACATCATTAAATCTACTAAGAAATCCAGTAGCTTGGGACTTTGTGGAAGTATGAATAATCGAACCACCCTTTTATATGATTCCTCATAGGACACAACAGAAAAGGCAACTTCAAGATTTGGAAGTGGTTCCATTAGTAGAATGTGACTTTTAACTTGGCTAAATGTATCATCTAAGCCGGATAAAAATTGCATAAGCTTCATTAAATTTGAGTGATTATTAGATTTAGTAGAAGCTTCACATATACATTCAACCAAGTTAAAAAGACCATCGAATTCCTTCCATAAAGCATCAAGAGCACTAAATATTTAGGCACAGGTAAACCATTTTGAGTAAGAGAATTGATCTTTTGGTGAACATTAAAAACAACAAACCTGTCAACTTTATGTTAGGTATCATACAATTCAGACCAAATATCAAAGGTAATTTCAGAACATGCATGATTAGCATACAAAGACTTAGCAATAGATCCTATATGACAACCAACTGTGTTCTCTTGGCTAAACCGATGTCTGTACTAGGCGAAAATCTAACCACTTTTTAGGGAAAGATAAGCTAGTACAAGCATACGACCACTAGCCCTTTTGTTATCAATAAATGATAGAAATCAACAATAATAAACCAAGAATATAGAAATAATAGACAAACACAACAAGAACACAACTAGACATTCCCAAGAAATTCAACTGAACAAACAGAGAAGAGAGAGCGTGCAAAAATTACAATATTCCTCAAACAACGCTCTGTAAACACAACAATGTAGTTGTCCGTTAGATCTATCAACAACTGATTGAACCTAACACTGATTAGATACGATATTCAAATGCTAGAACCTCCAAATAAACCTGACCACCGATTACACAACCCTTAGCGTTGATCGACTGAGTTAACGTTGGCCCATAGACGATAACCAAGGGTTAACCCTAGGGTGTACTCTTAACCATTTGTGTACTACCAAGAGGAATGGCGATGATTAAGCGGAGATCTAGAAGATAACACAAACACAATTAGAAGAACTGACATGCTTCAAACGAAAACACTGAAACCTCAACATCAATAGATCTTTTATTTATGAAATTAAGATCCAGTTGGTTTTTGGGAACGTACAACTTAAACATTACCTACAAAAACACTCATTTCGATACAAAAAACAAAAATACAAGATCAAACTCCATTACAGACTCTAGGAAGAACCAGAAAGTAGACAATTGTATAAACCCTAGTTCTAAGTGAAAGAGACAGTGAGAAAAATGAGCTAAATCTTCAGGTGCAAAAAATGAGTTCTAACCAAAATATGCCTTCAACCCACATTATATAGATCGAGTTAATTTTCGGTTCAATTCCGGTGTAAACCACAACCAAAGCCGTTACCATACCTGTTCCGTGTGTCAATGCAAGAATACATAAACGAACCGCATTCTATGTATAAACAACTAATGACAAAACAAACCTTGCACCAAAATATACTCACAAACTGTGACATCCCCAGAATCTCGGCCAAAAAAGACCGATTTTCATTTATGCTTTTAGAGTAAATCCTTTTGATTTGAAAGAGTTGCGGAATTTGTTCCCAAAAACAAAACATGATAAAACAATGTTTACCAAAGCATTTCATAAAAGAAATGTATTTTCATTATATAATCAAAACTCGGGGTGTCATGTTCCGATACAGACCAATAAGCATAAACGATAACATTACAAGTCATTCAACAAATATATACATATACAGACTTGTAAACAAAACAATTTGATGGTTCATCCATATTATGCCCTCGCGCCACTTCCTGTAATACAAATAAAACTGAGTGGGTCAGGCTTGGGAGCCTGGTGAGCATATAGGGTTTTCAACCCACAATAAATAATTATATTTAATTTCCACCAACCAACAATAACCCAATTACCCATTCCCGTTATTCTCACTTTATGTCCCTAAAACAACTAACATAAGGGACCTAGTCTAAGAATATTTCATCGGGGCGACAACACATGCTTCGGAGGTTCCTCAGCAATATAAGTCAAATAAGGCAACCATGAGGGGGATGGAGTACAGCGAATGAACACCCGAGTTCATTAACACCTACAGGTGGCGAACCTGCTAATGTTTCCACAAGACTATCTAGAAAAGTCTGTGGTCGTCATCTAAACTCCGCTAGATGACTAAATCAAACAACAACGAGGCCTCTCATCTGTTTTATTACACACCAACTATCTACCCATGTTCTACCCAACATATTAGTAGATAAAATATACATTTTTATACATAGTTTTGAAAACCTGTATAGCATGCTTTAATTAATACATATTCCACATAACATATGAGGCACACACACATAACACATATTTCATAGAGAATAAATCATATCTATGAGATAGAAGAAAGTGAATACACATTCACACATATAAACAACAATATACTTAATACACTCAAACCATACTTGTATTATTATCGTGTTTATGAAAGGTAGTATACACTCACTTGATCAGAAGATGATCGAACAGCACTACGACTTGCAGAAGTAGTAAATATCAGCAGATTTGGAAGATCTCTACGAAAATCGAACTTCTCGCGAGCAGAGCTTCGGCTCGGGAACCGCACTTCTCGGGATCTTCGGGATCTCGGGACTTACCTCGGGGCTCGAGAATATTACCGTGGCTTCGGGGTATTTCTGGCACGCAAATCGATGCAAAACGGGAGAGAGAAGAGAGAAAATAGCAAAAGAACTCGACTGCCCTCACATCCTATTTATAGGAGGCTGGAGCCTCGGAGTACGCGGGGCGTATGCCAGTACGCAGGGCGTACTGGTCCGAATTCGTCACTGCGTTCGTCATCCGAAGCCACTTTCTGCGAGTGTCGACATCTTCGGTGTACGCGGGGCGTACTTCGGATCGGATCGCTGACTCCCTTCGGATAATGCCGGATTTTCCAATTAAAATTAAATACAAATTATTTAATAAACTTCGGAAATTCATATCTTCTTCATACGAACTCCGTTTTCGACGTTCTTTATATCCACGCGAAGGTGAGACTACGCTCTACAACTTTCGTTTAGACTCCGTCGGCTAATTTTAACTTTATTTTTATTATTTATTTTAATAGGCCGGGACAGAAAAACTTCGTTATAAATTCATAACTTCTTCGTTTGACGTCCATTCTCGCCTAACTTTTCATCGCTTCGAGACCAACAACGAGACCTTCGATCCTCGTTTAAATTGCTTCGACTCAAAACCGCTCGATCTCAAATCGAGTATTTCGGGCTGCACACCGCTAAGCCGAAACTTCGATAAATCATAACTTTCTCATACGAAGTCAGATTTGGGCGTTCTATATATATTCGGAAACCTCGTTTCAACTACTACAACATTAACAAAAGATATCAAGTTTATTTTACACTTAAATCTTGACGCTTATTTTTATTCTTAATTAATCAAACCACATAATTAAGCAATTAAGCACAAAACACATAATACACAAATAATACAATATTATTATTTCAAAACGGGTTACAAAGGTTAACCTAGACTATTACATTGCTAAAAATGGCAAACCCGGAAACACAGGCGTTACATAAACATATTTTAATAAATTACAATTCTTACCCTAATTATGAAAATATATCTCAATGTTAATCTTGCAATAATAAACTTGCAATAAATATATCAATAATTTGCTCATTAACCTATAAAATCTAATCTAATCCTATTAAATTAGCAAAATATTTAAGAGTAAAAAATAAAGTCAATATTATTTATAATTTATCTCCCGGTATATCCCACGTAAAATAAATCAATTTGAGATAATGGTTTTGAATTTAAAACTCATTAATTAAGCAAGTCAATTAATTAGAAATTTTGATTCAATATAAATGATATCATTTTTTCCAGATAAATAACCGAAAATCTCCAAGATAATATTTTAGGATCCCATTTTTTTGGAAGATAATGATTTCCTTATTGAAAAACAATCTATATATACAATTACATTGAAGTTGTTCTTCTTATGATTTTGGATTGAGTCATATGATTTACAGTGTTCTTCTTCAATGGTCTTATTCTATAATTCTTTTTTCTAAGTTCTTTCTTTACCCTGTTCTCCTTCTTCTTCTACAATTTCTTGTATTTACTTTGTTCTTATTACTTGTTATTAATGTATTCTTATTGAGAGGTCATGAAAAAAATTAATCAATCTACTTTAATTATATTAGTTTCATTCGTTTAGTTATAGAAAAAAAAATTATATCCTTTATATTAATTTTTTTTAATATGCTGACCTATGTTTGTCAAAAGAAAGTCATAAAAGTCGTTTTAACATATGATGACAAAACTCGTGGAACGGACCAAAAGCAAGATGAAGAAATTTTTATTGTTACACTTCAACTTGCATGAACAAATACATATATCTTATTCTAAGTTTTTCAATAATTCCTTTATACATATTATTATACTCTTTAGTTAAATTTTTGAATTTTATATTATTGTATTCGTTTATCTCAATGGATTTAGTTTCAAAATCGACATTCGAGTATAAGACTTTACCGGTGTGGTGTCACTTACGTTATTTGTTCGTGACATAAAGAAACTTCTGGAAAAAACCGCACAAGAGTTGCTTCAAAAATTTAATGAAGTTATCGATATTAACTTCATTTATATAAAACTAATTTTTTACCTTTTGTCTATCTTGTTTTATAACCATTTTTTAAAATTTTTGGAGGGTAATATAAAGATTTATCCATTTGCTTTGAATGTACTTTTTGATAAGAAGTTGGTGTTCAAATTCAAATTTCACATTATAATTTGAAGAACAAAGTTGATGGTTATGCAATCTCAAACTTCACTGTTGATAATACAATCATTGTTGAATTGGAAAAAAATTTAACATCGAACAGGAAACATTATTTTACGAAGAATACTACAAACATTACACTTATTAAATTTCGTTTTTTATATTTCAGTTGACCAACTAACATATTTCTATGTACCACAAACGTATGCGTCAGAATCCGATTCGTTTAATGTTTTATTGGCTGAAGTCGGATCTCAAGACACATTAAATTAGAAGGTTTTAAATATAATATAACTAAATCTAATATTTTAAAAACTTTAAAATATTATTAACTTTTAGATTGACATATGAATTTATTTTCTACATTTAGGATGTTGTTTCGTTTACTGGTGATAATGCCACACCCGCTTCGAATCTTGATAAAAACACTGCAACAAGTCCACTAACTAAGTGGACATCCTTTAAAAAAATGCATGGACATGAAGAATTAAAACGCAACCTGTAAAATGTTTAAGATGTTGATAATCTAACAACCATGTCCTCAAACAAACGACCATCAACTTCAATGACAAATCGTACTTCTAGAGAAGGCAAGCCAAAACTATTAATTCCAAAGCAAGATAAATAATATATGATTTTCATGATTTTGTTTGAGTAGTTGAGTGATTTGAATATTATTTATTTCATATTTTGTTACATACTATTTGGTTTTGGCGTTTGATTTTTGATGACTTATTTCATACTATTCGTTTTTGTGTTAGAATTTTGATCATTTGAATACATTTTGGGTTTTATGGAATGTTGAATTATTCATCTATTTTCCTTTTAGATTTAAACTCAGATAAATTTAGAAATTTAATCATATTTTACTCTATTATTTCGTTTTAATGTGAATATTTCAACATTGTTATAATTTTATTCATTACAACCTCAATATAAATATTAGAAAACTACAACTTTTTAGGAAATTGTAAACTTTTATAAATCTTTTAACCGTTATAAAACAATTATTTATATTTCTTGTGAAATTATTGATAAATTTAATAGTAATATTTACCATTGAAATATTATTATTTTTAGATATTAATGGTATCATAAAATTTTATAGATTTAAATAATAAAACTCATTACAATGATGCTAGAGAGAGACGAAGACTAAGACGTTTACATTTACAAAATAGAAGATTGATATCTATGTCTAAAAGAGAAACTTTATTTCATCATCTAAAGCAATAAAGACTTTTGATTGTGTTTCACTTATACATTTTCCACCCTTAGATCAAATTGCTTATGTCATATTGACCAATGTTTGGTCAAACACGTTGTCCATTAATGTTTCCGCTCAAACCTTCACCAATTTCCTTTATCTCTAATATAAAATTCAAAATTCAAAATTCAAATCCTCTCCAAATTTAAAGTCGTAATTTATGTACTGACCATCTTATATGTTTGCAACTCAACATGATATATCTTCATAATTATTCTATTTCTTTTCATCGATGGTACCAAAATTCATCAAGGAAAAAACAGTCATCTTGAATTTAAATCTTATTAATATAGTAAATACCTCAAGTTTTGAAAGTAATAATCGGTTTGATACATGCTAAATTACAATTGCTCGATTTCCAACTATCTAACTCAATAATTGTATGCATTTATTCTTAAACTTACCCTTTTTTATAATGTTATTGATTATATTTACTATATTTAAGTTTAAATTGCAGAGAATTTTTCTTGAAAGTGATGAGCATTAGTTGATGTTTGTATTGAAGCTTGAGGATGATGCAAAACTCTAAATACCTTAGTGGTAATATCCTACATACTTAATAATTGAGTATTTCGAAAAAAAAATATTTTCCATTAATTTTGATAACAAATTTGTTCAATTAAGCATATTTTTATGCTTATAAATTTATTTTCTCTACTCACTTGTACTTATCATCTTGAAGATGAGAAAACATTAACCATGATTATATTGAAAACTGCCAAAAAGATCATATTGGTCATACCTTTCTAACATTATCTTCAAATGTTCTTTGCTCAATTCTTTGTTTTTTATTTGTATCGTTTTTGTGTATTTGATTTGTTTCTTCAAGAAACCCGGTTTTCTACTAATTTTGATAAAAAAAAAATGTTGAAATAAGTATACTTTTATGACTATAAATTTGTCAATTTTCTATTAATAAATCAAGTGTAAATGAATTTGAACAATTGTTAAATTTCATATTCTATAATGTAATTAATGCACTAATTAATCAAATAATAATGCATGTCCAAGTGGTTGGGTACCTCCAGGACAATAATCAAACATGCAAATTATAAGCAATTTCACAATATTTTATTTTTTTACTAGCTTTAAATTAACAATTACTTCTTTTACTTGCTTAAGATTATTGATTACTCATATATGTTTGTAATAAAATAAAATTTTGATAAATTGAAAAAATTGTTCAACAAAACCTAATTGGTTATATATCAATTTAGGCTTTTTTTTGTGTTGTCATGTTTGTGGATTTGGCTATGTAGGATTCATTTGAAGTTCTATTTCTCTACAAGAATGTTAATGTTCACATTCAAGTAGAAACAATAACAATTGATAAGTATTCCAAATGATTTTTCACTTACATTAATCAAAATTGTTACTTTAAATGGTGCGTTCTCATAGAAGTCACACCGGTTGTCACTATAGAAATCTTCTAGCGGTCTATAGAAGAATCCTAGCGGCTTTATGAATAATCTTGTTGCGTTTTCAATGAAGGGTCACACTATCAACATTCGTTCTCTAAAGTTCTTTCTCTTATTTTTGATATACATGTGTGTCACAACAATAAGGCAGAAAGAGGTGTTAATAACCATTAAAGATGAAAATGTAAGATATAATTTAAGAATATTATATAAAGTATAAATTATGGATTTGTTATATTCATTTCTATGAAAAATATGTTGTTTGATTGCTAGGTTATATATCTAGGTTTTTTTTGTAATTTGATTTTGACAAGTTTGATCTAAATTTAATAATTGAAGCAGGTATGAAAGATATGTGCTAACGATTTTGAATTTCTATTGCCCTCCAGAAACCAGTTGTAGCCTCATAGACCGTTCCTTCATATCTTGGTAGGTCTTAGCATTTCCCCAAATTTGGCTACAAGAAGTCATGGATGCACTTCTTGAATAAATCATCTAAACTGAATTTCATTTGTTAGTTGGATGCACTGACCAAAATACAAGATTTGTGAAAATTCATTATTATTTATTAGTATTAACCTTTGGCAAATTATGAACCTAATATTATATTTTTGTTCATAACATGTTTTTTTCTTGTAATAATTTCTTTGATCAGAAGATATGTATATATGATTGGATGTGGCTTGAAAAATCATATTTTAATTCTTATAAGGAAAAAATACTTTATAAATTTATCAAATTAAAATATCTGAATTTGATGTTTATGGTTATGACAATGCACTTAAACTGTAATGTTTATCGAATTTTTTTGTAGAATTTAATGTTGCTGTTACATATAATAACTTATTGTTGCTTTTGGTTTTATAGGGTCAATATGAAAAGAGTCATGTGAGCGTCCATGGAGGTTGGTACACCGAACAAAGTCAATTCATAAAGCTACTACATAACATGTTTTAATCAAAAAGTCGCATCATGTTGTGATAAAACAAAGATCACGTGGATCGTTTATGTTAAAAATTACTGTATTAAAAATCAAATTGTTCTAATACAAATATTAAATATTTTTATTTAATAAGTCTGGTTTAAAAAGTCTAAAAATGAACCTAACTAATATTTTTTATTAAAATTCCAATGACACCTCCCCACGTTTAACGCGCGGTCACAATCTAGTTATTTTTAACAAATAAGACATTAAAAGCATGACAAAAAAAAACGTACATTTATATCTCCTTGAAATATCCCGTTTATGAATGAAATCAGGTAGTTTCATTTTCATGAATCAAATAATATGACAACAAAAGTTAAAAGATATATTTTAATTAAAAATCAAATATCATAATTTATATATGAAAGTAACATGTAAACAATCAAAGCAATGGATCAAAATTGGTTGCCCAAAAGTATTCATTTACATTGTTTGCTTGAAACTTCTTCCTTTCCCAATTGAACACAAAAAACTAAAATGAAAAAAAAAAATACAAGAGTCAATAACAGAATATAAAATTTGTAACAAAAAAATAATTGTACAACCCTACAACCATATGGATTAATCAACAAGACTCATCATGTCTTGTAAAAATCTTTTGCCCCGGTGCAAGGATAGCCATCGGATCGTATCTCGATTTCATCTCCACGAACCACAACCATCGATCCCCAAAGTGTTGCTTCCAATCATCTTCGGTATTATAATGAGGAAGATACAACTTGAAATCGAATCCGCTTCTAACACAAGTTTGTATGATTTCTTGATTTTGTGAAACCAGATCTCTAACAGAAGGGGACTTTTGATACGGGTTTGTAAATCGGAGCAATGCAACTATATAAAAGATCTCTCCTTCGGGTAATACTATCGATGCACGTTCGTCCCACCTAATCGATTATTAAAAAAAAAAAGAAAAAAAAAACAAAAAATTATCTCAAGAAGATATTGATTTGATCTTTAAAATGTGGTGGTCCAAAACAAAGAAAGGACCACAATGAAATGTACACAATGATGAGGGAAGATGGAGTCTCAATCAAGAAAAATAAAAAGGAAATAAAATTGATGAGAAAAACAAAATAAATAAAATGATGAAAATGTTTGTATGGGGTATAAGATAGGGACATTTTGGTCAGGAAGAAAATGAAATAGAACCATATGGTGTCATTGTAAGGAATGGGCCCAACGGGTTTGCGTTGTCGTTTCTGATTCGCCAGAGACTGCTCCGATTGCTACATCACTTGGGAATCTCGTTTTCCATCAAAAGATAATAGTATAATACACTACCATCTAAATTACCTTCTTACCCCTCTTCCCAAATCCTATATCTCCCACTAGTCCCACCTAAAATACGTTAACCTATAAATAATACAAAAATAGTAACCTCCTTTTGTTTATTACTTTACTATAGTCTCATATTTTCATAATTTTGTTAAGAAAAAGATTTATATATATATATATATATATATATATATATATATATATATATATACAAATTATAATAATCAAATAAATGATAACAAAGTGCAATTTCTTGTATTTAACCTAACAAAAAGTAACAACTTTTGGATACAATAACATTTTATTTTATATGTTTATATTTTCTTTTTTCATATTTAATGTATACTAGTTTAAAAACCACTTTGAATTTGAATATGATTGATATAATAGGACAACTTTTAATTAAATAAAAATGAGAAAGGAAAATCAATATGATATAATAATAAACAAAACAATGAAAGTAATAGGATATTTTTCTTTCACAAATTTAAATGAAACTACTTTACTATGTTTTGCATCAAGATGATATAATAAATGAATGGTTGTAAGAGAAGTCTACTAGTAGAAAAATAATCATGCGTGAACAAAGTACATGGTTTGTATGACCTCATTTTTCTAAGAAGATCTTAACCACCCCATCTAAGCAAAATAGTCAACATATACCATATCAAATTGATCTCACTAGCCACCCTCTCTCTATTGTAGTACCCCACAACGGTCGCAATCGGCAATCCACCACATGGGACGACACGACATGTAGCCCGTCCTCCACGTGACCATCATCACTGCACGCGTGGCCTTTTTATTCTTTTCAACTAATTTTATCCTTCCCACAACACGTTAACCTCGTGGGCCCTAATTTAAACATCAAAATCGACCCCCAATTGATTCTATATCTTTACTCTGTTCCTAGATTAGATTTCGGACGTGTTTGACAAAACTAGCTGGCAACTGTAGATTTTATTTATGCAGAATTGTTCGACAAAAATAGTTTGGCAACTTTAAATGTATACACAAAATCCAAAAAATAAAAATTACGATAGCTAAAAAGTAAAAACTTTTAAAAGTTCCATGTCAAACACGAATTTATCTGCTAAATAGGCTTTTTATGGAAAAGTTCCATAGATGGATGGAAGATTTGAATATATAATATTATAGTGGGAGATTGGACGTTTAAGGATTTTTTTAAAGGATAATCTGGGACTACATATATATTTAATAGTGTCAATGTCAAGGGAAATGAGATGATAGATGATATCCTATTATATATTATATATTATGAGAAGGAGAAGGAGAAGGAGAAGGAGAATTACTTACTTGCTTCGCAGAATAGGATAGACCAACATAGGCCCCCCAATGCCATCTTTCAATATTTTCTTGAACACAAAACGATCAAAATCCATGATCGAGGTTTTGGACACAAATAGGTTGAGCCAAGGATGTGGGGTGTCCCATATGCCGTTTGCTTTTGCTTGTTTTTCGGCTTCTTTTACACGTAGTAAGAAATCCACGTAGGTGAGGTCCACCTGGAATTGGGTGTCCTCCATAAATCTCAGCCGTCCAAGCAACTTCTCTACTCTCTAATTAAAATTAAATAAATAAATAAATAACTCAGAAAAAGGAACTGTTGTTGATTATGATTATGAAAAGCAAGGGCAAAAACGTAATTTCAAAAGCAGGCGACAAAAGATGGGGTATTGAGCAAGTAGTGGGGGACCGAAAACGTCACCAAAAATCTCAATGACCAACAAAACGACAGCGCACTGGAAACGCTTACGGTGAACAATATTAATGTTTTGGCCATTTAGGACAAAGACAATATGCTCTCACCAGTGTCAAGTACGGGTGTCAATCTCGTAAATATGACCAAATTCTGTGGTTGTTTTTGCTACTTTGTGTCAGAGAATCCAATGGAAGATACTGTAGTTGCCTATTGTCAGTTTTTCTAAAAACAACTGTGTATTGGGTAGCTGATGATGGGGGATAAAATGGTAATATCACCCATACCCATCCATGCTGTCATCGGTAGACATACAAATAAACGGACCTCCTCAACTATTCTAGTGCCACGTGTACAGGTAAAACACTTGCCGAATATTTTCTTTTGACTTTTTTTTTTTCGCTCGCTTCACCCGTACTATAGTCAAACATCCTATATTGACATGCTTTTATGCACTAACCAAGGTCAATATAGTCAACCCTCGTATTTATTACACTCCCATCTTTTCATAAAAAGGCAAAACTAAATATGATATAATTGTGTTTAAAGTGATTATTACAAAGTTGTATAATAATATTTGATTAGCCAAAGTTGAAATCATTGGAGTTAGGATTCATAACTTTACTCGATTCATTATCTTTTTTGTTTTTTGGAATAATAATTGTGAAAAGATAATTTTTTTAGTAAAAATGCCACATGGATAAATTGGATACTTGGTGATGCTATCTATATAACTAAGATTGAAGTAGGGGAGATGCTATGGTGATTGCGTATGTTGTCATCATCTACTTTTACATAAATATATAAAACAAATCGTACCATCATATATTCATGCGATTTGAACAACATCTTTTAGTAAACCACAATTCCAAACCATTGTGCCATAAAAAGAAAAGGATAATTAATAAATGTGGAAAGTTAAAACAATGGGGCCTAAAGAATATAATATATTTTCCACCAAAGCATATGGTTATAAATATATACATGCATGTCCTATATGACTTTGCTCATATCAATAAATAATTCTTCTTTTATGTTATGCTTGCCAATAAATAGAAACTAGAAATACCATGTTTTTTCCTTTTCTTTTTATTTTTATTTAAAAAAAATGATTGGTTAAATATTGTGAAGATATATATATATATCCAATTATACGCTTAAAAAAAGTAACATTGGAATGGCGAAAAGTTGATGTGGTAAAGTGATTTTAATATCAGAAACAAGGAGCACTATAAAAAAGATGAGGTGCGATGCATAGGATCAAGAAAAAGACAGAGAGACTCACTGTATCGACTGTTGTAGAGCAGTTTCCCTTGTTGTAATGTAAAGCGACTTCTAAGCAATACAAAACCGGGTTGTCGAATCGGGTCATGGGAGTCGGGTCGAATGCATGATCCGGGTTAAGTAGCACTGATGGCCATCCGTTTACCGGGTCGTCGCTGTTAACAAACACGAATCCTTCAACGTAATCAAACGACTCGCCTTCTGACTGGGTTATTAACGACTCAGCGTCCTGGGTGAACTCGTCAAACTCGGAGTATACTACCCTTATCCATCTCACCTAATTGCGTTTCGTAAACGTGTAAGATTCAGCAAAAATGTGCGTACAATTTTCTAATGCACAAGGTACAATACAGTAGTTAGTTAAAGGATTGACGAAAATACCAACCATATCCGGGGCGGGTTGAACCAGGACCCGAGCCCGAGTAATGATACCGAATTGTCCAAGTCCGCCGAGAACGGAGAAGAAAAGCTCCGAATTTTGGGTGTCGGAACAGATCACGGTGTCTCCGTTACCTGTAACAACTTCCAATTCCGTTACATTTGACGTTTGTGGACCATACCGGAAAGTCTGGCCGCTAACACCGGCGTTAGACAGCGTTCCGCCGACGGTTAACCCTAGGTAATCCGTCCACGACCGCGGGGAATAACCAAACTCCGAAACGCACCATCGCAACACGTCTTCCCATAATGCTCCACCGCCGACGTCGACGGCGTAACCGTCGGTGTAGCGGATGAGGTCAATTCCGGCATCGGAAGACTCCTTCATGTCGAGGACGAGTCCTCTGTTGGCCATGGCTTGACCGTTGATTGAGTGACCGTTTCCCCTTGCCGCCACCGTCAGATTCGGCGATTGAGACGCGAATCTGATGACACTTGCGATGTCGTGGGTACCGGAAGGTCTGATGACGGCGAACGGCGTTGATGCATGCAAGCCGCCGAAGTCTTTTCCGGCGTAGCCGGTAGACCTGTAATCGATAGTGCCTTGAAGGTCCATGGCTTGGCATAATCTAGAAGCTGTTTCTTCGTCTTCTTGTTGGAGCATGGCGTCGGAGTCGTTCTCGTGAACGAAATGCTCTAAATAAGCTATCATCTTCACCGGGGGTTTAATCTCTCTATCTCTCTCTCACACACAGTAAAAACACAGTAAGGTGTTTCTCTCTCTGAAATCTGAAGGGGTTGGCTATACTACAACAATACTTTCGCAATCTGCCGCTGCTACAGAATCTAAAGTAATCTTTTTTGTTTCTCTCACTTACACTATATTGGGTGGAGTTCTCGGGCTTAAATAGCGGCGGATTTGTATTTTAAAGACCACCAACAAAAATTTAATTCCATATTTACTTTCTCTAAATATCGACGCTTTTTAACAAAATAAATATAAATAGATAGATAATAAATTGTATCATTTGAACCGAGTGTATCGTTTGAACTGTTTTGTTAACCAGCCACATGACCCCACCACACCCAATGGTAGAATACTTAAAATAATCTTTATATGTGAGAAGTTTAATTATAAACACTTTGTATGGAATTTTGCATATCTACTAATACACTCATTGTGTAGGATCAAACACTATTAAAGATACAAAGAACAATATACAAAAAAAAAAGTCATAATATTTTGTTATATTTTGCATTTTATGTGGCAATGACATGGTGATCATGGATTGTGCCCGTTTCATTTCTATAACAATGAGTTGTGGATCATTAAAAAAATGGTGAATCAACCATGCAAAAACTATGTGATGCTCGGATCAAATTATACTTAAGATACACGAATCTCACATAATTTCTAACAATAATCTTCAAGTTGATGTGTCGGCTAACCGCATACACTCTATCTATTGAGGACTAATGTAATGTCCGTAGATTCAGACTAGTCAATTTAAAGAAAAATAAACGTTAAAAATGATTTTTTTTATAAAAGATTATCTAGGATAAATAATTATAATCAAAGTAATGTTTAGGGTCAACAATTCTAACCTATTTGATGTAATAAAGAAGAATTATATAAATATTATGTGTTCTATGATTATTATAATATAATAAAATAGAGAAAATTAGTCGAATCGTTCGTAAATCGTAATAATAAGTGCGCCAAAACATATATATTATTATATATTTAAAAAGTACACGTCTTCCCGATCCCGAAAATATAAATTTCGTAGAAATCTGACTCCGTATGAATTAGATATGATTTCTATAATATATAAAAGTCAGTTGCACACAATGCATGTATGATGTAAAAGTTACAAAGAGAATGATTGACTTTTAGCTAAATCTACTAAAAAGAAAATCATGGTACTCTTTAAAATAAGAATTTTGAGAAAAAGAATGCCAAAAATGAAGTTCGTATGAATGAGTTATAATTTATAATAGCTACGCATGGATATAAAGAACGTCAAAAATAGAGTTCGTATGAACGAGTTATAATTTATAATAACATATTTACGTGTTAAAATAAAGTATAAATCATATATATATATATATATATATATATATATATATATATATATATATATATATATATATATATATATATATATATATATCATTAGAAAGGTATCGACGATACGGTCGTTATAAAACTAGTGTTGAGTACTTTCAACATTAGTTTACTACAAATATCATTAAATTTATTTAAAATAGTATTATAAATAGGTGTTTAGGTCATTTAAGTAACTATAGAGGGTGGTTTTTGAAAATTCAATTACTATAAATAAGAGGCTATAGGCTCTCATATTTCTTGCATCATTCTCTTGATTCCAGAGTCTTTTTTTTTCTTATCCCCCGAGCATTTTGGTCTCTAGTGATTCGACTTCTCTTTCTATTAGTATAGTAAGGTGAGCGCTGAAGCGCTACAAGAGTCTTTTTAAGATTCATCGACGCAGCTTTGCCCCATAGAGCCCAACTCCTAGCTAAAACTCCATTGTAAATGAGTTATGCTTACCCTAGTTTAAGTATAACTTATGTTTAAGTTCATTATCGTTATTATGAACCTATAAACAATACATGTGCTAAGTATTATAAATTATACAAAATGTTATTATAATACCTTTTAACTGCCGCATATAGTTGTTGGACTTCAGAACAACTTAAATGCCAAAATGGTCTTGCCTTCTGGTGTTTCATGTCTGGCCTATATAGTGGTTGAATGTATTGCTTAACATTTATAAAACAATATCGCTCGTAGACCTTGAGTTAATTAGTCGCAATAAATATTAGACTTAAATTTGGCAATAATAATGCTAGGTTTCGTCGAAGGAAAAGACGATTGTTAGAAATGAAACGATGTCCGAATTTCGAGTCATCGCTTTAACAAGTAAGTGCATAGTTACTTTCATCTTACACATATATATGAAGTATTTAATATAAATTACGTGCTATGTGTGAATATTATATGTGTTCTTAATATCTATGTTGGATGAAAAAAATATATATGTTTTACTTAATTTAAACTATATATGTATTTTGATACCTATAAACATATTAGGTAAAGATGGGTAGATGAAAGATGAGATGAATGATGAGAGATGAAAGATGATACAGATGATGGGAGATGAAAGATGAGATGAATGATGATATAGATGATGAGAGATGAAAGATGATACAGATGGTGAGAGGTGAAAGATGAGAAGCCTTGACCCAAGTGATGATCCATTCATCTAGAAGAGTATAGATGACGACCACGGACTATTCTAGACAATCCAGTGGAACGCTAGCAGGCTCGCAACCTGTAGGTGTTTTTGAACTATGTGTTCACCAGATGTACTCTAAAAACCCTAGCAGCTATGGACTTAGTGCCTCACAAATGAACGTTGGCAGCTATGGATTTAGTGCCCTATAGATGGACATTGGTAGCTATGGACTTAGTGACTATCAGATAACATCAACAACTATGGACTTAGTGCATGTTAGATAAAAGCTGATAGCGATGGACTTTGTGCTCATTCCTTAGGACAATCCCTAGGAATGAATGAATAAATGAAGGATAGATGATTCTTAGGGTAGATCCTTAAGAATAAAGAAGATAATAGGGATGGGAAGTTGGGTTAATTGTTTGATGAGTAAACATAATAATTATATTATTGTGGGCTGAAAACCCTATGTACTCACCAGGTTTCCAAACCTGACCCACTCAGTTTATTTGTATCACAAGTATCGATACGAAGACACATTACACTGAGAGATTATTGGAGATGTAAATCATTAGTATAAATGAATGCAAGGTCTGTTTATGCTTATGTTTCTGTATTGACGATGACATCCCAATGTTTTAATATAAATAAAATACATTTCTTCAAAAATTCTTTGATAATATTATTATCATTTTTTTTGGACAAATTTTGCAAAACTACTTTTCAAAAATGATACTCTGGTTTTTAAATAAGCATAAATAAAATTTTCAAAATGACTGAGAATTTAGGGATGTCATAACTAATAGCATCAAGTACGCATTACATAGGTACTGGAAATATCAAAACTTGATATATCTAAGTGATTATGAAAACTAGGATCTACTTTTCACTAATATAGCATCCTACTTTGAAAAACGACAATAAAAGAAAACTAACATATTGTTCATTTCCTTGTGAAATCCTATGTGCCAGTTTGTTGCAATATGAAGGATCTAATGGAGAATCCCTCTAATGGAATCAGACCCACACAACAAATAACAAATGGAGAAACCACAAATTAGGATTTATGTAAAAACTCAAAAAGCCTAGGAGAGAGAATGAGGATTTCGTATATGGATTGGGAGGGGTAGAGGTTGGACGATTTTAGGGTGTGGAATAATTGGATCTATGATTCACCTGTCACACCCCCAAACCAAGGATGACGGAAACGTCCGGGGGTGGCGGACTTCATGTATATTACATAACAACGAGTATAGTAGTGACCAAAGCAAATACAACCATCATAAATATAATTGAAAAATTTACACCATAGTATGAGTTTACATGTTTCAAAATCAATTACACTATATAACAAAATGAAATGTTTGACATCTTAATGTTCCATCCTAAAAAGCTGTTGATTTTCCTATTTCACTGATTTCCTGAGAATACAAGTAGTTTCGAAAAAGTGTCAACAATTAAGGTGGTAAGTTCATTAGCTTTTGGATGTAGAGTTTGAAAACTTTTGTTTGTAAATGTAATGTATACTTCAAGAAAAATCCATTGTTTTCCTTATAAAATGTTATGTAGTCTTAAATCCAGAGACCTAATGTATGTGTGTGTTTCGTACTTGTAACGTGTTTGTAATTGCAGCGCATACCCAAGAAAAATCCTATATTTTCCTTATAAAATGTTATGTAGTCTTAAATCCCAAGACCGAATGTATGTGTGTGTTTCGTACTTGTAACGTTGAATGCAGTTTTAAAATTGATAAAACCCTTTTTTAAAGTAGAAACTCCCGTAAACTATTTGTGTCGTTATCTCCATATGTGAGTCGCTTTAACCATACTATGATAGAGAAGACTTGTTGCGACGTTCTTCAGGTGTCGGAATTGTTATGACATTTGTCACCCTCGACCGGCCGGTCGGGCTGTTGCAATCAACATTAGGCATGGGTTGTCAATCCCAATATATATTTATATACAATTATCAGGCTCTCCCTACAAGAGACTCTGGTTATAACTTACAGGAATTTTAACCCGTACTCTAAGAGTACAATGAAGACATGTCAATTTACGTTAACGAGTTTACATGTAGAATGAATGAAAAACCTTTTCTGCAGTGTGACTGACCCTTTTTATGTAGTAAGTTACTAATGTAAATCCAAAAACTATACCTATTATAGTTTATCATGTGGTAAATGAAACCTGGTTGTATTGAGAGTAAAACCTTTTCATAGTGAGTAGTAGTTTTAGCAAAACATAACTATACTTATTATGTTTCCTCTTGTATGTTTGTAATAACTAAGGACTCTTACAATCAGTGAGTAATTTCTGTTATTTAAATGTACTTAACAGAAGACACATGTGAAATATGAAGTCATCAAAGATATACACTTTGCTCAACATGTTACAAAGTGTTATAAAAATTGTAAGCTGTTTAACTAGTTTTTAACTTTTCTGCACTGTTTTAGAAAAATCACAGAAAAATCATACAAAGTCGAAAACTAAATCCATAAACTCTGAAAGTTGATAAAAATGTATCTAGTTCGTTCATAAATTTTATTATGATTTTTAGCGATCTCCAACTTGTGTCAAAATGACCATTTTCACTGACTGGTCTAAAATCTTAGCTATAGTGATGGGCAATTTTGTAAAAATCACCATAAATTGTAGAAAAATCGTATGAATATGTGCAAGTAGTCATTTCTAAGGTATAAACTGTTGGATTAAGTGTCTAAGTCCATAACTATTTTGGTATGTACTTGACCCAATGGTGCATGGTCCTTTTTGGTTGCCTTTACCAAAGCAACTTGATAGGATGAATTATGGAGAGAAAGGATTAAATATGATGTATTAATATATTATGGGAATAATATATTAAAGGAGAAATCATATTGTTTAATTAATATTAGTCAATAATTAATTGGTAATTAGCTTTGTGACTAAAAGAGATTAATTAAACTTAAGGGACTGGAATTGTAATTATAAGATAATTGCAATTTGGGCTATGGATTGTCTTAAATTAAGGAATGGACGAATTCTATGGGGAAGTCCATAAGAAATCGTCCAAGGCCCTTAATTAAAGGAGTCCATGGGTTGCTTAGGGCTTAAGCATCCAAATTAGGGTTTCCTTGTTAGATAACCCTAATAGCCTCACTATATATAGAACCCTTAAGGCTCAAAAACATGGGGAACAACTCTTCTAGGGTTAGAACACGTTTTGTGCAGCCTCCATCCTCTTGCTTATGGTGTTTGTGAACCATTAGAGGAGTGATATTTGTGACTCTAAGCTTTCTAAAGTCAATACAAGGAGATTTGGGATTGTTATTGCTACATAACAATCAAGGTAATATCTTAAACCCATTCTTATGTTAATATGATTACTTGTATGTTAGAATTAGGGTTTATAGTCTTGGATAACTTGCATGTACAATAAAGAAACCTAGATCCAAGCATTAGGGTTTGTATGAACACATAGGATGTCTTATGACCAAAACCCATCAGTGGTATCAGAGACTAGACTGGTTTCTATTGTATTGATGCTTGATATGTTTGAAAAATTCGATTTTTTGGTTTCTGAAGGCTGGACTCGCCGAGTCCATAGCTGAACTCGCCGAGTCCATGCAGACTCGACGAGTCCTTGCTTATCTCGGCGAGTCAACTCGTCAGATGGAGCATATTTCGCGATTTCTTGTTGTTTTTGTTTATGGATAGTTACCTTATCATATTAGATCAATATTAATCCGATTTTATGATATATTTGACTATATTCTTGATCTAATTGAAGATATTTATCAATTAATAAGATAATTGTTTCCTTATGTGATAATTGATTAATTATTTTGATTAAATTAGTAAATTGTTTTGCAAGAAATCATTAAATAAATCAAGTATGGATAATTATGTGATTAAATGTTAATTTAGATTATTTGTTATTTGATACTTATTGTTATGAAAAGTTTCATATTTTCCCCTTTAGGTTTTATAGTTTAAATTTGAACCCAAAAGTTTTGTTGTTTTGAAATTTAAATAGTTAAAACCCTAATGTTTTGAAAAAGGTTTCAAAACTTGCCCTCAAGTTTTGGAATTTAAATTTTGATTAATTGTTTAATTTTGATGTATATTTAAATTTTAAACCCTAATGTTTTGAAATGTTTCAAAACTTGCCCTCAAGTTTTGGAATTTAAAAGTTGATTAAAAGTTTAATTAGGAATGTTAAATTCTAAAACCCTAGTATTGTTTTGAAAAAGTTCAAATTACACCCTTATGGTTTTATTAATTAATTAAGGTGTATAATGAAAAGAGGTTTAATAAATCCATAAAAGTTTACGATAACAATTTAATTGAATTAAAAGTGTAATTGTTCAATTTAACCACCTAATATTTTAAAAGTGTAAAATACACCCTATACTATATATATAACATTAAAAGTCTAACATTATATATATGTATGAGTAAAAGTCAGTCTTACCGTTAGTAGGCCTCATTCACGAAGCTGGTCTATAAGGGTGTTTAAGGAAATTGCCTATAAAATGACGATTGAATGGGTATCCACTCTTACCCACCGCACTCTTGACTAGTGGAGGGTCGTTAGCCGAACGGGTAGGATAGGACGAAACCTTCCATTATAAGTATAGTGAAGTATAAAAGTAACTAAATGTTTTTCAAATTCCCAATCTTAGTTACTTAGGCAAAGTGAGTTCATGCAATTCCATGAAATTACACTTTGTGCCCTTGCGAAGATGTTAGTGGAGCATGTGTGGTTTACCGGCACACTAAATGGTTCTAAGAAAAGGTAGCAAAGGGTGACTCAATGTTTGTCATAGTTCGGTGGAGCGTGTGTGGTTTATCGACACATCGAATAGGTGACTGTAACATGTGAGGGCACCATGTAAGCTTTCATGGTTATTCACACCCGCTTTGTGATCCTCGGCATCCCAGTCACAACCAAGAGGGGCATATCAAGATTTAAACATGCCATTGAAATGTTCAATGAATCTCAAAGGATCTAGGATTTTTCATAGATTTAAAACTTAAATTTCTTTTTCGTTTTTCATGGTGGAAATTAGTGAATCGTCATTCACTTACCTTCAAATATTCTGCAATTAGGGTTACGACATCCCTCTCCCGAGTTGTGGAATATTGTGTTGGGTCCTAGCCTTAGTATCTCATTTGGGTGATTTACTAAGGACTCAATCAATCAACTAACTTGAATTAGTTTTTTCCTGTTTTGTAGATGTCAAAGTTTGACAACTATGGTCTTCCCAAATCCCGTGGAACAAGCTTTCCACATGAAGATGATATTCCACGATTCGATCGAGGAACAAGAAATCATGCTTCACGTCCTCCACCTCCTCCAATTATTCTCCCTAACCCACAAGTTCAAAGGCTTGAAAAGTTCAAGATCACTCAAGCCCTTTTGGCAAGTAAACATAAAGAAGGAAAGCCAGTGGGTGCACACGTCCTAGGGATGAAGTCACACATTGATAGGTTAAGAATGTTGGGATCTGTTGTCTGTGAGGAAATGGTTGTTGATTGGGTTCTTCAGTCACTTCCTAACTCATATAGTGAGTTCGTAAGAGAGTGCTATATGATGAACCGCGACGTGACCTTTATAGATCTCACCTATCTGCTTATTGCTGCTGAATCAGCAATGGTTTGGCGCAATAGAAAAGCAAAGTTGATTGGTGAATCTGCCTTCAAGACCTCTATGGATATAGACAATGGCAACGAAAGACATGCTATGATCGAAAGGTTTGATCATAAGAGAAAGGCAATGTCTAAAGTAGTTCCATGTCATGTTCCAAAAGAGTCAATTTGCTTTTATTGCCAAAAGAAAGGGCATTGGAGACGAAGCTACCCCATTTACCTAAGAGATCTAAGAGATGGGAGAGTCGAAGCGTATGGATCTAATATAGGTAAAATCCATTAACTAACTCTTTTAAGCTTCTATTCTAGATTCTTAATACATAATGTGATAAGATTACAATTGATGTTTTGTAGGATCGAAGAAAAGAAAGGAAGCTTAAGGGAAGAAGTGAGCAGAATCTAACCGTGAAAGAATGGATTTCGATCGCATTTCTAGAAGATTAGATTCTTGAGCTACTACTTAGAGTTAGAATTAGATTGCTAAGAAAGATGTATTAGCATAGTTTTCAATGAATTGCATTGTAAGGACAAATTTTTCCGCAATAAAATAAATTTTGATTTTATAATATTTATTTATCCTTGCAATGGCGTATATGAAAAAAATTGATGTTTGAATATTAGCAATAATGGATTTTGTTCTTATTATGTTATTTATGGAAAGTCGAGAATTTACCAAATAGGGAGAGTTTCTCATCGCCCAAAGTTTCAATTGGACAGAAATTTGGAATCACGTAACTTGGTTGCACGATGAATGAGAAATCTCATATTTGATAATTAGACTAATTCATTGACAAAGTGTCAAGTGAAGGACTAGGAGATCGAGTACACAAAGTTATGTGTTGATCAAGTCCATCATAAGAGTAACAAAGATATTCGTCATGATTTACTAAAGGTTTAGTAAATGTGATTATACTTACAAGATTAAGTGTAATTCTAGATTGATTGAAAAAGGTTTAAATCAATAGTAGAACGAATAAGAAGAATCAAGTAGGCAGAAAGATAAAAGTTTCTCCATTCTAAGAAGAAGGGAGAGTAGCTTTTATGCTTTATGATGGGTCTTAATGATTAAGAACCATATCTCAATTGATCCTCTAAGTGAGTCTTAGTACAATTGTATGTCTAAGAAGAGGAATCAAGAATTGAAGAAATGGTTAAATCAAGAAGTCAATCATACTTCGTTCCAAAAACAAGTCTTAGAGTTAAGATTGTGAAATTGAGTGATAAGTATTAAGAAGGTTTATAACATTCATCAAATGTGGAAAGTTGTGATGTCTTGGATAAGACAAAGACCAACTAGGACCAATTTATGAAGTGTTTGATAAAAGCTACACTAACTCTTGAATATTTGTTTGTCAAGAAATGGTTGTTGACAAGAGAATCTTATATGTCAAGGAGTCAGTGGGAGTCTTATTGGTCTTGAAAGGTTTCAAGAACAAATCAAATAGACCTTATCGATCATCACTAGCACACGAGTTGAGGTTTACAACCTATTGTGTTGACATTATTTTGTTTCTGTGCCGTTCCACTTGAGTTAATTACGTATATGAGTCCTATGAGTTCTCATTTGAATGCATAAAAGGCAAGGACCTTGATCAATGGAAAGTACATTGATAAGAAAAGGTGAGCTGCTTAACTACTTGGAAGACATGGTGGGCAGCTGTGCTACCATAAGGCAAAAAATCAAGATTAAGCATATGAGTTTGAATTCATCGTAAACTTTGGTTTTGACAGATTCACATGGATAGGAACAAATACACCGTTTAAATCTAAGTATCATAAGATTTCCCCCTTCATGAAAATGATTGTGAGGAAATGATTTCACTAAGAAAGATTTTAAGAAGATAGTTATTGTAAAATTGCATTCTCAAATTCGATTATGGTTACAATATCCCTTTCCATAATTTGAATTGTGAGGTTTGGCAATTAGTCTTAATTTTTTAGACACACATATGAACTATCTAAGGCAAAGGTGTATAAAGAGGCCTTGATAAACGATTATCAAAGCATCAAGTATTAAAAACATGGACTTAAGAAATTCAATAGGTATTGTTTTTCTGGAAGTTAAGATATTTATGAATACATGTCGAAGCTAGTGGGAGCATAAGTGTTATGTTTTATAATAATCATCATGATAGTGGGAGCATAAATGTTATGATTGTATGATTATTAAAGCATATATTGCAAGTTGGAAATATTAATTATAGAAAACAAGAGTTATACCTTTCAAAGTCGTAAGGGTTGTAAAGTTGTTTTACTATAATTAAGGGAGAGAATATTATGCTTCATTTCAAATCTAAAGGCTTAGGTTGAGAAATTTTGATAAATTTAGTCAAAAGTACATAGTGCGTTCTTAAAATTTTGATTATGACTACGGCATTCCTCTTCACAATTCGAATATTGAGAACATAGCAAATAAAACATTATGCATCGTGTCCCATACGCTTCGGGTATAGGATCGATTGCAAATGCTTTAATATTTTACCATTCTAAAATTTTCCAAATGTCTAGCTCATTTAGAGGGAAAAGGGACTAGAATCGGTTTTGACTAAAATAATTAAACAACTATCAAAGGACAATCCAAAGTTCGACGAGGATTGGTTGCTTGTGAGTAGTCGGAAGCATGGTATTGAATGGACCATATCGACGTTATTATGAATAGAAAAGATTCTATTAAGGATAAGTTGTCATATGGAAATGTTTCCATATTGGATGGACCATATCGAATTTATTACAAATAGATAAGATTCTATTAAGAATGAGTTGTCATATGGAAAATATGGAAGCGTGTCCATATTGGGAATTGAATATTGAAAAGAAAATCTACGTCTAGATTAGAAACTTTTATGAAAAAGGATGTTCAAAGGAATGTACTTTGAGTGAATTGTCTTGTAACAATGTCCGATAGAGGACTTTGTAATATCATTGGCAATAGTCTTTGCGACTTTGGTGCAGTGACATTACGAAAGGATCATTGCATAGAATGTTAGAATCTAGCATATTTTATAAGTAACAAGAATTTGATATTCTCACACTTATGAAAAAGGATTTGGAGTTGTGAAATGAGAATGATTGGAAATGTGTTCAATTTGATCTATTTCACAAAAGTAAGAACCATAGGTAAACATTGTGTGCATGCTAAGAGCATGGGACAAGTGTAATAATTCAAGTAAGAAGTTGATTACCCGAAACGACAAACAATGAGTAATCGATATGGTGATAAATAAAAGGAGTTTTATTTATACTCAAAGGTTTGAGGCCATATGGGATTAGTATTATTCTTGTGTTTCACATTTGCATGTTTTGACTTCCAGAATAATTGAATTTATTAAGAGTAATCGAATTATTCGAACGGGCCACAGTCGTTCATATGTTGGAAGTAGATATGAATGAAGACTGTCGTGAATTGGTGTGTGGATTGTCTAAAAGAGTATTAGACATAAGCAAATGTTTGCTGCAACGTTCATGAGTGCTTATGAATATGATTTGAGCATTGGATTAAACCCACGCTCACTTGGATCACTCCATGAATTGTATCACGAGTGATTGGTGAGACGATAACATCTTATATTCTTGAAACCGAGATGAGTGAGTTGTATCTTGCAAATCGGTTGCACATTGATAATATGTAAACGCACTAGTAACTTGGTGTTATAAAACATATTGTTGTGTGTGATTCGGTGAGTAAGTGCAAGCAAGCATTGTATCAAAGTTTATCCGTTCCTTTTATCCAAGGTAGGATAAAAGAGATATCTTTGGGCCCCTCGATGATTTTGTGATGACAAACGTAAATGCTCGGCCGGGCTAGGGCTAATTTTATTTGTTCAATTAGTCAGTTGTCATAAATCAGAAATCGAGAAATAGTACAAAGAGAATGATTAGAAATCATGTCTCATACGATATCTAGAATGGAGGAATATATGATCCCTTATCTAAGGACACGCGTATCTGATAGGATCAAAGTTGACAGTGGCTTTGGAAAGCTACGATTGCAGATCAGAATCTGAAGTCATACGCATAATAGTTATTAGACTTATCCAAGTGGGAGACTGTTGGATTAAGTGTCTTAGTCCATAACTATTTTGGTATGTACTTGACCCGATGATGCATGGTCCTTTTGGGTTGCCTTCACCAAAGCAACTTGATAGAATGAATTATGGAGAGAAATGATTAAATATGATTTATTAATATATTATGGGAATAATATATTAAAGGAGAAATCATATTGTTTAATTAATATTAGTCAATAATTAATTGGTAATTAATTTTGTGACTAAAAGAGATTAATTAAACTTAAGGGACTGGAATTGTAATTATAAGATAATTGCAATTTGGGCTATGGATTGTCTTAAATTAAGGAATGGACGAATTATATGGGGAAGTCCATAAGAAATCGTCCAAGGCCCTTAATTAAAGGAGTCCATGGGTTGCTTAAGGCTTAAGCATCCAAATTAGGGTTTCCTTGTTAGATAACCCTAATAACCTCATTATATATAGAACCCTTAAGGCACAAAAACGTGGGGAACAACTCTTCTAGGGTTAGAACACGTTTTGGGCAGCCTCCATCCTCTCTCCTCTTCATCCTCTTGCTTATGGTGTTTGTGAACCATTAGAGGAGTGAAATTTGTGACTCTAAGCTTTCTAAAGTCAATACAAGGAGATTTGGGATTGTTATTGCTACATAACAATCAAGGTAATATCTTAAACCCATTCTTATGTTAATATGATTACTTGTATGTTAGAATTAGGGTTTATAGTCTTGGATAACTTGCATGTACAATAGAGAAACCTAGATCCAAGCATTAGGGTTTGTATGAACACATAGGATGTCTTATGACCAAAACCCATCATAAACCTGAGATATCTTCATATTAAACAGTTTTGAAAAATATTAAGTCTAAGGTGGTCAAAACAGTCCGTGAATAGAGCTCAACTTTTCTGTGAAAAGCTGAAATATGAGTTTGAGTTATGTGATGGTGTTTTAACTTGTATCCCCTACCCCCCCTAAAACTTGAAGAAAACATGAAAATGTAGGGGTATGAACTCACATTGCGTTATTTCTTGGGATGGATGTTGAATAAAAGAAGTTTCCAAGTCAAGAACACTTGGAAGGCTCTTGAAGATTTGAAGATCCTAAGAGCAAATATGACGATATTTGAATAAGAGATCCATGATTCGAGTGAAGGAGAGTAGAATATTCAATACTAGGGTGAGGATACTTACCAAAAGTGGATGAAAAGCTGGAGATCAACCCTTGAAATCTCGAGTTTTGAGAGAGAGGAAATGAGAGAGAGATATGTTTGCTTTTGCTGAAAGAGTGAATATCTAGGACGAGAGATAAGGATTTTTCCAAGACTTGATTAATGCAACTTGTTGGAGAAGGGTGTGAAAGTACAAATAGTTGACTAGCTAGAGGTGAATAGAGAATGGAGGTTGTCATGGATTGGGTATGGAGGATGGCTTGTTATCCTAGCTTTGTGGGAAAAGTCAAAGTACCTTCTTGTACTTTGAATTTGTCCTCAACAATAGTGTGGGGTTTTACCTTAGAAATCTTTAAGATATGGATATTTATGATCTTAGAGGGTTGAAAATGATAAAATATGGATTTATATGAAAATACCGCGTTAAAATCATCAAAAACATGATCAAAACACAAAAAGTGGTCAAAACCGGGAAAGAAGTAGAGAAGTTGCGAAGTTCATAGGTTAGGACCGAAAATTCGGTTGTGTAGCTAAGGGGCCAAAAGGAAGTTGAACCGAAAGTAGGTTTGGTCCGAAGGTCGTCTAAACCGAAGTGAGGTGAACCGAGAGAAGTCTGGACCGAAAGTAGATCTCGGATCGAAGGGGGTCTTGGTTCTTAAGGAGGGTTCGGTCCTAATGGTAAATTCGGTTCAATAAGAGGCTTCACCCCTTAGGGTAGTTTCGGCTCTAAGAGAGGCTTCGCCCCTTTACGGTTTTTTTTCATTAATCTTCCTATTTCGAGTGATTTTTGACTAAGTTAAGGGTCGGGATGCCCCGAGTATTTATAAAAAGTGAAAAGTGATTATGAGAGAGAGATTGAGATAGACTTTGTTTGTGACCTTTGTTAGAGTTTAGCCTCATAATGCAAGGTTCGTAAACCCCATTATGCCTCTTCATGAGTGTTATACGCCTCTGTAAGGCATGTAGTTGTGTTTATTGAGTCATTACATCACTTATTCTGATTAGGGATTAGATTTCCTAAACACATGAAACCTCTAACTGATACTTTGTATTAAGATGGTGCGTTATACAATAGAAAACATATTGTAAACCCTAATATACAAGGGTTAGATGAGTTGGCCGGTTTGACTTGTTGACTTTATTTGACTTTGACTTGACCAGAATTTAACGGTTGTCACATCATCCCCCCGTTAGAAGGAATTCCGTCCCGAAATTAGCGTTTTGACTGGGACTTCAATGGTTAGGGAAAAGATGTGAATATGTTTCTTTCATCCGATCCTTTACAATGGGAATGCGACTTTGTTTTGTTCTTTTGATTTCCCGATCCATGATTTCTATCGGTTCTTCCACGAAGTGGAGACTCTCATTGATTTCAATCTCATCAAGAGGAATAACAAGAGTCTCGTTGGACAAGCACTTCTTTAAGTTGGACACATGGAAGGTAGGATGTACATTTCTGAGTTATCGCGGTAGTCGAAGCTTGTATGCTACCGGGCCACTCCTAGAAAGGATTCTCGAATGGCCCGATGTGCCTTGTATTCAGTTTTCCACGTTTACCAAAACGTATCCTTCCTTTAAATGATGAGACCTTTAGTAGAACTCGGTCACCAACCCAGAATACTAAGGGTTTGCATTGCTTATCTGTGTAGCTCTTTTGTCGATCTCGAGATGCTTTCAGTCTTTCTCGAATTCATACGATCTTTTCTGTAGTCTCCCTTATGATTTCATGGCCAATGAGGGTGCTGTTAGGAACCTGCCCCTTTGCTAGTTGTGTATCTCCCATTTCAGCCCCGCGCAGCGGTGATCTGCACTTGCGGCTATAGAGAGCTTCAAAGGGAGCGACCTTTACGTTAGGGTAATAGTTGTTGTTGTATGAAAATTCAATGAGTGGTAAGTAGGTATCCCACACTTTACTGAAGTTAATCACACAAGCTCTTAGCATGTCCTCCAAGGTTTGAACAGTTCTTTCGCTTTGTCCGTCGGTTTGTGGGTGGTAGGTCATACTCATATCTAGCCTAGTTCCCAGAGACTTTTGGAGTGTCTGCCAAAATTGAGAAAATGAATCTACTATCTCTGTCGGAGATAATTGATATTGACACACCATGCAGTCACAAAATCTCTTTGATATAAGTTCTAGTCAACTTCTCCATCTTGTCAGTTTCTTTGATTGGTAGGAAGTGCGCGGATTTGGTCAACCTATCAACGATTACCCAAATGGTATTGAGACCACCCATTATCTTGGGTAACTTGGTTATGATGTCCATGGTTATCCGCTCCCACTTCCTTTCGGGTATCACTGGTTGTTGTAGAAAACTCGAAGGCTTCTGTTATTCTACCTTGACCTTGGCATAAGTCAGATACTTGCCCACATATTTAGCGATGTTAGCTTTCCTATTCGACCATCAATACCACTTTTTGAGGTCCAGATACCTCTTGTCTGAGCCTGGATGAACAGAGTAGCGAGTTTTGTATACTTCGTTCGTGACGATGTCTCTGAATCCACCAACTTCAGTGTCCAGATCCGTGCCCCGCCGCTCTTGCCTTCTAGGGTCTTATGATCGGTGAAGATTGTACATTTCGTTTCATATAGATAGTGCCTCTAGATCTCTAGGGCGAATACTACTGCTCCTAGTTCGAGGTCATGTGTGGCCTAACCGACCCCATATGTCTTTAGCCATCTTGAGGCATAAGTAATGACTTCTCCTCGGAGCGCTGCATAGGGCCTGCTTTAGTGTTTGGAGGGCGGTTTCTTGCTTCTCTCTCTAAGTGATTTTTGATTCTCGTTTGTCGTTCCAGCGGATCTTCGCCACTTCATCTGATGATTAGATCGGTAGGGAGCATACGGGTTCGGTTTACGCGACTAGACTCATTCTAATGGTAGAACGTCCACTCTCACTCTTAGGTAGCCTTGTCCTGATGTTCATGGTAGGACTCGTACCTGGTCCGTCTATCATTAACTCATGCATATAGGTCGTATATAATTAAGATTGGTAAGACAGTCGGATGGGTGACCCTACCCCAAGTCCTCAACTAGACAAGGAACAGGAAATAGGGTGGAAACACACATCCCACATTCGTAGAATATTAATTATATACCGCCCTTGCGTATACACATAGTAGCGATAGGTTAACCGCATTCGTCCCAAGCCTCTGTGCTTGAACTTTATCTGCTGCATGCGTGATATTCCCGAAGAGTCCGCTGGGAATACTGTGGAAAGGTTTCGGAAGGTATAATACTCCTCCACTGAGTGATTCGGGGTTTTGTAATGAGAGATGACTCGGAGGTCCGTGTCAGATTTGTGTTTATGAGAGACGAGATTCGATATTCAGTGGGTTAGGTGAAGGGTCTTTTCGTAGTACATTCAATTGGGAAGGTGAGGACTAAACCAATCTGAATCAAATGACGACAACAGATCTTTTTAGTGAAACACATGTTAAGTTGTAATCGAAAGAAATATTCGGTAGAAAGATAGTGCATCCTACGTTTTCTTGTTAGTGCGTTCTGTTTTTGATCGGTGTTTACTATTACTATAAATGATTTGTACCGCAACAACTTGTACTAGTAGTATGAGTGTTTTGTTAATTAGCGATGATACTTCATATTGTGATCCCTAACAGATCTCTCTATGATCATTCGATGTATATAAGTATTTTGATTTGTTTGAACGAGATAGTATTTTAACTGTTTTTTGAAAGACGGAAATCTTAACAAACATACCACGTATGTTACAAACATATGATACTTAAATGTTCTTGTTTTTGAAACATTCCAAAAGTCCTAATAAGGTTCCTTGTTGCTTCTAGTGGTTCGGTTGTCACACTCCTCCTGCTCCTCCTTCATTCCTATCGGTTTGGCAGTCCCTCTTGAAGTGTCCCGTTTCACCGCATAGGTGGCATACTAGACTTACACTGATATTGGTGATTGAAGCGCTGTGTTGGGCCTGAGTCTTGCAGAAGCGGGTCGTATGCCCGTTCCTATTGCAGTTCTTACAGTGCAATACCCGACAAACCCCTTTGTGATGGAAGTTACACTTGTTACACTTTGGAAGTGTTCCCATATATCGTTTGGCCATTGCTTGAGTGACCTATGTTGTTGCTCATGAGGAGGCATGTGCCGTGACTGTTGTTGTAATTGCAGGGGCAACCACAGATTGTTGTCTTTTAGCGAGTTTTTGAGATAGGTTGCACTCCTTTTTGTTCCAAAACTTTCGTTTCTTGCTCTTGGGTTTGTGGTCTGAGGCATCTTCGTTGGTATACACCCACTGGTGTTCTTGATTGTTACTACAATTAGTATTGCCGACACCTCCTTCTCCTCCGCTGGCATTGTTAGCATTGAGTTGCCCCATGAGGCTGTCACGGCTGCCCTAACCGCAGCTTGAAAAGTAGCAGAGTCTATCTGCAGGATTTGTGCCTTGCTAGTTGGCTGGTTACCTCCTTGTGAAGACATAACTCTGTTGCATGGTGAGAAACGATTCGTGAGTGGGGATGATTATCTCTAGTTATATCCTTACAATTTACATACACATATATAAATTTCACACTTTACTGAACTATTCTTGATGTTTCTGCTAACATCCTTAAGATGGAGTTATGGTAATGGACAAGAGTAGGTTTTGTACGGGCCTTAAGTTTTACCCATCCTATGATTATCTTTGCCCAAACACACTTAGCTGAGGAGTTCTGATGGGATCTGGTGCATTAATGCTGGTATGATCGCACCCTATAGGTCCACGAAAAAGGAACCTTTCAACCATGATGTTTAAAAGAGCAAGATGATAATGAGTCTTGAATAAGGGCTTATACGTCGTGAGTTTTCTAACTAAGTTTATCTTAGTTCTAAGTGTATCGTGTCCCGATTTTTATGGTGTTCTGAGAACAATTCATACATATAATAAACTTATGAATTTTTAGTAGTACTATTCCCAATGAAATAATACGCATGCCCATTTCATTAGTATGATTGTAGTATATATACTTTTTAGAGAAAAATTTTGAGCCTGATGCAGGTCTACACCACATCATTACAAGGAAAAGTTGGGACCGCAAACAAATCCCTCGACTAATGTAATCCCTAAATCGCAGGGTCGAGCCTACACATGGATGAGAGTAGCACCAACGCATACTCATAAACCTAATCTACAAGGTCTTGTGAGTAACATGAACTCTGCTCACGACAATCTGTCCCCGTTGGTGCTTGAAGCGAAGTCGATGCACCCCTTAGTTCCATCAACCTCCACTTAGCTGCAACCACTCTCTCTTTGAGTGCTGAGTGCCTTTCCTGACACCCCTTTGCCTCCGATCGAGCGGTGATAAGGTCCTTAAGAAGTTGTTCCCTAAAATAGCAGTCTCTTTCCAAGTCTTGGGTACGTGAAATGGTAGTGTTTGTAGCAGCACACAGTTCCTGAACCCGGTTTACGGTCTCCCTGTTTTGGTCCTCGATATTCATGATCTGCTGGGTCATCACCGGGAGGGCTCTGCCAGCCGGTCGCCCATGGTTGAGGTCATAGTAACCTCGTTGGTCTCCAAATGGTGATCGCTGTCGCTGATGGCGACTCCACCCCTCTATCAATGTTGTCCAACGGGGTACAGGTCCAATGTAGTCAAAATGGTGCGCGAGAACCCTGGCTATGTTCGGAGAGTTGATGAACTTTGGCTCGACTTCCGTAAACCTGGAAATGGGGCGGGTTTGGAGCGAATCGACCTTGATCCAAACCCTTTTAACAAATTTCAATATCCGATTCAAACCCGCTCCGTAACTCGCAGGGTTTTGAATAATCAAACTCATACCCTTATCCATCGAATCAACAGATACCCAAACCCGCCCCATAACCCGTAGGGTTTTGAATAATCAAACATATTTTACTTAAATCATAAAATAACATTTATAATAAAACAAATGTTGATTTAGAAAAATATATTACGTACTCAAGGACTTTCGATTGGAAATAAAATCATTACTATAGTAACTTCCGATTGGTTTTTGAACGTCGATTGCAATGATAAAGATTATAAATTGCAAACTTCTTCAGTTTGATATATGAATTTGTTGATTTATAAATGAAATTTATGATTTCTTGATGAAATATAAATGAAATGACATCATGACTCTTGGTAGAAGACTATAAGTTTAGAAGTCGAGTCCTCGAGTCCTATGTAGAAACAATATAGTCTTTCTCGTTTTCTCTTTGGGCTTTCAATTGGAATTAAAAGTAAACTTCAGGCAATATAAAACATAAATATACAATTCAAAAATTTATACGAGGCGAGTTATAAACGGAGTGGATCGATGAAGATCCATACCCGACCCTTTTAATAAAAGGGTTAGCGGGTACGGATCGTTAACGGGTAAACAGATCAAAAACTATGTTCCAAACCCATATAATTCTTAAGGGTTTGGATCGAATCAGGGTCGAAACCCTCTCCATTTCCAAGTCTTCCGACTCCTCCTTGTCTTCATCTCTACCCATTATCTTCTTCGAGCTCTTCCTCGAACACCTCCTCGGGATCCCCATCCAGTTTTTTCCCTAATCATCCACTATTTCCCCAGGTTCGGAAAGTTGGGGTCTCCTGGTAAGTAGAATCTTGCTATGATGTCCGTGCGAGAATAGGAGGGGTAGGATGCATATAGTAGACATATTCCTAGAAATACTTATAGGGGTTTGATCCTCATTAGTTACTTCTATAATGACATAGTTTATACCAATTATATATTTAACAAAAGATATGATAGACCTTCGAATAAGTGATCATACTCTAAGACCACAACCAAATAAGGAACAGGAGGTAAAGCAATGATCACAGATTCTAAGTCTATGACTTCTAATGTAACTTCCCAAAAACACAGTCTAAAAATTTCGTTTAATTTAATAAAAAAAACCATAGTCAATAAACCTCATATAAAAATCCTAAGCAATGTATCTCAAAATATTATAACAATTGTCAAGTATATCAGAGTATAAACATCCCAGGCTGAACAAATGGTGTGTGCACTGCAATCTTCCCGGGGCTCCTCTTTTAAAAACTGAGTACCTGAAACCAAAACTGAAAACTGTAAGCACGAAGCTTAGTGAGTCTCCCCAAACTACCACATACCATACAATAACATATAAACACATATTAGGCCTTGCCCACTGCATCGGACCAAAGTCCGGAAACTGCATCGGACCGAAGTCCGGAACTGACTGGGACCTCGTCCCCTGCATCGGACCGAAGTCCGGAACTGACTGGGACCCCGTCCCCTGCATCGGTCCAAAGTCCAGAAACTGACTGAACATAGCATAAACATATCAACTAGCATGAACACATAGACTGCATACTGCGTCGGACCAGAGTCCAGAACACATGACACAAAACATGCTTGAATCACAAAGACATCAAGCACTTTAACTATTGCATCGGACCGAGGTCCGGAACTAACTGAATAGCATAACATAATCATAGCATATAATATGAAAATATACACTGCATACTGCATCAGACCATAATCCGGAACACATAACTCATACCATGTCTGTATCACAAAGACACCAAGCATAGTGAACTATTGCATCAGACTGTAGTCCGGAACTACTGCTAACTAAACGGGCCAGCATTGTGGCCGTAGACCCGTTCCTACTGGAAGGAAACTCACGTCACACTGATGAAGTCCCGTAGACACAATCTCATACCGCTGAAGTCCCGCAGACTCAACCTTAGCTGCTGGATGACAGATTCCCGAACTGTCAACACCAAAATAACACCCAATTAATAACTGGGTTCTAACACACAACTATAAATACATACTTTGGGTAATTACTACATTACCCCTATCTTGGCTTACCCAAGCCCAAGGCCCAATCTATAGGCCCAAAGTCAACTAGGGATCAAACGTCTACATGGGCTTCCCTTAAGGCCCAATTGTCCAGTTCAGTCCAACATGTCCCATTCTAAGGGCCCAATAATATACCCAAGTGAAATTAGGGTTTCTCATAGAATGAAGATTAGGGTTAAGTGTTTCTCACTTAACCCATTAAGGGCTTAATCCACTAAGGACTTAACCCATTAAGTCCATTATTGCTTAGATTTATTTCTACCAATGATTATTATTTAATATTTCACTTATTAAATAATTCTCGTGTGTGTGCTGATAAATTCTCAAATATTAGGATTTTCTCAATTATCCCATTAAGGACTTGATCCATTAATTCCTTTACTCTACTAGATAAATGGCATGGAATAATCTGGGCTTAATTCACAATCCAATCCCAATGGCCCAAAGTTGGATCCCAATAAGTCCAAGGCCCAAATACTCACAATTAGGGTTTTCTAAACCCTAATTAGGATTTCCACCCAAACATGGCCCAATAGGCCCAAAATAAATCTTTAAGCCCATTAGGGTTTTGCTAGTGGGGCATCACCCACTACCACCTCGGGTAGTGGTGGTCAACGGCGGCTTACGGTGGTGGTTATGGTTCTTTTCATTACATCTTCTACTAATTACAATTACAAGCTTTTAATCCACAAATAAACACACACACTAACTACTTTAACACACACATGCAACCACTCTAGTGGTGGCCGGCGGTGGTACAAGGCGGCAACCACCACCTCACGGTGGTGGTGGTTATGATCTTGGGCCAGCACAACACCAAACGCACTTCAATCATCACTCTAAATGCACCCGAAAGCCCACAGCCACTAGAGATGGTGGCTAACGGTGGCGGAATGGCGGCAGCAGGTGGTGGAATGGGTTTTCTTGATATTTTCCTGTCCAAGAATACCAATACAATATTAAATCACAAACTAGGCCTGCACACACACTAAATCACACACACAGCCACCCTCCCACGGTGGCTGGTGGCGGAAAAAGAGATGGCAGCCACCACCTCACGGTGGTGGCGGTTACTTTCCGTCTAAAATATTGCTCATCCAACCCCAAAACATGATCAACAACATATATACTCGAACCAATAAATATCTGGCCACCTCCTAAGTGGCTGACGCTACCGGAAATGGTGAGATCAGCGGCCAACAGCCGCCAGTGGCGGCTCCGATATACCCGACGTAGAATCCTCAAAAGAACGAGGAAGAGAGAGGAGGCAGGTTGCGGCGGACTTACCGAGTCATCTCGGTGGCACACGATTCACACCACGACGACACATCGGGTTCTTCCTGGCCTTCAGCGGAACTCTTGGTGGCTTGCGTAGTTGTCGGCAGCAAGTCGTGATGGTGGTGCTCCTCGACGGCCAACTTCATCTGATCGGAATAACGAGAAGGGAAGTGACGGCTAAGAAGGTTCACGAGAGGTGGTGGCGGCTGCAATGGAATAGTAGGTTTAGGGTTTCCTTAAAAAACGAGGGGGAAAAGGTTTTCGGGTTTAATCTCGCTCCATGTTCAAACATATGAGAACTTTTTACAAATTCAACCCTCCTCCCAATATTTGTTCTCAATTGAAGTCCACAAGTTACCATACAACCCTCCACTTGTGAATTATTTGCAAAACTAATCCGAAAATTATCTTTTAACCCTTGCTTTCATGATTCCTTTCATAATAAGTCCCGAAGTTACCAATTAATCCCCTAGACCTTCAAATCATTTCAATTTAAGTCCAGTAATTACCAAACACACCCTGACTTCTGGAATCCTTTTCAAATTAAATCCAGAATTTACACTTTTAACCTCCAACTTCTAAATTCTTCACAAATTAGTCTAGGACTTACATTTATTAATTTATTTAAATAAACGGGGCGTTACATCTAAGTTATATATAACTTTAGCGTATCCACTTAGTGATTACAAACCTAGTAGCAAGGATCTGTTTAGTTTTCACATAAGTTATAGTACCAGAAATACTCCTATAGTGTTTTAAATGTTATGTTTGGTTCTTAGCTATTTTCTTGTTTGGAAAGTTTTTAGGCTCATTGCTCACTACAACCGTTCCCTGGCATACATTAGTCACACCTCGGATAAATATAGTTGATTAGGCTATATTCATCCCAAGTCTGATTATATATCCCAAGGTGTACTCGTAGTGTCCAACTCCTCATTTTACTTTTGTATCGTCGTATATATGACACTATACTAGGATGTGCGCATGTACTCATACTTTTTAACAAGAAACTACTTGTTTCTAAAAGTATAGTTATTTGAAAATGTTAAATCAGAGACTTTTAGTCCCAATGTATTTATAGTTGTATATCTTATGTGGTTCGATATACTTAGTTCACTATAAATAGTGCTCTGATACCAATTTGTCACACCCCCAAACCAAGGATGACGGAAACATCCGGGGGTGGTGAACTTCATGTATAGTATCATAACAACAAGTATAGTAGTGAGCAAAGCAAATACAACCATCATAAATATCATTGAAAAAGTTACACCATAGTATGAGTTTACATGTTTCAAAATCAATTACACTATATGACAAAAAGAAATGTTTGACGTCTTAACATCTCATCCTCAAAAGCTGTTGATTTTCCTGTTTCACTGATTTCCAGAGAATACAAGTAGTTTCAAAAAACCTTTTCTGCAGTGTGACCGACCCTTTTTATGTAGTAAGTTTGTAATGTAAATCCAAAAACTATACCTATTATAGTTTATCATGTGGTAAATGAAACCCGATTGTATTGAGAGTAAAACCTTTTCATAGTGAGTAGTAGTTTTAGCAAAACATAACTATACTTATTATGTTTCCTCTTGTATGTTTGTAATAACTAAGGACTCTTACAACCAGTGAGTAATTTCTGTTATTTAAATGTACTTAACAAAAGACACATGTGAAATATGAAGTCATCAAAGATATACACTTTGCTCAACATGTTACAAAGTGTTTTAAAAATTGTAAGCTGTTTAACTAGTTTTTAACTTTTCTGCATTGTTTTAGAAAAATCACAGAAAAATCATACAAAGTAGTCAAAAACTGAATCCGTAAACTCTGAGAGTTTAGAAAATGTATCTAGTTTGTTCATAACTTTTATTATGATTTTTAGCGATCTCCAACTTGCGTCAAAATGACCATTTTCACCGACTGATATTTGCATATTTAGCCTCATAATAAGTATAGATTTTAATCATTTATTATCTAATTTATCGCATATCATGGACAAAAGGTACTTAATAATGCTTGAATTGTGTTTTCAGTCCAAAAGTGAAGTTCGGAAGCAAAAGGAAGCAGGAGAAGCGGTTGGGAGCTCGGGAATTGAACAAAGAAGAAAACCACCAAAAAACAACACCTACTCGGCGAGTAGGGTCGACTACTCGGCGAGTCCAATCGAAGATTCGAGAAGATAAAGATTCCGTGACTTATCATGTACGGGAATAAAGGGATGGACTCGACGAGTCATTTCACATCTATAAAGATAACTTCTCAGATCGAGATTCATTATTCTGAAACCTTTTTGGAGACAATAGCTACGATTGAAGAGTCAGAAGAACCCTAGAGAACGAAGATACAACCTAGAATTCAATTCCGAAGGAGATTTGAGGCAAAATTCTCATCATTCTACTTAATCTTTTGTTTTCCATTATGGCTAGACAATTAGAATTCGTTTTATTGCTGTTAATTACCTCAATCAAGAGCTAAAACTCTTAAACTTCTGTTTGGGGATACAATATTGATACTATGGTAGGATTAATTCAATGTTGGTGATTTTGTTAATTTTAGCTTGTTAAAGAACCTTGTGTGTGAATGATAACTATTTTTCTGTTAATAGGAAGATAAATTAATTAGTATGAACATCTTTTAATTGTCAACCTCATATGCTTACGTGACCACTTCATCATATGACTAGGATTAATGAACATGAAACTAGAATTAATAAGAAAAATAGGTAAATTCATGTATGAGCTTGTGTGATGACCATCAACAAGAAGTTAACTAAAGGACCAAATTAATTAGCTATTACAAGTCTAAATTAGCCCGAATAAACAATCTAGTTAATTAAATTAAATTAGACAACTGATCACTGTTTGAGTCAATTTGTTCTCTAAGGATTAGTGCAGCGAACGTGAATCTAATCACTTGAATCGGTAACCAATAGAAGAATTAACCCATTGCACAATTACCATAATATCAACCATAGGACCAATTGAGTTGAACTAAACAGAAGTCATTCCCATTATTGAATTTAGTTAAATATTTGCTTTTCTAGTTTTTAGTTTAAGTGATAGTTAGTAAGTTTCTAGTCTTGTAAAACTAGAGAAAACCCCTACTTATTAATTAATTTAGATAAAATTAGTCTTTAGTTTTAATTTACCGTTTTCTATGTTCGATACCCTACTCATTTAGCTATACCACAATTGATAGGTCCACTGCCTTTGTGTGTTCTATTTATAATTAGAAGTAGGTTTAAAACTAGTTGAGTTTACACACATCACCGACTGGTCCGAAATCTTAGCTACAGTGATGGACAATTTTGTAAAAATCACCATAAATTGTAGAAAAATCGTATGAATATGTGCAAGTAGTCATTTTTAAGTTATAAACGTGAGATATCTTCATATTAAACAATTTTGAAAAACATTAATTCTAACGTGGTCAAACAGTCTGTGAATAGAGCTCAACTTTTCTGTGAAAAGCTGAAATATGAATTTGAGTTATTTGATGGTGTTTTAACTTGTATCCCCCCTAAAACTTGTAGAAAACATGAAAATTTAGGGGTATGAACTCACCTTGAGTGATTTCTTGGGATGGATGTTGAATAAAAGAAGTTTCCAAGTCAAGAAAACTTGGAAGATTCTTGAAGATTTGAAGATCCTAAGAACAAATATGACGATATTTGTATGAGAGATCCATGATTCGAGTGAAGGAGAGTAGAATATTGAAGACTAGGGTGAAGATAGTTACCAAAGGTGGATGAAAAGCTTGAGATCAGCGCTTGAAATCTCGAGTTTTGAGAGAGAGATATGTTTGCTTTTGGTGAAAGAGTGAGTATCTAGGAAGAGAGATAATGATTTTTCCAAGACTTGATTAATGTAACTTATTGGAGAAGGGTGTGAAAGTACCAAAAGTTGACTAGCTAGCAGTGAATAGTGACTGGAGATTGTCATGGATTGGGTATGGGGGATGGCTTCTTGTCCTAGCTTTGTGGGAAAAGTCAAAATACCTTCTTGTACTTTGAATTTGTCCTCAACAATAGTGGGGGGGGGGGTTTATCTTTGAAATCTTTAATATATGGATATTGTATGATCTTAGAGGGTTGACAATGATAAAATATGGATTTATATGAAAATCCCGCGTTAAAATCATCAAAAACGGGCTCAAAACGCAAAAAATGGCCAAAACCAGGAAAGAAGTAGCGAAGTTCATAGGTTAGGATTGAAGGTTCGGTTGTGTAGCTAAGGGTCCGAAAGTAATTTGAACCGAAAGTAGGTTTGGTCTGAACCGAAGTGAGGTGAACCGAGAGAAGTCTGGACCGAAAATGGATCTCGGACCGAAGGGGGTCTCGGTTCTTAAGGAGGGTTTGATCCTAATGGTAAGTTCAGTTCTGTAAGAGGCTTCGCCCCTTAGGGTAGTTTCGGCTCTAAGAGAGGCTTCGCCCCTTTAAGGCTATTTTTTTTTATTAATCTTCCTGTTTCGAGTGATTTTTGACTAAGTTAAGGGTCAGGATGCCCCGAGTAATTATAAAAAGTGAAAAGTGATTATGAAAGAGATTTGGGAGAGATTAGGGAGAGAGAGAAAGAGCGAGAGAGATTGAGAGAAAATTTGTTTGTGACCTTTGATAGAGTTTAGCCTCGTAATGCAAAGTTCGTAAACCCCTTTGTGCCTCGTCATGAGTGTTATACGCCCCTGTAAGGTGTGTAGTTGTGTTTTATCGAGTCATTACATCACTTATTCTGATTAGGGCTTAGATTTACTGAACACATGAAACCTCTAAGCGATACTTTTTATTAAGATGGTGTGTTGTACAATAAAAAACATATTGTAATCCCTAATATACAAGGGTTAGACGAGTTGATCGGTTTGACTTGTTGACTTTATTTTACTTTGACTTGACCATAATTTGATGGTTGTCACATCTCCCTAGCAGTCTATTTATAGGTAGTTGTTAGAATCTCAGATGTATATAAACTCTAGGGTTTATCATTGTCTGATTCATACTAACTCTATCCCATCTCTAGCCTATGAAAACCGTCCACCTCAAGCATTCGAGGAGGTTCTGAAATATTTCAATGAATCCTTATGATTAATTAATAATTAGCGTCTTTTAATTAATTTACCAAAATAATTTCTAATTAATTTATTAAGAGTAAATTACTGAAATCGTCCCTGTGGTTTAGTTAAAATTACACGTTTGGTCCCTAACTTTTTTTTTGCACTCGGATCGTCCCTGTGGTTTGATTTTGTTGTGTTTTTCATTTCTGTGGTTTGATTTTATTGCATTTTTTGTCCGTTACATACATAAATTTAGGGACCAAACATGCAACTTTTACCAAACCATAGGGACGAAAAACGCAACAAAAGCAAACCACAGGGACGATCCGAGTGCAAAAAAAAAGTTAGGGACCCAACGTGCAATTTTGACCAAACCACATGGACGATTTTAGTAATTTACTTATTTATTAATTTCTTAATAAATTAATACATTATTAAATTCTATTTCTTTATGTTATTGGTCATGAGGCCAACACAAAGGACCCTGTTATTATTAGAAATATTACCAAAACAATTAATGACATTGGATACCATTTCCAACAGTCACTTACTTGTACAGCTCGTTAACATTTTTTTTTCTGTGTAGAAATTTTGACTTACCATTTAATCTTGAACTAACATCATGGGCAAGCCCAAAATCTTAGATCTGTTCAGTTCTTGGATTGCTATTGTTTTTCATGTAAAATCATGTGTTTGGACTTGAGACTTAAGGAAAAGAATAGACCAAGTCAACTACATGTGGTCAAATGTTTCATGAACGTTGAAGACCCTAGTGAAATTTGGATCAAGCAAAGATCAAATAAAATCTCAAGAATCTCGGAGTTTTTGTTATTCTTGTTTTGTATAAAAGACTAGTTGATCAACACACATAGACCCGTTCACTTCTTCTTCTTCTCTGATTCTTTTGACACTTGAGCACAAACACATTCTTACTAAGATTATCTAGCACTTGTAACATTCATGTACGATTTAATATAAGTTTTAAGGCAAATGAGTTTATAACCTCCTGAGGTTTTTAATAGGTTTTGATATAAAATATAATTTTGTTTTTCATAAAAACCGAAACGGAAGCGTTATAAATATCAAATTTATTTTTAGTTTATATCAAAACCAATCCATCAAAGATCCATTTAAAGAGATGTCATTCAAGAGTTTGGAGCTAGTTTTTCTAGTGAATCTCTCCATTTCTTCATGTGGCTGAAAACACCTTATTATCCCTCTTCTTGTTGTCTTTTGAAGAGTCTCGCAAGATTAGAAGTCTTCTTGAGTTGTCTCGTTTAGTGCTAATTTAAGTTAAGAACTTAAAGGCTTAAGACACACAAGAATACAAGAAGAAACTAGCATTCCAAGTGCCTTACTCTTGATAGTGGATATACATACAGAAAATCATTCTATTTGATTTTTTACTATCTTCATTAACACACCAAAACCAAGTAGGTTCAAAGGATTCAAAGGTTGTCATTCTAAAAACTCTTTGGTTGTTTTTTATTTCATTCTAACCTCTATAAATGGATCCTTGATGGTTTGGTTTTGATATAAACTAAAACTAAACTTATTATTTTTAATGCTTCTATTGCGGTTTTTGTGAAAAACAAACTTATATTTTGTATCAAATGCATCAGTAATGGGGTTACTCATAGTTACTTATGACTATGATTAGTCCCATTACTAATAGGTTTTGATAAAAATATAAGTTTGTTTTTCACAAAAACTACAACAGAAGCGTTAAAAATAACAAGTTTATTTTTAGTTTATATCAAAACCAAACCATAAAGGATCCTTTTGTAGAGGTTAGAATGAACTAAAAAACAACCAAAGAGGTTTTAGAATGACAACATTTGAATCCTTTGAACCCACTTGGTTTTGGGGTGTTGATGAAGATAGCAAAAAAAATCAAAGAGTATGGTTTTCTCTATGTGTATCTACCATCAAGAGTAAGGCACTCAGGATGCTAGTTCCTTCTTGTATTCTCGAGTGTCTTAAGCCTTTAAGTGCTTAAATCAAATAAGCACTAAAAGAGACAACTCAAGAAGGCTTCTAATCTTGCAAGAATCTTCAAAAGACAACAAGAAGAGGGAGAGTTAGGTGGTTTCAGCCACATGAAGAAATGGAGAGATTCACTAGAAAAACTTGCTCTAAACTCATGCAAGACACCTATTTAAATACCTATGCAAAAGCAAAAGAAACCCCATTAAATAATCCAAAGTAATCACCTTACTTTATAAGCATGGGGTACAAAGGAGGGAGGTTGACATGCAACCTACCATACCTTTCTTAACTTCAGCCATGCCTAATAAATAAGAAGAATCCTTTGATTTTTATAAACTCAAAGTTTATAAGATATAAACTTTGTTTGTAGGTAAAAGACAAAAGATTCCAACTAGTCCAAAAGGTTATGCATGCCTAATTAATGCGTACCGTATGAAATAATAACTAGTAATACTCTCTTATAATTATTATTTTCACAAAACAATAATTATTCCCTAATTAAAATACAATAGTTGATATTATATATTAATAATCGCATTAATATTAAATATACAACATGTGCCAACTTGATAAAGGCGTGACCCTATAGGATCATAAATTATTAGCAATATCACTTAAATAATGATTCTTAGGTATATAAATTCAATAATATCCCACTTACACAAGATTCATTATAGACTGACATATATAGTAGCTGACGTCTAGCAATGGGCTACTGCCCTAACAACATATGAATGGTGCCATCTTATCAACAGCCAATTCTAGGAGCTCTAAGCTACAATTGTTACTAAAGGTGTGGTATCAATTATGTGACTTTCCCAATTTCACGCCAGAAAAAACTGATTTGTTTATGCTTATTTAAAATTAGATTTTCCTTTTTGGAGAATAATATTGTGAAATTTGTTCCCATAAAACATGATAATGATATTTTCAAAGCATTCCCAAAGAAATGTATTTTGTTTATATTAAAACATCGGGATGTCATCGTCAATACATAATGATAAGCATAATGAAATATTACAAGCCTTACCATAATTAAACTAGTGGATTAAAACTCATTGAATCCCTCAACAGACTGTATATTTAATATTTCTACCTATAATACAATAAACTGAGTGGGTCAGGTTGGAAATCCTGGTGAGTACAAAGGAATTTCAATCCTATAATGTCATAATAATGTATATCTCAAACATGCAAAACCAACTATTATCCTTAACATAGATACATCATATCTCTAAAACAATTTATCCCATCCCATTGATTCCCACGTACTGATCCTATACAATGAACTCACAAGATCTAGCCTAAAAGATCGATATGAACAACAAATTGATGGCGCTGCTTCGGAAATTCCCTGGTAGCAAACAAGGATCAATAAATACATCAAATGAGGGGAATGGAATAAGTTTCACCACGAACCTCCGTTCGTAAAAACCACAAGACAATTAAGTCAGGGGTGATTATCAAGATAACTATGCCTAGCAGTGGTCTGACATCGTGAGGTATTTTTCCTCCACACTCACCATATCTGACAATATAACATCATATATACCTAGTAGCAGTTTATTACTGACACATTCTACTAGGCAGTCTATGAAGTTCCCTCAATTATTTCGTGAAAGGAAACACTGACACACAAAGCTCATCAAAAGAAAAAGTATGGGGAAATATTAATAAAGTACTCTCGTATGCTCCCATACTTCGACACACAATAGTGTCAAAAAGGACTTTTTTACTTGATAATAGTTTTGAGTTCTGACACATTATAGTACCCTAGTATGAGTAGGACTCATAGCCTAGAACATAATAATACCCCGAAAAAAGCAGCACCTGAGATACAGAGGTTTGAAAAAGACTTGGTACTTAGATAGTACTTTTGTACGTAGGACATACTCCACCGATCATCAATCTCGTCGAACAGAGTTTCTACTCTTTATTCCGATCACACACGTACCCTTAAGATGATTCTACCTAATACTCAAACTTAATTGAACTAAGCATCTCTTTTAAGTCTTATTTCATCACTAGGCAAGCCTATAATGCTTATAATCAACTTTCAATGCCAACTCTGTTTTGACAACACTATCCTAATTTAGTGTAATATTTTATAGAGAGTATTAAGTATTAACATACATTTTATCTTCTCATTTATATTACTTCTATTATTATTATCATGTAAATACATCTTAACACATATAGAATCATGTCCGGTTCGCATATCGTATATCATCAATTATACATATAACACATATTTCTAGATAAGCATATAAATCACACATAAACTTTCAACATATATTTAATAACTTTATTAAAATCGTGTTCATGAAAGCGACTATGCACTCACCTGTTAAAGTGACGATTCAAAGTTCGGACAACGCTTCACTTATAACAATTGTCTTTTCCGTTGACGTAACCTAGTATTATTATTACTAAGTTTTAGTCTAATATTCATTGTGACTAATTATTAATCTAGATTCATCATTAAATTAAAGTCTACTTCAAAATCTATCAAGTAAGGAACAACACGGTTAGATCATATCGGAGGTAATGTCTGTTTGGTATACGAAGTATACTGTTTGAAAATATCACTTTAAACACCTCACTGAATCCAGCCTAGACATCATCCCCATAAGTAACTCAAACAGTATAACGACTTGGAATCACTGAGAAATCTTGTTTATAGGTTCATAATAACGATAATGAACTTAAACATAAATTTACTTAAATTACGATAAACATAACTCTACTTACAGGTGGTTTAGTGAGAAACCAGGCTCTATGTGTGCAGAAATTTTGAGCCGAAAGCTTTACTTCCCGTGGCTTTCAGGGTCTCTAGAGCTGTGCTCCTAACACCTATGAGGTTCTAGATAAAATCTTAGAGGGTTTGGGGGTGTTTGGGAGAGAATTAGTTGAGAAGGTCTGGAGAAATGAGTGAAAAACGAGCTCTATTTGTAGGGTACCGGCGCCCAAGTACGTGGGGCTTACTCAAGAATTATGTTGGGTCTAATGGGTTTTTATGGGTTACATTGGGCGTACTAAAAACTTACGCTGGGCATAATGTGCCATGTGTTGCAATCTCGTTCCAAGCCATACGGAAGAAGTTGTGGCCTAGATCTTGTCACATGTCACTCACTGGTTTAATCCAAAAAAAATTATCGTCTAAAATCCGTAACTTTCGCATACAAGCTCCGTTTTTTATGTTCTTTATATCCAAGCGTAGGTATCGACGAGATCTACAACTTTCATTTAGATTTCATTGGCTAATTTGGACTTTATTTTAAAGGTATATTTTAACAGGCTTAGACAGTTAAAGTCCGTTAAAAATTCATAACTTTGTCATCCGGCGTCAGTTTTTGACTGTCTTTATATCGTTGAGCTCATATTAACGAGATCTTAAATTCTAGTTTAGATTGTGTCGGCTAATAATCAGTTGATCTAAAACTTGATATCTGAGTTGTATACTGCTACGCTAAATCTTAGAAAAATCATAACTTTCTCTAACGAAGTCAGATTTGGACATTCTTTGTATGTACGCTCTTGGTTTAACGTCTGCTACGATTCTCGCTTAGATCGCAAAGGTTAAAAAGTATTTTGTCAAAAATTTACTTTTTATGATATGCGGAGCCGTGTCGGTTTAGTTGCGACATTGAACGGGTCATAACTTCTTCGTTATAAGTTGGGTTTCAACGTTCTTTATATGTACCAAATCCTTGTGACATATACTATAACTTTGGTTAAGATTATTAATTCTAAATAATCTTCTATCAAAAAGTCATTTTTAACTTTTATTGTCTCTAATCTGACTAGCCCGAATCTGCGGGTGTTACAATTATCTCCCCCTTAGGATGATTACGTCCAAGAATCATCAACAAAACAAGGCTTGTATAATGATTCCACACGTTATCTTTCCATCTTAGGTAATAACTATAAACCTTATTTCCTTTCAAATAAGTATCTCCTCTTTGACTTCTTGACTTCTGGTGGTGCTCATCTTGCACCTGCTCATCGTATTATGTTGGACTTTCAATTGTAACCTTCGAGTTACAAACTTGATCCTTATTGGATACTCCTTCTTCTTCTTAGCAGACTTAACTTAAGATAAATTCTTTACTTTGATTACCATAATAGACCGATGAGTTATGTTCTAATGACCTCAGGTTGTGTGATGTAGTGCTTAGACTCAGGTCTTTTCAGTCAAATTCCAGAATGGAATATACCTTCCTTCATGTTCTAATGTGATATAATTGATGGGTTTTAGCCATAAGAACTTTCCTATGTGCGCATGCAAAACCCTAATGCTTGGATCTAGGCTTTCTAATAAACATGCTTTGAATCCAAGTCTTCTAATGACTAATTAGGTTAAATAACAACATTGAAACAGATCAAGAATCATACCTTTGAGTTCCTTGTTGATCTTGAGGTCTTGGAGCTTCTAGAGTCACAAATGTCACTCCTCTAATGGCTTACAAACACCAATAGCAAGAAGAATGATTTAGGAGAGAGGAGAGGGAAGGAATTCGGCCAGGGTTCTCTTACTTTATGAGATGTATCGAATTCCCTATGCCATGGGGTCTATTTATACTTATAGACTCCTTAAGGGTTACAACCTAAACCCTAATTGGATAATCTTCTCTTAAGGCTATCCAAATCCATTCCATAGATAAGACTTTGGACGATTTTGGCTATCCTAACACTCTTAGAATTCGTCCAAAGCATATCCTAATGGATTTACAGTCTAAAGCTTAACTATCAAAGAATTGACAGTTTATACCCCTTTATTTAATTAATCTCTTTAAGTGACCAAATTAATTCTAATTAATTCTATGACTTATATTAATCAAATAACAAATATATTATTCATTATATTATTCTCATAATATATTAATAATATTTAGTCTCTCTTAATAAATCATCCTATCAAGTTGCTATGGTGAAGGCAACCCAAAAGGACCATGCACAACCGGGTCAAACACTTGTCTAATATAGTTGCAACCTTAGACACTATTCCAACAATAATCACATTCTAGCATGTAGCACTTCTAGATACAAGCTTCTTACCTTAACTACGATTACGTTGTTTCTATTGGCTGCTTCGATTATCTTATACTTCAATCTTTTGGTTTAAGTCGGATGCTACATAGAACTTGGTTCTCTAAACCATGAACAATACTTGTGCTAACCGGAATCGATTTGATATGACTACTAGGGTCGGAATACAAATCATCTTCTTAGTTATTACCGAAACGATGGTAACGCCAGACATGAACAAAATGGAATCAATTACTAGAGCCTTGGTAACCTTGTGACTTTCCCTGATCCAAGTGTGACTCATGTGCTTCTGGTAGTATAGGCCTCTACTACCTTTCACACCTGCTCATACTCGTCCCAAGTATTGTCTCATAGTTCTCCAAGTCACCACACAAGAAAAATCATATAGCAACTTAATACATCATATAACATAATCAAGGTTTATATTATTTCATGAAATGATTACATAGATATTCAAGTTCACACTACACTAGGCCTCTTAAATTAGGCTACACCACATGATACCATCTATATGGCTACTTTATATCTCGCTCTTAGGATATATAGATCCTTACCCCTGATCCCTCGCATCATCACCTGCTTCATCAAGGATCATTTGGGAATCAAGGGCTCACCTAATCCATGCCGATGATGACTTTGTTCCCACGCAACAGAATGGGAACCAAGTCCACAAGGTAACGCTCATAATATAACCTTAAAACGCAATATCTGAAAACCTCCGATGCACGTACAGTTCAGTCCTCAGCAATCTCGACCTTTAGAGGACAATCGAACGTCCTCGAAGATTTAGTAAACCTCTTGCTAAGTGCAAGGCAGACAAATGATTGGGTAGCCCCCGAATCGAATAACACCTGAACTGGGATACCGTTAACATGGAGTGATCCTAAACAACACATAAACATAGCACATAAATATCGTAAACATCATATACAAGAGTTAGGGAGAAGAAAACATATCGGTCACTACATCCGGTGTGGCACGCGCCTCCTCGGTGGTCAGCTGGAAGGCTCGGCTCCTCACCACTAGAGCATTTGTCTTGCCCTGTCGGCCATCCGTGATCCACAGGGTCGCTGGAGCTAGCGCCGCCACTGGCGCTCCTAATGTCAACTTCGAAAAATTGACCTTTTTCTGGCCCTTCTGATTACAATGGAAGCAAATCATGTCTGACGTTTGAAGGGTGGGGGTAGGGGCAATACAATCCCTACCAAAATGCCCAAGATTGCCGCACTTATTGTTGGATTAATGTCTAAGTCCATAACTATATTTGGTTTGTACTTGACCCGACTCGGCATGGTCCATTTGGGTTGCATGACATTATGCATTTAGATAGACTAAAATGAGAGAAATAACACTTAAGGTTTATTAGTATATTATAAGTTCTAATACATTAATAAGATTATTTAATTAGTATTGATCAAGAATTAATCTAGAATTAATTAAGTGATCAAAAAAAGACTAATTAAATATATGGGATGATTGTGTAAATCATCCATACTTTTATAGTGGGCTAAGACTCCATGGATTATCAAGTTGGGCTAAAACCCATAGGATGATCCATGGATGCTCCATGGTGCATTTGAACCCATGGATCCAAGGCAATGGAAAGCCATGACAATTAGGGTTTACCCTAACTGTGACACTATATAAAGATCATATTCTTGGGAAAAATCGACCACTATGTATGATAGAAAGGGCTAGCCGACAGTGGTATCAGAGCCTAGGCTTGTTTTGAATTATACTTGATGCAAAGTGCTGAAAAATGCTGAAAACAATCGATTTTTGGGCTTTCTGGGCAATGGACTCGCCTAGTCCATGAAGAAAACCATAAGGTGATTCCAGCAAGCGCGGGTTTATTCTAATGCTCAAAACTAGTTCATAAGCACTCATGAACATTGTAGCAATCCTTTGCTATGTCTAACACCATTTAGGCATTCTACACATCAATTCATGACAATCTTCGTTCATATCTACTCCCAACATATGAACGATTGTGGACCATTTGAACAATTCGATTATTCCTAATAAACTCAATTATTCTGGAAGTCAAAACATGCAAAGTGAAACAATAGCTAAACAATTAACATAAGATAGTAACATTACTCATAAATAAAACTCCTTTATTTAATCATCAAATGTCAATTACATTTATCTATTACACGTTTCTAATACTATCTAATCTATGCTAATATCATCCTTCAGCCCAATACTCCTAGCATGCTGCAAGTGCTTAACCCTACTCAGTCCCTTTGTAAGCGGATCTGCTGGGTTATCTTCTGATGATATCCTCTTCACTACGAGTTATCCTTCTTCTACACGATGTCTAATGAAGTGATACTTTATGTCGATATGTCTTGATCTACCATGATCCCTCGGTTCCTTGGTCAAGGCAACCGCGCCTTCGTTATCACAGAAAATCTCCATTGGCTCCTTTATGGCAGGTACAACTCCAAGATCACCGATGAAGTTCTTTAGCCATATTGCCTCCTTCGACGCTTCGCTCGCTACAATGTACTCTGATTCGCATGTTGAATCAGCTACGGTTTCTTGTTTGGAACTCTTCCATGTCACTGCTCCTCCATTTAGGGTAAAGACCCAGCCCGACTGCGAACGGTAGTTGTCCCTGTCGGTCTGAAAGCTGGCGTCACTATACCCTCGCACCTTCAAGTCATCACTCCCTCCGAGGACTAAGTGTTGGGTTTTGAGCATTCTAACACTCCTAAGTGTACATGCAACCCTAAATACCTTGGATCTATGTTTTCTCTATTATACATGCAAATAAAAACTTCCAAGGTATTATCCTAATCTAGCATACAAAAACAATGAATGTAACAAGATAGAATACATACCTCTTGATGTAGAAAGTCTTCATGAAGCTTGAGTGCCAAGTGCCCCAAGTGTGACACCTCAAATGGTTCACACAACACCAAATACACATGGATTAACTTGAGAGAATTCTACACTTCATGAAAATCGGCTAGCCCTTTCTTGAATAATACTAGTGGCCGATTTTGGTCAAGAATAAGATGCTTATATAGTTAGGGTTACACCATGTAAACCCTAATTGACATGGCCTTTCATTTCCATGATCCATGGGTACAAATACACCATGGAGCATCCATGGACCATCCTATGGGTTTTAGCCCAACTTGATTATCCATGGAGCATTAGCCCACTATACAAGTATGGATGATTTACACAATCAACCCATATATTTAATTAGTCTTCTTTTGATCACTCAATTAATCCTAGATTAATTTTTGATCAATACTAATTAAATAATCTTATTATTCTTATTATTAATATACTAGAACTTATAATATATTAATAACCATAAGTGTCTTATTTCTCTCATTATAGTCTATCCAAGTGCATGATGCCATGCAACCCAAATGGACCATGCCGGGTCGGGTCAAGTCTTACCAAATATAGTTATGGACATAGACATTAATCCAACAGTCTCCCACTTGGATAAGTCTAAAACTATTATTGCGTATGACTTCAGGAACCAACTGGCAATCGTAGCTCTCAAAAGCTTCTGTCGAACTCTGACCTTGTAGATGAACTCTGACGTTTGTCAATGACTTGTCCATTAGATAAGGGATCATATATTCCTCCATTCTAGATATCATATGGACTGAGACATGGATTATAATCATTCTCTCTGTCCATTTGTTGTTTCCCGATTTGCGATTTATGACGAATGACTAATTGAACAAATCAAATCAGTCCTGGCCCGGCCGAGCACTTCCATTTGTCATCATCAAATCATCGAGGGGCTCACAGATATCGCTTTTATCCTGAAGGTAAAAGGAACGGATAAACTTCGACTCATATGGCTTGTTCTACTACTTGTTGAATCATACACAAAGGCACGTTTTATAGCACCGAGTTACCAAATGCATTTTCGTGCTATCAATGTACTATCAACTCATAGTAACAACTCATATCTCTAGGTTTGAAGAATATAAGATATTATCGTCTCATGATCACTCGTGATAAAATCCATGAAGTGATTCCAATGAGCGCGGGTTGAATCCAATACTCAGAACTTATGAGCACTCATGAGTGTTGTAGCCCTTTGTCCAACACCTTAGACCTCTACAAGCCAACCCATGACAGTCTTAATTCATATCTACTTCCAACATATGACCGACTGTGGATGGTTTGAATAACTTAGTCATTCCGGAAGAATAACCTAGTTTATTCGGGAAGTCAAAACATGCAAAGTGAAACACAATAATAATTGAATCCAATATGGTATCAAACCCTATGAACATAAATAAAGCACCTTTTATTTATCACCATATGATTACACATTATTCATTGTATACTGTTTCAGCTATCAACTTTATTCTTGAATTTAAAACAATAGTTGTCCCATGCTCCAAGCATGTACACTATGTTTTTTTTTTTTTCAAAACACTAGTCATGCCACACACCAAGTATGCATACTATGTTTGTCTATGATCTTTACTTTGTGAACTAGATCAATTGAACATAACTTCAATGATTCTCTTTTCACACTCCCAAATCCTTACTGCAAATGCAAGAATTCCATATTCATGCCATTTACTGAAATCTGTTAGATTCTAAACTTATATGCATTGATACTCTTGTAACGATTATGCACAAACTCACAAAGACTTGGCAACAATCATTACAGAGTATTCCAAAGGAGATCAACTCCTTGGAAATATCCTTCTTGCATTAAGTTTCCTTAATCTTACACTGATTGAAAATTCTAACTTTGAAACATTTCCAGATTCCATTTTTGACTATCACTTCTGAACAAGAGTTGCCTCCTTACATATGGTCCTTCCAGAATTATCACTATACTTCCAATTGTCCTTGAGTAACCAATATTTGGTAAACCTTAGATTGTCCTCGACAATTGTTCAATTCTTTTAGTCATATCCAGTTCTAAACCTTTTCCCTTCTTAATGCCCCAGGCATTTGGAAAATTTTAGAACGGATGATTATAGCACATGTAATCGATCCTATATCCGAAGCATATGGGACACGATTCATGATGTCTCACATAAAGACTAAACCAGTCTTTTGCTATAATATTTCCATTTCAATTTGCCAAGTTCTCATAATTCAGATTATGAAAAGGGATGCCGTAATCATAATCGAATTTTAGAACGCAAATAATGGACCCATATACAAAATTTCCTTATGTTGAGCCATTCCAACAAGAAATTCATATATATATATATCCTTGACTAAATGATTAAAACCTCATGATCTAAGCTTATAGATTTGAGATGAAGTATAATTTCCTCTCCCTTAATTATAGCAAAACAACCTTTTCCCAATTGAAACCTTTTGTTTTCTATAATTAACATTGCTAGCTTGCAATACTTATCATAATTATCATGCTCCCACTAACATGATGATTATTAGCGTAACAGTTATGCTCCCACTAGCTTTGACATGTACTCAGAAATCAGCTGGACTTCTAGAAATCAATACTTCATTGATACACCTTCCCTTAGATAGCACACTTGTGTGTCTAAACAGTTATGAAGAGGTATGCCGTAATCATAATGGTTAGACCTTTTTGCCACTTCTCACAAGTCCATATTAGTGTGCCGGTTAACCACACGCGCTCCACTAACGACTTTGAGAATGCAAATATCACAATTGCTATCTAGATAAAATCTACTTAGTGAAAGTGTTTCCTCACCATCATTTTCATGAATCGGAGAGAAACCTTATGACACTTAGATTTAATGGTGTATGAGTTCCTACCCATATGAATTTGTCAAAACCATAATCATAAGACAAAGATAATGACAAATCCAAAACCATATGGATTGAACTCAATCTTAACTTCTTGCCACCTGGCAGCTCAAGGGCCTGCCATTGCTTCCAAGTTGTTATGCAACAAACTGAGAACTCTAAGAACTCATATGCAAAGCCAACTTTAACTGGAATGGGCACAGAATATGTCAACACGATAGGTTATAAACCTCAAGTCGTGTGCTAGTGAAGAACTTCAGGTTTTATTCTTGATTAGTTCTTGAGACTTTCAAGACCTTTAAGACTCCCACTGTCCTCTTGACATATAAGACTCTCTTGTCAGATATTCAAGAGATAGTGTAGATTCTAATCAAGACAAACACTACACACAATTGGCCTAAGTTGATCTTTGTTTTATCCAATACATCACAACTTACCAATTTCAAATGTACAAGAGTAGAAAACTTTTACTCTTACACTTGACAAGTGTTTTAAACCTTCTTTAAGACATGTCACTCAAATTACAATCTTGGAGTATGACTCTAAGGCTTGTATTGGAACGAAGTATGACTCATCTTCTTGATTTAACCACTTCAACAATTCAAGTTCCTCTTCTTAGTCATAAGAATGCACTAAGATTTCCTTAGAGAACTAATTGTGCTATGGTTTCTTAATCATTAAGATGATCACAAAACTGATACTAAAGTACTCTCCCATCTTTTCAGATTTGAGAAACTTTTATCCTTCTGCCTAATTTGATTCTTCTTATTCGCTCTGCCTTACATTGGAACCTTTTTCCAATGTCTCAGAGTTATACTTAAGCATGTAAGTATAATCATATTTACTGAGCTTTAGTAAACTATGACGAATAGTCTTATCAAACTTTCGTGGTAGACTTAATCAGTGCACAAGAATGTGTACTCGATCCCTTAGTCCTTTACTTGACTCACACATCCATGTGAACAAGTAATTAGTCTTAATTTTCCAAAACTTGAAAGTTCTCATTCATCATGCTATACAACTTGCATGATTCCAAGTTCCGGTCCAATTGAAACTTGGGTGATGAGAATCTTTCCTTATTTAGTAAATCTAGACATTACCACAAATGAAAGAATCAATTTCATATTTCCACTCTTGCTCTTAATGGAATCATATAAGCAACAATTTTTCCTCAAATGCCATTGTAAGGATATTTTAAAATAAATAAAATCAAAAATGTTCTTTTATTTTAAAACTTTGCGGAAAAACTTATCCTTACAATCCATATGAAAACTTGTTGTTATCTATTCCTAAGCAATATCTCATAACTCCTAAGAAGTAGCTCAAGAATCCGATTTTTCAAACTATGCGATAGAAATCCATCTATGCGATCAGATTCAGCATATTCTTTCTTTAAGTTTCTTCACTTTTCTTTGATTCTTAAAACATCACCATGTGACCCAGTCACATCATGTATCAAGAATCTCATAATAGAAACTTAACAGAGTTAGATAGTGGAATTTACCTGAAGTAGAGTCAAACTTATTGACTTTAACATCCTTAGGTAAATTTGGCAGCTTCGCAACCAATGCCCCTTCCTTTGGCAATATAAACATATGGACCCTTTGATAATGGTACACGAGACTATCACAGACTTAGCTTTTTCTCTTTACCATTTGGTCAACCGAGTTGACTATGGCCGATCCCTATCCACTGGGAAGAGAGAGCTTTACTAGATATCCAATGTCATCATTGTCAATGTCCATAAAGTTTTAGGAAGTTGATCTTAGCAAATAGATAAGATCATTAAGGGTCTTGTCATAGTCTGTTTCATAGGTGTTCCAAAAGAACTCACTATCTGACTTAGAAAGTGATTGAACCACCAACTTTCTCAAGACTTTGACACCCAACTCTCCCGGCTTGTCAATATGTGACTACATCTCCAAGATGTGACCACACCTTGACCTTGCCTTGCCAATAGGGCTTGAGTGACCTTAAACTTTTCAAGAACTTGTGGGTTAGGGAGAATAATTGGAGGAGTAGAAAGAAGTATGATATCCATGGGACATCATTTTCATTAGGAAACCTTGTTCCAAAAGATTTGGGAAGATCATAGGTGCCTAAACCAGACAAATTTTGGGAGATATTCAAGATAGTTGATTTAAAGTCCTTAATATGACACCCAATATGAAATATTAAGGCTAGGACCCAACAAACTGTTTTATAACTTAGAAGAGGTATGCCGTAATCCAAGCTATAAAATATTTGAAGGTAGGTGAATGACGATTCGCCAATTTCCACCAAGATAAACGAAATGTATTATTAGGTTTTAATTGGTTTTGAAACTCCTAGATCTTTGAGATTCATTGAACTGTTCAAAGGCATGTTTCAATCTCGAGTGTGCCCTTCAGGTTTTGTGACTGGGATGCCGAGGATCACAAAACAAGGTGTGAAGTAACCATGCAAATCACTTGGTACCCTTAATAAATTACCCCTCAATCGATGTGCCGGTTAACCACACACGCTCCATCGATACTATGATAAATATTAAGTCACCCTTTACCTACCTTGTTAAGTCCAAGTTAGTGTGCCGGTTAACCACACACGCTCCACTAACGACTTAGACAAAGTGCAAAGTGTAATTTCATGGATTAGCACCTTATTCACATTTTTCCTAAGTAACTAAGATTGGGTATTATTAAGAGTTTAGTTACTTAGTATTTATCATTAATACTTTTAATGAAGGGAGAATTTTAGTCTTGTCAAACCCGTTCGGCTAACGACCCTCCACCAGTCAAGCAAGCGGTGGGTGAGAGTGGACACCCACTAAGTTGCCATTTTATAGGCAACAACCTTATACCCACCTTATAGACCGGCTTCGTGAATGAGGCGTACTAGCGGTAAGACTGACTTTACTCTTATACATATATATATATATATATATATATATATATATATATATATTATTAACTTATAATATTATAAAGTATAAGGGTTGAATTTTAACTTTTAAAATTCTAAGGGCTAACTTGGAATTAAAGTATTCATAAGGAAAACTTTTCAAATTCCAAAACTTGAGGGCAAGTTTTGAAACTAATCAAAACTAATTAATTCCATAACTTATGTGTTTAAAGTAGTTTTAATCCAAAAACTCTTCAAGTTCCATAACTTGAGGACAAGTTATGGAAGACTTTAAACTAATAAAAGAGCTAACTTTTTCTTTATTTTATAACTTATGGATTTAATTATGGTTACATATTTTTCTTTTAATGAAGTGACTCTTGAACCTCCATAACTTAAGGACAAGACTCTTCATCTTTTGTAACCATTGCCAACTTTTATGAGTTTTATGAGTCTTTAATGTGACTCTTCATGTAACTTGAGGACAAGTTACACAAACACATTTTATACTCAACTCTTAGATTAAAATGGATTGAAAACAACTATTTCAATTAACTTTTCTATTAATCTAAGCAACTCATAAGAACAAGATAATTCAAATCAAACTTTTTCATGTAATTAGCCTAATCACTAAACTAATTCAAAACATGAATCTATTGAAATTATCTTTGAAATTGGATTAGCATGAACATTACCACATCAAAAACAAGTTTATAAGTTCAAAAACAACTTAGGGTAATGTTCCTAGTCCATTTCTAGCCAAAAACGTCGAATATATGCTGTCTGGGGCTCCTACTCGGCGAGTGCATTAACCTACTCGGCGAGTAGGATGATTTTACTCATGGACTCGGCGAGTTCATCAGTGGACTCGGCGAGTCCAGTGCCCAGAAAGCCAGAAAATCGAGTTTTTCAGCATTTTTCAACAATTTGCATCAAGTATAAGAGAAAGCAAGCCTAGGCTCTGATACCACTGTTGGGTTTTGAGCATTCTAACACTCCTAAGTGTACATGCAACCCTAAATACCTTGGATCTATGTTTTCTCTATTATACATGCAAATAAGAACTTCCAAGGTATTATCCTAATCTAGCATACGAAAACAATGAATGTAACAAGATAGAATACATACCTCTTGATGTAGAAAGTCTTCATGAAGCTTGAGTGCCAAGTGCCCCAAGTGTGACACCTCAAATGGTTCACACAACACCAAATACACATGGATTAACTTGAGAGAATTCTACACTTCATGAAAATCGGCTAGCCCTTTCTTGAATAATACTAGTGGCCGATTTTGGTCAAGAATAAGATGCTTATATAGTTAGGGTTACACCATGTAAACCCTAATTGACATGGCCTTTCATTTCCATGATCCATGGGTACAAATACAGCATGGAGCATCCATGGACCATCCTATGGGTTTTAGCCCAACTTGATTATCCATGGAGCATTAGCCCACTATACAAGTATGGATGATTTACACAATCAACCCATATATTTAATTATTCTTCTTTTGATCACTCAATTAATCCTAGATTAATTCTTGATCAATACTAATTAAATAATCTTATTATTCTTATTATTAATATACTAGAACTTATAATATATTAATAACCATAAGTGTCTTATTTCTCTCATTATAGTCTATCCAAGTGCATGATGCCATGCAACCCAAATGGACCATGCCGGGTCGGGTCAAGTCTTACCAAATATAGTTATGGACTTAGACATTAATCCAACACTAAGAACCATTCCTTCGTCCTCCGAAGGTACTTAAGGATGTTTTTCACCGCAATCCAATGTGCTTTGCCAGGATTCCCTTGATATCTGCTAACCATGCTCAAAGCGAAGGCTACATCAGGGCGAGTACAAGTCATAGCGTACATGATTGAGCCAACTGCGGAAGCGTATGGTACTCGGCTCATTTCTGCTATCTCAGCTTCGGTACTCGGACTTTGAGTCTTACTCAATTTGGCATTACTTTGTATCGGTAGTTCTCCCTTCTTTGAGTTTTCCATACTAAAACGTTTTAGTACCTTCTCTAAGTAAGTATTCTGACTAAGTCCAATTAGTCTCTTACTTCTTTCTCTTACTATCCTTATTCCCAAACTGTAAGAAGCCTCTCCGAGGTCCTTCATAGCGAAGCACTTCCCGAGCCAGGACTTAACCTCTTGCAGAGTCGGGATGTCGTTTCCTATGAGTAATATGTCATCGACATATAGAACGAGGAAGCTTACTATACTCCCACTGGCTTTGACATATACACAAGATTCGTCTTCGCTTCGTACAAATCCAAACTCTTTGACTTTCTCATCGAAGCAAAGATTCCATCTGCGAGACGCTTGCTTAAGTCCATAAATGGACTTCTCAAGCTTACACACTCTATCCGGATGCTTCGGATCCACAAACCCCTCTGGCTGAGCCATGTAAACATCCTCAGCCAACTTTCCGTTAAGGAAAGAGGTCTTGACATCCATTTGCCAAATCTCATAATCATGAAATGCGGCAATTGCTAGCATCACTCTAATAGATTTAATCTTCGCAACTGGTGAGAAGGTCTCATCATAGTCAACTCCGGGAGTTTGAGTAAAGCCCTTCGCGACCAATCACGCTTTATATATGTGTACGTTCCCATCCATGTCGGTCTTCTTCTTGAAGATCCATTTGCACCCAACGGTCTTACGTCCGGGCACGTAATCAACCAAATTCCAAACTTGGTTATCATACATGGATTGGATCTCGCTATCCATTGCCTCTTTTCACTTTACAGACTCCGGGCCTGCCATGGCTTCCTTATAGCTATTAGGTTCATCAAGGTTTACTAGTGTACCATCACTAATATACGTGTCCCCTTCGGTAGTAATATGAAAGCCATAAAACTGGGGATGAAATCTAACTCTATCGGAACGTCTAAGAGGTAAGGATTCGTCAATCGGTTCAACCGGAGTTTCCTCCTCGGGTTGAATGCCAGCGGTAGAGGTTCCTTCATCTATCGACTCTTGAATTTCTTCAAGTTCGATTTGCCTCCCACGAAGACAACATTGTCCTTCGGTCTATAGAAGAGATATCCAAAGGATGTCTGCGGGTAGCCGATGAAAATACATCGCTCATTTCGAGGTTCAAGCTTGTCGTGAGTATCTCGTCTTACGAAAGCCTCGCAACCCCAAACCTTGATATGTGCCAACGAGGGAGCTTTCCCTGTCCACATCTCGTGAGGTGTTTTGGCAACCTTCTTAGTAGGGACTCGGTTAAGGATATGGGCGGCAGTCTCTAAGGCATACCCCCAAAAAGAGATTGGTAGTGAAGCACGACTCATCATAGAGCGAACCATATCCAATAAGGTTCGATTACGCCTTTCTGCCACACCATTTAACTGCGGTGTCCTAGGAGGCGTCAATTGTGAAACTATTCCACACTCCTTGAGATAATCGTGGAATTCAAGACTTAGGTACTCTCCTCCTCGATCAGATCGAAGCATCTTGATTTTCCTGCCCAATTGATTCTCCACTTCACTCTTGAACTCTTTGAACTTTTCAAAGGTGTCTGACTTTTGCTTGATTAAGTAGATATACCCATATCTACTATAGTCATCGGTAAAAGTCACATAGAAGCGGTTCCCATCCTTCGTGGTTGATCTAAATGGTCCACATACATCGGTATGTATTAGGTCCAATAGACCCTCACCCCTTTCACATGTACTCGTGAAGGGTGACTTAGTCATCTTTCAAAGTAAACAAGACTCGCATGTGTCATCTTGCCTAAGGTCGAATGACTCCAACACTCCATCCTTTTGGAGTTGGGCTATGCGTTTCTTGTTGACATGTCCAAGACGACAATGCCACAAGGATGCTTTATCCATACTAGTGGAAGAATCAATATTCAAAACACCATTTCCAAAGTTATCAACAATCATAACGGTTTCATATATTCCATTACATGGTATAGCTTCAAAGTAAAAGACACCATTTAGATAAGCCAAAATAGAACCATTCTCATTATTAAAAGAAAATCTAAATCCTTGTCTATATAAACCATGAAATGAAATGATGTTTCTAGCCATTTCTGGCGAATAGCAACAATTGTTCAAATCTAAAACCAAACTATTCCTAAGCACTAAAGAATACACTCCAATCTTGGTCACAGGCGACGATCTTCTGTTCCCCATGATTAGATTGATCCTTCCTTGCTCCACATCCCTACTTCTTCTTAGTCCCTGCACATTAGAACAAATGTGATAACCACAACCGGTATCAAGAACCCAAGAAATAGCATGATTAGAATCGTTAGATTTGATTGTGTATATACCTGCGAAATATGGCTTGATCTTTCCTTCTTTGATTGCTTGCAGGTAATCCGGACAGCTTCTCTTCCAATGTCCTATCTTGTGGCAGTGGTGACATTCTGCCTCCTTCGGGTTAGAGCAAGGCTTAGCGGGATCAACTTTGGTCCCACTAGAAGAGGCACCATCTCGGGCTTTCACCTTGCGATAGTTCTTCGATGAAGCTTTCCTCTTCTTTCGCTTTCCTTGACCAATAGCCAAGACAGGAGTAGCGGACGGATTGGGAGTAGGTGCAACAGACTTGTCCTTGAAGTTGCTCTCAGCGACCCTCAAGAGACCTTGGAGTTTGCTTATGGTGACCTCTTCTTTGTTCATGTGGTAGGTCATCCTAAATTGGTTGTACATCGGAGGCAAAGAGTGAAGCACCATGTCGATCGCCAAGTCCTCACCGAAGTCAACATTTAACTTGCGAAGGCGGTCGACATACCTTTGCATCTTTTGCAGGTGCACGGTAAGAGATTCTCCATGACCCATATTTGTGGAAATCATGTTGGTGAAAATCTCATAACGCTCTTGTCTCGCGTTTTGATGGTATCTCTCCAATAAGTCTTGGTGCATCTCGTACGGGTACATGTCCTCGTAGGACTTTTGGAATTCGGAGTTCATGGTGGCGATCATGATGCAATGTAGCTTCGTTGCATCTCGCTCATGAGTTTCAAAGGCGGTGATTTCGGCGGGAGTAGCAACTTCGGGGTTGATTTTCTCGAGCTTCTCATCAAGGACATACTCCTTGTCCTCATAGCGAGCAATGGTGCGAATGTATCTTATCCATTCGCTAGAGTTCGTTCCATCGAAGGTGACCTTTTGGCAAAGGCTCATCAACGTGAAAGAACTAGCAGCAACGTTGTTTGCGTTTGACATCTACAATTAGAAAAAGGACAAAGATAGATTAGAATAAGAATCCCTAATTATCACCCAATAAGAAAACTTAGGGCTAGGATCCAACAATAACATTTACATACTAGAAAAGGGATGCTGTAATCTAACATGCAAATAAATTGAAGGTAAGTGAATGACGATTCACTAATTCTCCATCACAAAACTTAAACTATTAATCCTAATTGTTTTTGAGAATTCCTAGGTTCGGATGAGATTCATTGAAACTATTCAATGGCATGTTTAAATCTCGATATGCCCCTCTCGTTTGTGACTGGGATGCCGAGGATCACAAAGCGGGTGTGAATTACCATGCAAATTCACATGGTGCCTTCATTGTAACGATCACCTATTCGATGTGCCGGTAAACCACACACGCTCCATCGAACTATGATAAACAATGAATCACCCTTTGCCACCTTCGCTTAGAACCAATTAGTGTGCCAGTAAACCACACACGCTCCACTAACATCTTAGCAAGGTGCAAAGTGTAATTTCATGGGATTGCATCAATTCACTTTTCCTAAAGTAACTAGGATTGGGAAATTTTAAAAATATGTGTAGTTACTTTGTATTTCTTATTATACTTTTAATGAGAGGATGAGGTTGCCCTATCCTACCCTTTCGGCTAACGACCCTCCACCAATCAAGCAAGCGGTGGGTGTGAGTGTACACCCATTAAGCGCCATTTTATAGGCCGCAACCTTATACCCACCTTATAGATCGGCTTCGTCAATGAGGCCTACTAACGGTAAGACTAGCATTTAGTTATACATATATATTATTCTAGTAATATCATATTAGTATAGGGTTGTATTTTAAAACTTTTAAAATCTAGGGTTTGAAATTTAAGTTGTCTAAATTAAAACTTTTAATCACAAATATAAATTTCAAAACTTGAGGGTAGGTTTTAAACATTTAAAACATGGAGGATCAAATAACAGATAATTCCAATTAACAATTAATATCCTAATTATCTATATTTGATTTTATTCAAGATAATTACCAAAAATAATTAAAATAAATAATTAATTATCATATAAGGAAATTAAATATTTTATTAGTTGATAAATACCTTTAACTAGATCAAGATAATAGTCATATATATCAAAAAATCGGATTTAGATTGATCTATTATGATTAAGGTAAGTTTCCATAAGATAATTATGAAAAAATCCCGAATCTGGCCATTCCTGACGCCTGGACTCGCCGAGTGCACAAGGGGACTCACCGAGTCAGGCCTACTCGCCGAGTCCACCTTGGGACTCGCCGAGTCAATGACTCAGAAACCTTAAAAAACGAATTTTGCAGGTTTGTTTCAGTTAATCAAGCAACAATTTAAAGAAAACCAAACTAGGCTCTGATACCACTGATGGGTTTTAGCCATAAGAACTTTCCTATGTGCGTATGCAAAACCCTAATGCTTGGATCTAGGCTTTCTAATAAACATGCTTTGAATCCAAGTCTTCTAATGACTAATTAGGTTAAATAACAACATTGAAACAGATCTAGAATCATACCTTTGAGTTCCTTGTTGATCTTGAGGTCTTGGAGCTTCTAGAGTCACAAATGTCACTCCTTTAATGGCTTACAAACACCAATAGCAAGAAGAATGATTTAGGAGAGAGGAGAGGGAAGGAATTCGGCCAGGGTTCTCTTACTTTATGAGATGTATCGAATTCCCTATGCCATGGGGTCTATTTATACTTGTAGACTCCTTTAGGGTTACAACCTAAACTCTAATTGGATAATCTTCTCTTAAGGCTATCCAAATCCATTCCATAGATAAGCCTTTGGACGATTTTGGCTATCCTAACACTCTTAGAATTCGTCCAAAGCATATCCCAATGGATTTACAGTCTAAAGCTTAACTATCAAACAATTGACAGTTTATACCCCTTTATTTAATTAATCTCTTTAAGTGACCAAATTAATTCTAATTAATTCTATGACTTATATTAATCAAATAACAAATATATTATTCATTATATTATTCTCATAATATATTAATAATATTTAGTCTCTCTTAATAAATCATCCTATCAAGTTGCTATGGTGAAGGCAACCCAAAAGGACCATGCACAACCGGCTCAAACACTTGACTAATATAGTTGCAGCCTTAGACACTATTCCAACAATAATCACATTCTAGCATGTAGCACTTCTAGATACAAGCTTCTTACCTTAACTGCGATTACGTTGTTTCTATTGGCTGCTTCGATTATCTTATACTTCAATCTTTTGGTTTAAGTCGGATGCTACATAGAACTTGGTTCTCTAAACCATGAACAATACTTGTCCTAACCGGAATCGATTTGATATGACTACTAGGGTCGGAATAAAAATCATCTTCTTAGTTATTACCGAAACGATGGTAACGCCAGACATGAATAAAATGGAATCAATTACTAGAGCCTTGGTAACCTTGTGACTTTCCCTGATCCAAGTGTGACTCATGTGCTTCTGGTAGTATAGGCCTCTACAACCTTTCACACCTGCTCATACTCGTCCCAAGTATTGTCTCATAGTTCTCCAAGTCACCACACAAGAAAAATCATATAGCAACTTAATACATCAGATAACATAATCAAGGTTTATATTATTTCATGAAATGATTACATAGATATTCAAGTTCACACTACACTAGGCCTCTTAAATTAGGCTACACCACATGATACCATCTATATGGCTACTTTATATCTCGCTCTTAGGATATATAGATCCTTACCCCTGATCCCTCGCATCACCACCTGCTTCATCAAGGATCATTTAGGAATCAAGGGCTCACCTAATCCATGCCGATGATGACTTTGTTCCCACGCAACAGAATGGGAACCAAGTCCACAAGGTAACGCTCATAATATAACCTTAAAACGCAATATCTGAAAACCTCCGATGCACGTACAGTTCAGTCCTCAGCAATCTCGACCTTCAGAGGACAATCGAACGTCCTCGAAGATTTAGTAAACCTCTTGCTAAGTGCAAGGCAGACAAATGATTGGGTAGCCCCGGAATCGAATAACACCTGAACTGGGATACCGTTAACATGGAATGATCCTAAACAACACATAAACATAGCACATAAATATCGTAAACATCATATACAAGAGTTAGGGAGAAGAAAACATATCGGTCACTACATCCGGTGTGGCACGCGCCTCCTCGGTGGTCAGCTGGAAGGCTCGGCTCCTCACCACTAGAGCATTTGTCTTGCCCTGTCGGCCATCCGTGATCCACAGGGTCGCTGGAGCTAGCGCCGCCACTGGCGCTCCTAATGTCAACTTCGAAAAATTGACCTTTTTCTGGCCCTTCTGATTACAATGGAAGCAAATCATGTCTGACGTTTGAAGGGTGGGGGTAAGGGCAATACAATCCCTACCAAAATGCCCAAGATTGCCGCACTTATTGTTGGATTAGTGTCTAAGTCGATAACTATATTTGGTTTGTACTTGACCCGACTCGGCATGGTCCATTTGGGTTGCATGACATTATGCATTTAGATAGACTAAAATGAGAGAAATAACACTTAAGGTTTATTAGTATATTATAAGTTCTAATATATTAATAAGATTATTTAATTAGTATTGATCAAGAATTAATCTAGAATTAATTAAGTGATCAAAAAAAGACTAATTAAATATATGGGATGATTGTGTAAATCATCCATACTTTTATAGTGGGCTAAGACTCCATGGATTATCAAGTTGGGCTAAAACCCATAGGATGATCCATGGATGCTCCATGGTGCATTTGAACCCATGGATCCAAGGCAATGGAAAGCCATGACAATTAGGGTTTACCCTAATTGTGACACTATATAAAGATCATATTCTTGGGAAAAATCGACCACTATGTATGATAGAAAGGGCTAGCCGACAGTGGTATCAGAGCCTAGGCTTGTTTTGAATTATACTTGATGCAAAGTGCTGAAAAATGCTGAAAACAATCGATTTTTGGGCTTTCTGGGCACTGGACTCGCGTAGTCCATGAAGAAACCATCATACTCGTCGAGCAGGTTCATACACTCGACGAGTAGGAGCCCCAGACAACATATTTTCGAGTTTTTTGGATAGAATTGGACTAAGAACATTACCCTAAGTTGTTTTTCAACTTATAAACCTATTTTTGATGTGGTAATGTTCATGCTAATCCAATTTCAAAGATAATTGTCAATAGATTCATGTTTTGTATTAGTTTAAGGTTTAGACTAATTACATGAAAAAGTTTGATTTGAATTATCTTGTTCTTATGAGTTACTTAGATTAATACGAAAGTTATATGAAATTATTGTTTTTAATCCAAATTAATCTAAGAGTTGATTCTAAAAATGTGTTTTTGTAACTTGTCCTCAAGTTATATGAAAAGTCACATTTAAGTTTCATAAAACTCATAAAGTCTTCCATAAGTAATGAATAAAGAAAAGTTACACTCTTTTAATAGTTTAAAGTCTTCCATAGCTTGTCCTCAAGTTATGGAACTTGAAGAGTTTTTGGTTTAAAACTACTTTAAACACATAAGTTATGGAAATTGAATAGTTTCAAAACTTGCCCTCAAGTTTTGGAATTTGTAAAGTTTTCCCATGAATACTTTAATTCCAAGTTAAGCCCTTAGAATTTTAAAAGTTAAAAAGTCAACCCTTATACTTTATACTATTATAAGCTAATATATATATATATATATGTATGTATATATATATATATGTATGTATAAGAGCAAGTCGTCTTACCATTAGTAGGCCTTATTCATGAAGACGGTCTATAAGGGGGGGTATAAGGTTATTGCCTATAAAATGAGAGTTTAATGGGTGTCCACTCTCACCCACCGCTTCCTTGAACGGTGGAGGGTCGTTAGCCGAACGGGTAGGACAAGGACTATAATTCTCCCTTTATTAAAAGTCTTAATTATAAATACTAAGTAACTAAACATTTATAAATTCCCAATCTTAGTTACTTAGGAAAATGTGAATAAGGTGCTAATCTATGAAATTACATTTTACACTTTGCTTAAGTCGGTTAGTGGAGCGTGTGTGGTTAACCGGCACACTAGCTTGATTTAGCAAGGTAGGCAAAGGGTAACTGAATATTTATCATAGCATCGGTGGAGCGTGTGTGGTTAATCGACACATCGATTGAGGGGTAAATATTAAGGGTACCAAGTAATTTTCATGGTTACTTCACACCTTGTTTTGTGATCCTCGACATCCCAGTCACAAAACCTAAAGGGCACACTCGATATTGAAACATGCCATTAAACAGTTCAATGAATCTCAAAAGATCTAGAAGTTTCAAATTCAAGTAAAACCTAATTAAATTATTTCATTTTCATGGTGGAAATTGGTGAATCGTCATTCACCCACCTTCAAATATTCTATAGCTTGGATTACGACATCCCTCTTCCAAGTTATAAAATATTGTGTTGGGTCCTAGCCTTAATATTTCATATTGGGTGTTGTATTAAGGACTTGAAATCAACTATCTTGAATATCTCCCGAAAGATGTCTAGTTCAGACGTCTATGATCTTCCCAAATTTCTTGGAACTTCACTTCCTCCTCCTCCTCCAATTATTCTCCCTAACCCACAAGTTCAAGGTACCTCAAGCCCTATTAGCAAGCAAGGTCTATGTGTGATCACATCTTGGAGATGAAGTCACATATTGACAAGCCAGGAGAGTTGGGTGTCAAAGTCTTAAGAAAGTTGGATGTTTAATCACTTTCTAAGTCACATAGTGAGTTCCTTTGGGACTACTATGAAATAGACTATGACATGACCCTTAATGATCTTATCTATTTGCTTGGTACTCTGAATCAGCAATGATTTGGAGCTTTGGTAAAGTAAATTTGATTAGTAGATCAACTTCCCAATCTACCATGGACATTTACAATGGTAACATTGGATATCTTGAAAAGCCTTCTCTTCCCAAGCAAAGGGATTGACCATAGTCAACTAGGTTGACCAAATGGTAAAGAGAAAGGCAAGTCTGAGATAGTCCAGTGCACCATTCCCAAAGATTCCATATGTTTTGCCAAAGGAAGGGGCATTGATTACGAAGCTGCCTATTTACCTGAAAGATTATAAGGTTGATCAAGTCAATAAGTTTGACTCTATCACAATTCATCCTCTAAGTGCATTATGATAGCTAAAAAGAGGAGCTATGAATTGTTGAAGTGGTCAAATCATGAAGATGATTCATAGCTCGTTCTGAAAACAAGTCTTAGAGTCATACTCCAAGATTGTAATTTGAGTGACATATCTTAACGGAAGGTTTCTTAACACTAGTCAAATGTAAGAGTAAAAGTATCCTACTCTTGTACATTTGAAATTGGTAAGTTATGATGTTTTGGATAAAACAAAGACCAACTAAGACCAATTGTGTGAAGTGTCTGTCTTGATAAAGAATCCAAACTATCTCTTGAATATTTGGCGACTGAGTCTTATGTGTCAAGAGGATAGTGGGAGTCTTAAAGATCCTGAAAGGATAATCAAGAAAAAAAAACCTGTACTTTAACACTATCACACGACGTGAGGGTTATAACCTATCGTGTTGACATATTTCTATTTTTGTGCCCATTCCAGTTAAAGTTGGCCTTGCGGATGAGTTCTTAGAGTTCTCAATTGGTTGCATAACAACTTGGAAGCAATGGCAGGCCCTTGAGCTGCTAGGTGGCAAGAAATTAAGATTGAGTTCAGTCCATTTGTGTTTGGATTTGCCATTATCCTTATCTTGTGATTATGGCTTTGACAAATCCACATGGATAAGAACACATACACCATAAAATCTAAGGGTCATAAGGTTTCTCTCCGATTCAAGAAAAATGATGGTGAGGAAACACTTCCACCAAGTAGATTTGAAGCAGATAGCAAAGATCCAAACAATTGAGACTATGATTATGGCATCCCTTTTCAAAGTTCTAAAATTGTTTAGACACACCTGTGAGCTATCTAAGATAAGGTGTATGAGTTTGATAAAGTCTTATTAAAGCATCTTGTATCAAAAGTCTAGACTTTGGTAAGAAAGTCAATAAAGTATTGATTTCTAGAAGTCCAGCTGATTTCTGAGTCCATGTCAAAACTAGTGGGAGCATGATAATTATGAAAAATGTTGCAAATTAGCAATGTTAATTATAGAAGAACAAAAGTTAAATTGGTAAAAGTTGTTTTGCTATAATTAAGGGAGAGCAAATTATACTTCGTTTCAAGTCTAAAAGCTTAGTTTGAGGTTTTAATCAAATTTAGTCAAGGATATATATATATATATATATATATATATATATATATATATATATATATATATATATATATGAATTTTTGTGTTGGAATGGCTCAACATAAGGAAATTCTATATATGGGTACATTATTTGCGTTCTAAAATTCGATTATGATTACGACATCCCTTTTCATAATCTGAATTATGAGAACTTGGAAAATAGAAATATTGTAGCAAAAGATTGGTCTAGAATCATGTCTTTATGTGAGACATCATGAATCGTGTCCCATATGCTTCAAATATAGAATCGATTACATGTGCTATAATATTCATCCTTTCTAAAATTTTCCAAATGCCTGGGGCATTAAGTAGGGGAAAGGTCTAGAATTACAATGAATTTTTTATATAAATATGAAAGTTCAATACATATCGATTGAAGGCAAACGGGCAACAAGGTCTAGAATTGGATGTGACTAAAAAGATTAAGCAATTGTCGAGGACAATCTAAGGTTTACTAAAGATTGGTTGCTCAGGGACAATTAGAAGTATAATATTAATCTTTAGAAGGACCATATTGACATATTCTGAAAAGAGGCAACTCTTGTTCAGAAGTGATAGTCAAAATGGGAATATGGGAAGGTCCGAAGGTGGAAGTTGTTCAATAAATATGTGTAATATTAGGAAACTTAATGCAAGAAGGATGTTTCCAAGGAGTTGATCTCCTTTGGAATCATCTGTAATGTTTGTTGTCAAGTCTTTGTGACTTTGTGCATAATCATTACAAGAGGACCAATGCATATAAGTTTAGGATCTAACAGATTTAGGTAAATGGCAGAAATTTGGAATTCTTGCATTTGAAGTAAGGATTCGGGAGTGTGAAAAGAGAATCAATAAAACTATGTTCAATCGATCTATTTCACAAAGTAAGGATCATAGAGAAACATAGAGTGCATACTCGGTGTATGGCAAACCTATTGTTTAGAAGAACATAGTGTACATGCTTGGAGCATGCGACAACTATTGTTTTAATTCAAGTATAAAGTTGATAGTTTGAGACAGTATGCAATGAATGATGGGTAATCAATATTGTGATAAATAAAAGATGTTTTATTTATATTCATAAGTTCTGAGACGATATTGGATTCGATTATTCTTGTGTTTCACTTTGCATGTTTTGACTTCCAGAATAACTAGGTCGTTCTTTCTGAACGACTAAAGTTATTCAAACCATCCATAGGCGGTCATATGTTGGAAGTGGATATGAATCAAGACTGTCATGGGTTGGCTTGTAGAGGTCTAAGTTGTTGGACAAAGTGGTGCTACAACACTCATGAGTGCTCATAAGTTCTGAGTATTGGATTCAACCAACGCTCATTGGAATCACTTCATGGATTCTATCACGAGTGATCATGAGACGATAATATCTTATATTCTTCAAACCTAGAGATATGAGTTCTTACTATGAGTTGGTTATACATTGATTGCACAAAACCGCATTGATAACTCGATGTTCTAAAATGTGCCTTTGTGTATGATTCAACAAGTAGTAGAACAAGCCATATGATTCAAAGTTTATCCATTCCTTTTACCCTCAGGATAAAAGTGATATCTGTGCGCCCCTCGATGATTTAATAATTACACATGTGAGTGCTTGGCCAAGCCTGGACTAATGTGATTTGTTCAATTAGTCAGGCATCATGAATCAGAAATCGAGAAACAACAAATAGACAGAGAGAATGATTTATAATCCATGTCTCAGTCCATATGATATCTAGAATGGAGGAATATATGATCCCTTATCTAATGGATAAGTCATTGACAAAGGTTAGAGTTCATCGGCAAGGTCAGAGTTCGACATCAGCTTTTGAGAGCTACGATTGCCAGTTGGTTCTTGAAGTCATACACAATAATAGTTTTAGACTTATCCAAGTGGGAGACTCTTGGATTAGTGTCTAAGTCCATAACTATATTTGGTATGTACTGGATCCGACTCGGCATGGTCCATTTGGGTTGCATGGCATCATGCATTTAGATAGACTAAAATGAGAGAAATAACACTTAAGGTTTATTAAAATATTATAAGTTCTAATATATTAATAAGATTATTTAATTAGTATTGATCAAGAATTAATCTAGAATTAATTAAGTGATCAAAAGAAGACTAATTAAATATATGGGACGATTGTGTAAATCATCCATACTTTTATAGTGGGGTAAAACTCCATGGATTATCAACTTGGGCTAAAACCCATAGGATGCTCCATGGTGTATTTTAACCCATGGATCCAAGGAAATGGAAAGCCATGGCAATTAGGGTTTACCCTAATGGTGACGCAATATAAAGATCATATTCTTGGGAAAAATCGGCTAATATGTATGATAGAAAGGGCTAGTCGATTTTATGAAGTGTTCCATTTCTCTCAAGTCATTCCATGTGCATTTGGTGTTGTGTGAACCATTTAAGGTGTCACACTTGGGGCACTAGGCTCTCGAGCATCATGGAGTCAAGCTACATCAAAGAGGTATGTATTCTAACAAGTTATATTCATATGAATCATGGTTTTGATATGCTAGTTAGGATACTACCTTGGATATTCATATTTGTATGTATAATAGAGAAAACATAGATCCAAGGTATTTAGGATTGCATGTACACTTAGGAGTGTTAGAATGCTCAAAACCCAACACTTGTAGCAACCCGATGATGCCAGTCTACAAACTCCCTCATGAGTCTTGTCGCATTTCCCATAGCGGCTCCGACCCTGTGGCCCTTCGACCTAGTGATGGATCCCTGGATCTCTGTAGATAGCCGATGAAAATATACCTCTCACTTCGAGGTTCGAGCTTACTGTGAGACTCACGCCTCACAAAAGCCTCACAACCCCAAATCTTGATGGTCTAGATTGGGAACTTTTCCGGTCCACATCTCATGAGGTGTTTTGGCAACTTTCTTTATAGGGACTATATTTAGAATATGGGCAGCAGTCTCTAAGGAATACCCCCAAAATGAGATTGGTTGTGAAGATCTAATCATCATGGAATGAACCATATCCAACAAGGTTCGATTGCGCCTATCAGCCACACCATTTAGCTATGGTGTCCTGGGAGGTATCAATTGTGAGATAATCCAACATTCCTTAAGATAGTCAAGGAACTCTGTACTAAGATACTCACCCCCTCGATCAGATCGTAGCATCTTAATGTTCCTGCCCAACTGATTCTTCACTTCCTGCTTGAACTCTTTGAATCTTTCAAAGGTCTCTGACTTATGCTTGATTAAGTAGACATATCCATATCTATTAAAATCATCAATAAAATTCACATAGAAGCAGTTAGCATCTCTTGTGGCGGTTCTGAAGGGTCCACACACATCCGTGTGTATGAGGTCCAAAAAACCCTTACCCCCAGCGGAAGAATCAATACACAATACATTATTTCCTAGGTTATCAACAACCAACATAATTTCATATACACCATCGCAAGGTAATGCTTTAAAATAAAATAACATTATTAAAGAAACCATTAATACCACCACTATCATTATCAAATGAAAAGGCAAAACCTTGTTTGTACAAACCATGAAAGGAAATAATATTTCTCGTCATTTCAGACGGGTAACAACATTTATTCAAATCTAATACTAATCCGATACTTAGAAACAAGGAATAAACTCTAATACTGGTGACATGTGAAGCTTTCCTATTCCCCATGATCAAGTTTATCTTCCCATGTTGCACATTCTCACTTCTTCTTAGTCCCTGCAAATCAGTACGTATGTGAATACCACACCCTGTATCAAGGACCCAAGAACTAGAATGGGGTGAATTATTAGAAAATATAGTGTATGTACCTGCATGGTTGGGTTTTACTTTCCCATCCTTCACATCTTGCTGGTACTTTGGACAGTTTCGCTACCAATGCGACTTTTCATTGCAATAGAAGCATTCTGCCTCTTTAGGGTTAGTAGAAGGAGTGACGAAACCTTTCTTGGTTCCACTTGAAGAGGAGCCATCAAGGGTCTTCCCCTTGGCGCCCTTCGAAGGGCTCTTCCTCTTCTTTCAGTGGTAACAACCGACTTACCTTTAAGACCACTTTCCGCGGTCTTCAAAAGTCCTTGAAGTTTGCTGAGTGTAACTTCCTCCTTGTTCATATGGTATGTCATACGGAATTGATCATAACATGAAGGTAAGGAGTGGAAAATGATTTCTATTGCCAACTCCTCGGGGAAGTTCACATTAAGCTTCAACAAACGGTCCACATACCTTTGCATTTTTGTATGTGGCCCGTGATGGGTTCACCATCCTTCATCCGGGTTGTTATCACGGAGGAGATGATTTCATATCGCTCTTGACGAGCACTCTGATGGTAGCGGTCCATCAAATCCTGGTGCATCTCCAAAGGATAGTAGTCCTCATAGTACTTTTGAAACTTGGCTGTCATAGTGGCCAACATGATACATTCCACCTTGGTGGCATCTCTTTCATGTGCCTAATATTCAACTATCTCCTCAGGAGTAGTAGACGGCTCAAGTTCCTTAAGCTCCTTTTCGAGGACATACTCTTTGTTGTCATACCGAGTGACCATCCTAATGTTTCTAATCCAATCCATAAAGTTGGATCCATCAAAGATGACTCCTCCACAAAGGTTCATGAGAGAGAAGGAGCCGGTAGGGTTTAAGCCAGAAGCAACATTGTTGGAAGACATCTGAAAAAGAAGAAAAACAAGTTTAGATTAGATATAAAGATAGTCCTTAATAAAACACCCAAATGTATAATATTAAGGCTAGGACCCAACACAATATTTTATAACTTAGAAGAGGGATGTCGTAATCCAAGTTATAAAATATTTGAAGGTAGGTGAATGACGATTCACCAACTTCCACCATGAAAAATGAAATAATCTATCAGGTTTTAATTGGTTTTGAAACTCCTAGATTCTTTGAGATTCATTGAACTTTTTAATGACATGTTTTAATCTCGAGTGTGCCCTTCAGGTTTTTTTATTGGGATGTCGAGGATGACAAAAAAAGGTGTGAAGTAACCATGCAAATTACTTGGTACCCTTAATATTTACCCCTCAATCGATGTGCCGATTAACCACACACGCTCCACCGATACTATGAAAAACATTAAGTTACCCTTTGCCTACCTTGTTAAGTCCAGGTTAGTGTGCCGATTAACCACACACGCTCCACTAACGACTTAATCGAAGTGCAAAGTGTAATTTCATGGGTTAGCACCTTATTCACATTTTCCTAAAGTAACTAAGATTGGGAATTTATAAAAACATTTAGTCACTTTATATTCATCATAATTTTAATGAAGATTTAAAGTCCTTGTCTTACCCGTTCGGCTAACGACCCTCCACCGATCAAGGAAGCAGTGGGTAAGAGTGGACACCCATTAAGCTGCCATTTTATAGGCAGCAACCTTTTACCCCCCTTATAGACCGACTTCATCAATGAGGCCTACTAACGGTAAATCGACTTTTTCTTATACATATATAATTATTATTAAACTTCAAATATTATAAAGTATAAGGGTTGAATTTGAACTTTTAGAATTCTAGAGGTTGGAACTAAAGTTTTTAAAGTGACTTTACATGTTCCGAAACTTGAGGGAAAGTTTTGTAACTTTCAAAACTTTTCATCTTTCATAACTTATGAGTTAATTTTTCAATAAAATGAGAGACTTTTCATTTTATGTAGCCTATGTGTTTCTTTAATGGACTTTAAAAGAGAGACTTTTGGTAATCCATAACTTGAGGACAAATTATGGATTCCATTAAACACATAATTGATCAAGAATTAATCATTAACCAATTTAGCAAGTAATTCCTATGATCTAACAATAACTTATAAGAACATGAATATCATATCAAAATTTCAAGAATCATATGAACACATATAAAACATGAAATTTTGATATTAGCCATTGTAAATGGATTAGAATAACCATTACACCATCTAAAACAAGTTTTAAAACAAAAAAAACAGTTTACCGTAATGCTTCTAGTCCATTTCAAGTAGCAAAAGTCAAAAAACTATATTCTGGGGCTCCTACTCGTCGAGTGCACGAACCTACTCGATGAGTATGATGAATTTAGTCATGGACTCGGCGAGTTCATGCTGCAGAGTGTTGAAAAACTGAGTTTTTTTCACAATTTTGCATCAAGTATCAAACAAACAAGCCTAGGCTCTGATACCACTGTAGGGTTATGAGCATTCTAACACTCCTATGGTGTACATGCAACCCTAGAAACCTTGGATCTACGTTTAATCTATGATACATGCAATTTTTTTTTCCAAGGTTCATAACCTATCTAGCATACACGGGGAACTTGTAAACATAAAAGCTAGTAAGAAATACATAGCTTTTGTTGCTTGGATTCCTTGAGAACCTTGTGAGCCTAGCACCTCAAGTGTGATGCCTCAAATGTCTCACACAACACCAAATACACTTGGAATAACCTTGAGAGAAATCGAACACCTCTAAAATCGGATATGCCCTCTTGTTCTCACTAGTGTTCGATTTTGGTTGCTCACATATTCCTTTTATAGTGTGTCATAAGTAGGGTTACACCATGTAAACCCTAACTTGACATGGCTCTTCATTTCCATGATCCATGGGTTCAAAAACACCCTGGAGCACCCATGGAGCATCCTATGGGTTTTAGCCCAACTTGATAATCCATGGAGCATTAGCCCACTATACAAGTATGGGTGATTTACACAATGAACCCATATATTTAATTAGTCTTCTTTTGATCACTTAATTAATTCCAAACTAATTCTTGATCAATACTAATTAAATAATATTATTAATATATTAGAGCTTATAATATATTAATAAACATTAAGTGTTATTTCTCTCATTTTTGTCCATCCAAATGCATGATGCATGCAACCCTAATGGACCATGCTAATCGGGTCAAGTACATTACAAAAATAGTTATGAACTTAGACACCTAATCCAACACATACTACCTTCCACATCTATTTGTATTTTCCTCAAGGATTGCCTTGACTTCACCAAGTCCCTTCTAATACTACTACTCCCTACACTAGTCTCATCCTGCTCTTACCCTAGGGTAACTCTCTTACCGACTCTCCGCCATCAGTTGCATAAGAAATCCCTGCTACCTTTACCGAACTAGCTCGTGAATACCATTACATATCACTAAGACCAGATAATTCTAAGAATGAATAGCCCTACCCTACAACGGTTGGACTCAAACAAGAGCTGCAAAATAGGGCTAGACCTAAACTTCTGAAATTATTTATTCCTCGCAATATGTAACTCAACGTATTCGTTTACTGGTTATTTAAAGATAACTAGAGCTCCTAAAATCACAAAGCAAGCAACATTTGAGCATTGAGTAACAACACCAATCATATCCTATGCAGACCATCTTATCACTGATTAATCATTTCTAGCATGATATTTAATAAGCACATATAGCAGGCACATAAGGCATCTTCCTAGATCCTTAGCCCTAATCTAGCATGAGGTTGTCCTACACATATATTAGGCATATAAGGCATCCTTCCTAGATCCTCAACCCTAATCTAGCATGCAGTTCTCATAATCATATCATATCATAACATAACATGTATAGGTATCTTGGGGAAAACTTACTTGAGCTCGGCTGATTGCACGCATCACACACACCTTGTTCTTTCTCAAAAACTCTTTATTTTAAATTAAAAAAAACTATTTTCTTGTAAAAATCTTTCACACCCTCGATTTGAGTCCAGAAACCCCCGAAGGTCTGTCTGAATCCATCAAACCAAGGCTTTGATACCAACTTGTAACATCCCAAAACGCAAGACCAAAAAATTCTTTTTTAATATAGCGATTCATATAACAATTTCTAAGAAAACATCATTAAGTGATTTATTTCTTAAAACCACAGATCAAGTGTCTCAAAACCATATCATAGTAATGTCAGAGTAAAAATCCCAAGAATCTCATATGCGGAAATCATGTGTGTTATGCGTTGCAACCGTGCTGGCTCCTTTCCCATCGAAGAAGAAGGACCTGAAACATAAACCGAAAACTGTAAGCACAAATCTTAGTGAGTTCCCCCATCACACCACATACCATATAACATACATACTGTCTATCATATCCAGGTAGTGATCTACCCCTTCGGTCTCTTTCAACCAAGAACTGCCTAACATATCAGGGTACTGGCCTACGCCTTTAGTCCTATCGACCGCTACCTAGCCTAGCATATAAGGGTACTGGAATACCCCTTCAACCCTTTCGACTGGTACCTTGCCTAGCATAATGGTTGCTGGCCTACCCCTTCGGTCCTTTTGACCGGTACCGGGAACTATTTCACCCCTTACTCTACCACATAAAATCCTAGTGCATAAACCTAATATCATATATTTCCTAGCTTATCTAGGTGCTGGCATACCCTTTCGTTCCTATCGACCGGTACTGGAGTCTCCCTTACCCCTCCTACCACTTACAATCATAGCATACTAGCACATAATCATAACAGATAGCAACATACCATAAAATTATCACAAAGATAATTATCTATACTATAATTGTTACTAGTGGGTTGGCCTTGGTGCCTTAGAACCACATTTATACTGGAAGGTAACTCACCTCAATGTCGTTCTGTAACTGAACAGTTGTCAGTGCTGGGAACAACTCTCATCAAACTCCTACACATAACATCTCTTTTAATTATTCTTTTATACTTACAACCCCCTTTAAGGGTCAAATCTGGTCAATGGTCAAGTCAAAGGTCAACATCTTGGTCAAAGTCAACCTTCTGGTCCAAGTCAACATTCTGGTTGACTCGACTTGCCAAGTTAGTCCATCAACTCGTCGAGTTCCGTATGTCAGAGAATCTCGATTTCGCGATCTGACTCGTCGAGTTACCCTCTAAATCGCTGAGTTTCTACTTATGAAAGAATCGAGACTTTCCAATTGAACTCGTTGAGTCTTTCCTTGGATTCATCGAGTTCTACTTCATACAGGTCGGGACATTTGCTCATTGACTCGTCGAGTTCATCCTTGGACTCATCGAGTTCTTGACCTTTAAGTCCAAAACATGTCTAACTGGTTGTGTCACCTTCTAGACTTAACAAGTTTGCTAAGTAACAGAGAAGGTTGGGGAACCATGACCCAACTCGCCGAGTCCTAATAACGACTCATCGAGTCCCCCATAATCCAAATCTATCCAGTCAATTTCAGCTAGGCTTAATGCATCCAAAACATAGATCTGTCCTCCCGGGGTCGATTTAAAACGTAAAGTTACAAACTTTACGTTCATTCATGGGCCATTTAGCTCAAAAAGCCCTAAAAAGTGGTTCATATGATGCATGGGACTCCCATGGCCATAAAGTTGGCACCTTTATGCCATGGAGTCCCTCAAAGTGTAAAGCCCGAAAGATGGATCTACCAATGATCAAAGACAAATAACAGAAGCAAAGATGAAATAATAAGCAAATAACAAAACGAACCAAGCTTGCATACGCCTTAAAGCAATAAAACGTCAGATACAACTTGGAGAAAACACGAAGGCATCAACTACCTTTAAAGTCTGACACAACGCCCTATATATAGCCATGACTTACAACCGCACGGAGTTTACGGCCGTAAACACATAACAACCGTAAACTAGACAAAATTGGTTTTTCCTACACAATCACTACCACTAACCAGTATGCCTAGACCAAACCATTAGACATGGTCTTTCAATCTCCCCCTTGGTTTGGACTAGCTCGAGCCCATTCCTTTGTAGACAATCATCACGTCCATCTGGCCCATCGCTCCATTCCACATTCTCTTGCTTAGAATCTCCGCGACCATCGTTTTGTACACCTTGGCTCCTTCCTCGTAAATATCTTCAACAACTTTAATTTGAAAGTTGCTAAGATAATGAATATCCCATTTCCTGAATTGCAGCAAGTCTCTGCGACCGTACAAACGAATACACCGATTATTAAGTTTGATAACCGCTCCTGATGTATTTTCATCATAGACCCAGCATTCCAAAGAACTGAGAGATCCATCTTGATAGCCTTGAAGTACAAGAAACTGCTTGACTTGTTTCGTTGCAGGCCACATCACTACCTGCAACGGCTTGTCAGTAGACGGTTCCAAGACATCTGGATGTTCAAATATAACTGACTCTGCCGTTGGCATCGATGGAAATCCTTTCTTCACTTGATCATCCAGAAAGTGTTTAAACTGAGTAACCTGAGGAGTGTTGAAAAGATTGATAAACGGAGCTTGATACAATTCCTTTAGATTAATTCTCGTGAACGACCTAAATGCATGAATATCCATATACAACTATGAATTACCACTCTTACGAATGACAATCCACATTCTGAGAGCATCATGAAATCCCCAGGCAGCCACTCCTGATCTATCTCCAAATGTATCTCGGAACCTAACAACTTCAAGATCAGTAACAGTTATTAAGGGTTCACTCCGAAATGTATTCTGATTAATATTCCGTTTAAACAACAATTGTCCTCTCTGAACATCATCTTCTTGATTACGATGAATAAGTTCTTGAATGTATGGAGCCAATGGAGGTTCAACAACAACACGTTTAACAGTACTAGAAGACTGACCGACTGGTAGGTCAACTAGAAAAACTTGTACGTGAAGATTAATCCTCTATTCTTCAACGGATGTCTGGTATCTCTCACCAAAATCAACTTCAAGTTTCTTCTTTAACTCAAAATAACTTGAAGTCAGCAGATTAAAATGATGTTGTAAATCAGAGATCTGCTTGCTTTTCACCTTCTTATCCTTCTTGAGTTCAGCCAGTTGTCTGCCAAGACTAGATTTATCTGATTGTAGCTTGGATACTTGGATACGAAGATCGACATTCTCGGCATGAAGCTCTGCCACCTAAATATCAAGTTCAATATTTTTCTGGCTAAGAACCGAAATTTCTTTCTGCAGACCAGCAAGAGTAAGATTGTCATCCCTAGCACCACCTTCTTCAATGGAAACACCCTTTCCTCGAGGATCTGGCGATACAAGTTGTTCTTCAGCTATGTGCAACGCCAGCCTTTCAGAAGCAACATCTCGACGGTATCTAGGAATTGAGAAACCAGGCGATGCAGAGGAACCACCAACATCGAATGTTGAACTCGGACCAGTAGGAAACATCTTTGTAGTGGTGAGCCTTGTAGTAGTAGCAGTGAAAGGTGGGGTAGGAAGCCCACTAACCAAACTTGTGATCAGTTCAGATTGTCTTGCATCAAGTCTTCTTCTTTTAGATTGTTGTTGGTCAGCTTCAGGAGAAAACACACTCACAAACGGTTCGAGAGTAGGAGAAACGGACACAGGAGAGGAACATCCCATAACCATCTCCATAGGAATAGAAGTCGACACCATTTGCTTTGAAGTAGGAGTTCGCGTATCAAACGTCTCGCTCGATTTCCTTGTCTCAGTTGTGTGAATACCAACATCATCGACATTATGGAAAATTGTGTCAAGATTTTCATGAGACACAACATTAGCACTGCTTGCCAACGAAGCTGCAATATCATCGCGATCAAAACCAGTCAAATCTAGATCATCAAAAGTGTCATTTCTCTCTTCACCAATACTCATCTCTCCACCAACTTGATCATCACTCAACTCTTTTTCATGTTCTGAGACAGTTTGAACTTTGGGAGTTGGAGAGTCTTCTTTCTCGGTTTCTTCATCTTCGGACACATCTATACCAATGTTGGTTGGCGTTGACTTTTCAGCAGATGTCTGCTCCGAGGAAGTTTGCTCAGACGAATCATATGACTCTGGAGTTTCATCCAGTTCAGTAAATTTCCCAAACTTTTCAAGAGGATATAGTCCTCGAAATATGACTTTGCCTTTCCAATTTTGTTTGATGAGTCCCACCGTGTGGGGACCCAAGGACTTCATAGCCAATGTTTCTCCCGTCTTCCTCACGTTTGGAAACTGAATGTTAATGAACACTTGTATGAAGCGGGGATACAACAGAAAAGTATCCCGAGTAGAAGCTTTGATGTTGATAACAAATTCCTCAAGGATGAACTTTGAGAAATTAAAGCGAAACCCAGCAGCAAGAGATACCAGAGCACCAGTTGTGCGCTGAGAGATCTCATCTGCCCCCGACCTCCTTCCCGAGATGCAGCTCACAAAAACATGGCCCAAAAACCTCCAGTATGGGTGTAGCAACTTTTTCAGCGTCGTCGGAAAGGTTCCCTCGTAACTCATTCTTCCAAGAACCCTTTGAACATCTTCAATTCCAATCTCTGTCGGGAAATTGGGTTGATCATCAATTAGCAGCGCTTCACGGATAAAGCTTTCATTAATGACAATCTCTCGACCCTGTACTTTTGCCTTCACCGTAAAATTGCCATCATAATCCATGTGTGTCTCTACAGTCGCCCAAAACTCACGTATTAAACTTTGATAAACCACCGGATTGAAAGTGATTGCGAATGCTAAGCAGCATTCACGCAATCGATGAATCATTGCACGCATATCCGAGTGAACAGCTGGAGGGTCCGCGAGTACAATTGTTAGGTTGTGCATATCTGCAAATTTTAGGTTCGCCATTGTCTGCACTCAAACACAACTGTAAGACACCTCCAAATAGAATTTTATTTTGACCCAAAAAAAAAAATTCTAATTAAAAATATGACCAAAATAAAATTTCATTGTATAAAAACGAGTGATAACATCAAGTTTACTGCCAAGAAGTTAAAGGAAATCGTGAAACATAATTTTAAATAAAAGGAACTGAAAAATATTTTCTTGGGCCGTAAACTCGAGGTTTACGGCCTAAGAATTGTTTTGAAAATCAACACACGATATTACCTTAACTATTTTATTCGAAACGTAAGCAGTAAACACATGGTTCCTGGGCCGTAAACTCGGAGTTTACGACCTAAGAACCTTCAGTGGAAAAACCCCCAAAAATCGATTCTACACTTCGAATTAACACATAAGACATGAAGATACGTGAATGTAAAAATCAATAGCACCAATATAAATTAAAAACAAGTCCAAAATTCAAGTGCTCGGAGTTTACGGCCTAAGCTTACGGCCGTAAGCTCCGTCGAATCGTTTTTCGTGATTTCTGGCATAATGACACGGTCAAACACGAAACAAATTACATATTTGTGATCTAGAAGTGATTACCTTTGTGATGATGTAAGCGGTTTTCCGAAAATCAAAGAAACAATTTTAGCCTTTTGAGAGGGTTTAGGAAGAGTTTGCGGCCGGAAACTCGTGAATGGGGAGATTCCGGCAGTGAACTCCTTTTTACCCCTTTTACCCTTACTTACCTCTTACCTGATAATTACCCAGTATTTCCAACTTCCAACAAAAACTTTGAGGATTAATTTAATTTTTGAAAAATAAAATAAAATAAAATAAAATAAGATAAAATAAAATAAAATAAAATACAATTTAAAAAACAAAATTAAAATAAAAATAAAAATTGAAATAGCAAAAGTAATTAAAGATTAAAATTAAATTTAACATTTTTACAAAAAATTAAAATAAAATAAAATAAAAAAAAATAAAAAAAAATTGAGAGAAATTTTTTTTAACTAAAATAATTTTTACACAACAAATTTAACCACCATAACCTTTGTGATGCTTGGATCAAAGTTGTTGGACGGCCTTATTCCGCTTGTCGATACCCTTATCTTCACATCTTCGTCTGACCAATTGCCAGTATTGTGGTCCACTTAAGCACGAAAGATTTGTGACACTTTTTGGACATTTTACCAATGACATGATTCAGGCATATATCTAATTGTAAATTTCCTGTAATTATGATAACTCCTAAATCTTAAATAAATTCACCTTATGACCATTTAACTGACTACAACCAGGGATATTGTTGTCCACCTAAATCGAGCAGCGAGGTCTACAGACAATCTGTATGAGTTCAATTTTAAGTGTACTGGAACGTGTTTCCCGCTTCCTGATATGCCCCAGCCATCAAGAACTTCTAGAGTACTCCTTACACCGGGTGAGCAGACAACCATTCAGAGAGAGAAGAGATTCATAAT